>NC_087067.1:18161243-18496686 GCF_963678635.1 Symsagittifera roscoffensis
ATCATAATCACGCTCATACATTGAGGTATGACAACCACCATATGCGTAGGATATTTACTATTACAACATGGCGCGGAGCTCAAACCCACCAGATATTTTGAGCCAGTAGGTCGAAGATAAGCCTCACTATCTTTCAAATTCATCTCGTTTTCCAGAGCCTCTCACCAACCTCCAATTTTCTGCTCCGTCTGTAACGCTCCAGGTAACACTTCCACACTCAAGGACGTAACCAGCCCATGGGCACGCTCCAGGCGTTCCAATGACTCCATCGAGCTGGTCATGCTGTAAAATCCCAAAGCAGTAATCAGGTTCATTTCCGTTACTCCATGGCAGTTCGCAATTAATTCCATTTCACTTTTGTCCGACATACTTATTCTTCCATAAAATTTAGCTAGTTGGCGATTCTTATTCCTTAGAAGAAATCAACTCCCCCTTACCCAGTGGTTTTTATACATTCTTCCAGTACAGGAGTGGGGATGCAATCCACCAGGAATCCCGCAAAACAAAGGGAATCTTTGCGCTTAGCCCAGTCTATCGCAGAGTCATCTCTGCTGATCAAAACTCGCAGGGCTTCCATCAGTTCCTGCTCCTTCGATCTCGAATCGTTACTGGCCTCGAACTATGATGTAAAAACTCCCATCAAGCACCAAGCCAACCGTATTTGCAAGTCGGTCCTTGCGCATTGGTATTCCAGGTACGCCGCCACCGTTGCAGGCGCATACATGGTCTCCTCGAAGTATTTCTGGAGGGTGGCCATCCTGGAGATTTTTAACAACTGTTCCAGTCCAATTTCGTTCGCCGCTGAAGACATCACAGTGCCAAATTCCTTTCGCTTCAGATTAGAGTTTTCCGTCAATTGTTGTAGGTATTCTTGCATGGCTTTCTTCTCACTCCAGGCCATCAAGTGCCCTCTCGCTGAGTTCCTTACCTTGAGCATCTCCACGTAACCCCGGAAGGATCACCCATGTGGACTGAGTCGGGTACTGTGATCCGACTGTACTCGACCACGCCGAGTTGTCCCTCCAGCTTCATCCGTGCCATGTTCTTCCGCGAGGGTTTATAATCATCAAGCCCACCAGATCCACACTGGCTGTTGACTTCCATTTTCAGTGTGGTATATGCCAAGTTTCGTGCAGTCTTCTTCGATTTCGAGGTTGTTGAGATCAAGCCAGCCAATAACATGGGTGGTATCAGACTTTCTTTTTCTCTCCCACCGAATGCCGCGCAATCTCCTCACCCAATCTAATTCGGGCGAGATACCTTGGCTAACGAAGCCACTACCGCATTCGCCTTTGACATTATTACTCTTTGATTCACTGTTTTACTCCCTACTCTGCTTTTCAACCTCTTCAGCACTTTCTTGGCTCGCTTGACGAGTTGCTTCCTCGTGATCTGATAATCGTCGGCACTGTCTTCCGTGACTGACTCGGTCAGAACGTCAGACTCTGCAGACCTCATCAGTTTCCGTAGAACTTCGCGCATAATGGGCTGATTCAACCCCACTTTATCACTAAACCCACGCGTGGCCGAAAGGAGGAAAAACTACTCAAGTGGCAAGGGACATCGGACAGGGAGGAAAACCTCTCAGATCCTTGGTGGCACGAACGACCACCAACGAAGAAGAAAACAGCAGCCAAAACCTCGGAAATTATCCAAATAGACGTCAAAGACGCCAGAGAAATACTTTCCTCAAGGCCACCACCAGTCAAAATCTTCCCGACAATAACCTTCACTGAAGAAAAAACACAACCAGCCAAACAGCGCATCCCCAAAATGAGACAACACAGGCGGTACAAACGGACAACTTTAAAGTGTTGGTGGGAACTCAAACAGACATTAGTGAGGAACGGCCTGAGACACAAGAGGTGTTCGAGAGTAGTATAAACTACGATATCGCAAGCCAGGAGGAAACTGCCCTGAAAGAAGAACCGCCCACTATGACAAGAACACAACCCAAAGCCACACAACTGGAAGCTAGCCACCATTAAATCACAGAAGAGATAGTGGCAACCGTAAACCAGACAACAATGACGGAAGCAGAGGAGGACACACCTCTGTTCCGACAAAGACTGCAGAAGGTCCTGGGGGTCAAATTCATTGCCACAGCTACCATAAAGGACAAGCATCTCAGACCGCTCATCAATTTTGTGAAAAAGCGGGTTTGGGACGCGATAAAATCCGCCTACGGACAGTATTGGTTTGATCGTTATCCCAACACAGTTGCGTCAAACAATAGTGAAAAGCCTACACTTGACACACCCAGAGTCGGCCGCCAGGCTGGATTTATGTCAAAACGATCCACACATCCACTGATCAAAATCCAGATGGCGAAAAATTGCAAACACTGTACAGAGCAAGGTAAAAACCTTAAACCAGTAAAAGGGAAAAATCATTTATTCCAAATGAGTTCGGTCGTAGAACCAAATGAAGAAGTACAATTAGATTTTGCCGGGCCCCTTCCCGATGAATTAAATAAGGACGCTTACATACTCGATGCTATAGGCAAATGATCAAAGTTTCAGACAGCGAAAGTTGTTTTGAATACTACAGCGGATGTCGCCATAAAATTCATGCAACGGTATATTTCCAAGAACGGAGTACCCCGTCGACTTAGATGTAATCAAGCACAAACATTTACGGCAGAAAATTCCAACTTTTTTGTCACACATATCATATTAAGTTATTTTTGCACCGGGAGACGATCAGAGAGCCATATGGGTGGTAGAAAGAATGATACAAACATTAAAGCGTCAACCAGGGGTTATGAGAATAGATCCAGCAAAGACACCCTACAAATTAGCTTCGGACGTTGCCAGGATAGTAAAAACTTTGCGCATAACACCACATGGTGTAACAAAAATAACAAAAACAAAAACTACTCAACTGGCAAGGGACATCGGACAGGGAGGAAAACCTCTCAGATCCTTGGTGGCACGAACGACCACCAACGAAGAAGAAAACAGCAAACAACAAAAAGAAGCAGAGGAGGACACACCAGAGGAGGACAAACCAGACAAACCCAGCCACACAACTGGAACCTAGCTATGCTTTTAAACCCTTGGATGGCGTTCGTTATGTTCACCCAGACAGCAGGAAGCTCAGAGCGAAGTGGATAGTAATTGTTGGGATCGACATATCTGTTCAGCGCGGGGATGACCACGTTGAATCGTCCCTCCGCTAGACTGGTAACTATCGTGTACACAAACTGCAATGGTTCTGGCAATGCAGCATATCCCGGTGTTAGCACAAAAAAAATCTTCACTACGTTTTTGGTGAAACGTTGCCGGTCATGCCCAAAAGTAGTGTCATAATTGCTTCTCCCATGACCACATTACTGGGAACTGATCCATCCGTGGGGCGAGTCATCTGGTACAGACGGACAACTTTAAATTGTTGGTGGGAACTCAAACAGACATTAGTGAGGAACGGCCTTAGACACAAGAGGTGTTCGAGAATAGAATAAACTACGATATCGCAAGCCAGGAGGAAGGTTCCCTGAATGATGAACCGCCCACTATGACAAGAACACAACCCAAAGCCACACAACTGGAAGCTAGCCACCATTAAATCACAGAAGAGATAGTGGCAACCGTAAACCAGACAACAATGACGGAAGCAGCTCTGTTCCGACAAAGACTGCAGAAGGTCCTGGGGGTCAAATTCATTGCCACAGCTACCAAAAAGGACAAGCATCTCAGACCGCTCATCAATTTTGTGAAAAAGCATGATTGGGACGCGCTAAAATCCGCCTACGGACAGTATTGGTTTGATGTCCGCAACAGACTGCATGGGCGGGAGGACTGTCTGCTGATTGACGAACGCATCGTTATCCCAACATAGTTGCGCCAAACAATGCTGAAAAGCCTACACTTGACACACCCAGAGTCGGCCGCTATACTGAAATTATGTCAAAACGTGTGGTTTCCACATTTCCACTGATCAATCGTCCAGATAGCGAAAAATTGCAAGCACTGTACAGAGCAAGGTAAAAAACCTAAACCAGTGATAGGAAAAAATCATTTATTCCAAATGAATTCGGTCGTAGTACCAAATGAAGAAGTACAATTAGATTTTGCCGGGCCCCTTCCCGATGGATTAAATAAGGACGCTTGCATACTCGTTGCTATAGCCACATGGTCAAAGTTTCCGACAGTGAAAGTTGTTTCGAATACTACAGCCATAAAATAAATTCATGCAACGGTATATTTCAAAGAACGGAGTACCCCGTCGACTAAGATGTGATCAAGCACAAACATTTAGAGCAAAAATATTTCAATTTTTTTTGTCACACAAATCATTTTAAGTTACTTTTTGCATCGGGAGACAATCATAGAACCATAGGGGTGGTAGAAAGAATGATACAAACATTTAAGCGTCAATTAGGGGTTATGAGAATAGATCCAGCAAATACACCATACAAGTTAGCTTCGGAAGTTGCCGAGATAATAAAAACTTTGCGCATAACACCACATGGTGTAACAAAAATTTCACCTTTTGAAGCACACATGGGCAGAAAACCAAATACTCCTCTTTCAAACTTGG
Source organism: Symsagittifera roscoffensis (assembly GCF_963678635.1). NCBI lineage: Eukaryota > Metazoa > Xenacoelomorpha > Acoela > Convolutidae > Symsagittifera > Symsagittifera roscoffensis. The sequence continues at coordinate 18,165,786 of NC_087067.1, forward strand.
CAAAAACTAGTTCACCCACCAATCTTAACTGGGAAAATGCAGAACACGCGTGTTTGGATCAAAAAAACCTCACAAAGTCACCTCTGCCAGCTGAAATCATGTATGACTTGCAACATTGGTCGGAGGATGAAGTTTCGATCAACCAACGACAACAGCTACATACACAATCAATTGGAGCAGACAAGACATCAAAATAAACACCAGGTGCGAAACGCAAACGCAACATAGCAATAAATATAAATAAAATAAACAATAGGTATAAAGGAATACAAACATCCACAGACAAAAACATTAGCAAACGCTTAGAACAAGTGGCAAGAAAAATGATCCGAATGGCAACTAAAGTAAAAGATCCCAAAATTTCCCAACAAAATAAAAAAAATCGACGACAAAAATTTTAACATACACACCACATACAGCATGGGTACAGGCATTCGGGAAACAACCTATACTTCTAAGAAACAGTGGGGTTGCTTTTGTACATAATTCTTTAATCTACGGACCGTGTCGACCGGGTTGAGTGACTACGTAGCTTACAAATCGGCATGGAGAGCAGAACCTTGTCTTCGTTTTTTAAGACATCGAGGACTCGACGGCGCCTCATCATAGTATGTTCCGGGAAGGTGAACAAACAGGGCTGACAACAAAATTGACAAAAAAAGGAGCAAACAACGCTACAGGAGCAGAGCAACAAACAAACCAGCCCAACCAAACGGCGAGGCAAACCAATAAGAAAGAGGACGGATGGACGTCCGTGTGACAAACCGCGAGAATTGAGTCTTTCCTCACTGGAGAAAAGCACAAGAACTCAAGTCCCGACCAAGGAAACAAACACCCATGGTGACACGGAGAGCAACAAGTCTTCAAATTCAGAAGCGGCCGAACCATCGCCCAAAAGGGCTAACCAAAAGAAAACACCGCCAGCAACAAACTCAATTCAGCGAACATGGCACCATGGAGACTCTTCACTCGCCACTGTCAGTCAGCCTTGGCAAAAGATTTTGGGACCCCATCCCGATAAACACCATCGATGAGTCAACCACACACAGAAAGCTGTTGAATTTCAACATTGATTCGCCATCAGATCAAATACACCCACCGAAAAAAAGAATCCTCAAATCGCTCATTCAGAAAATGGGCTACGCGGACAAATCAACCGAGTATCAGGCGTCTATGAATTTTCTGGAGGCGATCAGCCCAAAAAAATAAGCGAAACAAACGGACAAAGTTATCGATTTCATTTCGTCAGACGAAAGCCCGAAAAAAATTGATATCCTATACTTTGAAAATAAAAAAGAATATTGAAGCGGACAACATCACAAACAATGATGCCACACAAGAGGAACACCAAAAACTTGAAGAGGATAACAACAACCAAGAAAGGAAAAAACGATGAAGTAGCGAAAAATAGGCAAGAGGGAGAAAATGGGGCTTAGAACTCAAAAATTGTAACTTAAAATTTCTAGATAAGAGGGAGTGTCATCCGGTATGGATCAATAAATTTATCATCGCTGTTATATATTAATTTGATTAACATATTTATATACATTGTTTGTTCATTTGACCTTGATGCGGCTGCATTTATCAATCCGTTCGGATTCATCAATCCGTTTACGGTTGCATTCATCAATGCGCGCGGATTCATCATTATCACGCTCATACATTGAGGCATGACAACCACCATATGCGTAGGATATTTACTATTACAATATGGCTCGGAGCTCAAACCCACCAGATATTTTGAGCCAGTGGGTCTAAGATAAGCCTCACTATCTTTCAAATTCATCTCGTTTTCCAGTGCCTCTCACCAACCTCCAATTTTCTGCTCCGTCTGTATGCTCCAGGTAACACTTCCACACTCAAGGACGTAACCAGCCCATGGGCACGCTCCAGGCGTTCCAATGACTCCATCGAGCTGGTCATGCTGTAAAATCCCAAAACAGTAATCAGGTTCACTTCCGTTAATCCATGTCAGTTCGCAATTAAATCCATTTCACTTTTGTCCGAAATACTTAATCTTCCATACAATTTAGCTAGTTGGCGATGCTGCTCACTCAACGTATTCAGACAATGGCCAGTCCCACACACACAAAAATGAAGATGTCGTTATCAACAATAGGGGCTCATCGACTTCCCCGTTGTCGTCGTCTTCACTGAATGGATACTCCTGCATGGTAAAATAACTCATCGTTCACCAAGAATTCCACCGACTCGTCGCCATGTGGCGCAAGCTCGTCGACCGTCATGTAGATGCCTCCTCTACACTCCCTTGAAAATCCCAACAACACCTCTTTCGCTTCTCCTGGCCACTTCCGGTGTGTGTACCTTATTCCATACATCGGAGGAAACGTCTTGATCTTCTTTCGGCTCCATGCATCGGGGAAATTAAAGTCAAAGGTGTGCATCGCAGCCACATTCCAACTGACGAAGGGCAGCTCTATCCCTTTACTCCATTTCTGCATTCTTTCTTTTGCGTCGCGAGCTGATCCGATGCGAGGGGCGATGACTATGACAGGAGACGTAACTCCCAGCAGCATTCTCCTTATCGGCGGGTATCGAGGACATTGGTACAGGAGTGGGGATGCAATCCACCAGGAATCTCGCAAAACAAAGGGAATCTTTGCGCTTAGCCCAGTCTATCGCAGAGTTATCTCTGCTGATCAAAACTCGCAGGGCTTCCATCAGTTCCTGCTCCTTCGATCTCGAATCGTTACTGGCCTCGAACTATGATGTAATAACTCCCATCAAGCACCAGGCCAACCGTATTTGCAAGTCGGTCCTTGCGCATTGGTATTCCAGGTACGCCGCCACCGTTGCAGGCGCATACATGGTCTCCTCGAAGTATTTCTGGAGGGTGGCCATCCTGGAGATTTTTAACAACTGTTCCAGTCCAATTTCGCTCGCCGCTGAAGACATCACAGTGCCAAATTCCTTTCGCTTCAGATTAGAGTTTTCCGTCAATTCTTGTAGGTATTCTTGCATGGCTTTCTTCTCACTCCAGGCCATCAAGTGCCCTCTCGCTGAGTTCCTTACCTTGAGCATCTCCACGTAACCCCGGAAGGATCACCCATGTGGACTGAGTCGGGTACTGTGATCCGACTGTACTCGACCACGCCGAGTTGTCCCTCCAGCTTCATCCGTGCCATGTTCTTTCGCGAGGGTTTATAATCATCAAGCCTACCAGATCCACACTGGCTGTTGACTTCCATTTTCAGTGTGGTATATGCCAAGTTTCGTGCAGTCTTCTTCGATTTCGAGGTTGTTGAGATCAAGCCAGCCAATAACATGGGTGGTATCAGACTTTCTTTTTCTCTCCCACCGAATGCCGCGCAATCTCCTCACCCAATCTAATTCGGGCGAGATACCTTGGCTAACGAAGCCACTACCGCATTCGCCTTTGACTTTATTACTCTTTGATTCACTGTTTTACTCCCTACTCTGCTTTTCAACCTCTTCAGCACTTTCTTGGCTCGCTTGACGAGTTGCTTCCTCGTGATCTGATAATCGTCGGCACTGTCTTCCGTGACTGACTCGGTCAGAACGTCAGACTCTGCAGACCTCATCAGTTTCCGTAGAACTTCGCGCATAATGGGCTGATTCAACCCCACTTTATCACTAAACCCACGCGTGGCCGAAAGGAGGAAAAACTACTCAAGTGGCAAGGGACATCGGACAGGGAGGAAAACCTCTCAGATCCTTGGTGGCACGAACGACCACCAACGAAGAAGAAAACAGCAGCCAAAACCTCGGAAACTATCCAAATAGACGTCAAAGACGCCAGAGAAATACTTTCCTCAAGGCCACCACCAGTCAAAATCTTCCCGACAATAACCTTCACTGAAGAAAAAACACAACCAGCCAAACAGCGCATCCCCAAAATGAGACAACACAGGCGGTACAAACAGACAACTTTAAAGTGTTGGTGGGAACTCAAACAGACATTAGTGAGGAACGGCCTGAGACACAAGAGGTGTTCGAGAGTAGTATAAACTACGATATCGCAAGCCAGGAGGAAATTGCCCTGAAAGAAGAACCGCCCACTATGACAAGATCACAACCCGAAGCCACACAACTGAAAGCTAGCCACCATGAAATCACAGAAGTGATAGTGGCAACCGTAAACCAGGCAACAATGACGAAAGCAGAGGAGGACACACCGCTGTTCCCACAAAGACTGCAGAAGGTCCTGGCGGTCAAACTCATCGCCACAGCTACCAAAAAGATCAAGCATCTCAGACCGCTCATCAATTTTGTGAAAAAGCGGGTTTGGGACGCGATAAAATCCGCCTACGGACAGTATTGGTTTGATCGTTATCCCAACACAGTTGCGTCAAACAATACTGAAAAGCCTACACTTGACACACCCAGAGTCGGCCGCCAGGCTGGATTTATGTCAAAACGATCCACACATCCACTGATCAAAATCCAGATGGCGAAAAATTGCAAACACTGTACAGAGCAAGGTAAAAACCTTAAACCAGTAAAAGGGAAAAATCATTTATTCCAAATGAGTTCGGTCGTAGAACCAAATGAAGAAGTACAATTAGATTTTGCCGGGCCCCTTCCCGATGAATTAAATAAGGACGCTTACATACTCGATGCTATAGGCAAATGATCAAAGTTTCAGACAGCGAAAGTTGTTTTGAATACTACAGCGGATGTCGCCATAAAATTCATGCAACGGTATATTTCCAAGAACGGAGTACCCCGTCGACTTAGATGTAATCAAGCACAAACATTTACGGCAGAAAATTCCAACTTTTTTGTCACACATATCATATTAAGTTATTTTTGCACCGGGAGACGATCAGAGAGCCATATGGGTGGTAGAAAGAATGATACAAACATTAAAGCGTCAACCAGGGGTTATGAGAATAGATCCAGCAAAGACACCCTACAAATTAGCTTCGGACGTTGCCAGGATAGTAAAAACTTTGCGCATAACACCACATGGTGTAACAAAAATAACAAAAACAAAAACTACTCAACTGGCAAGGGACATCGGACAGGGAGGAAAACCTCTCAGATCCTTGGTGGCACGAACGACCACCAACGAAGAAGAAAACAGCAAACAACAAAAAGAAGCAGAGGAGGACACACCAGAGGAGGACAAACCAGACAAACCCAGCCACACAACTGGAACCTAGCTATGCTTTTAAACCCTTGGATGGCGTTCGTTATGTTCACCCAGACAGCAGGAAGCTCAGAGCGAAGTGGATAGTAATTGTTGGGATCGACATATCTGTTCAGCGCGGGGATGACCACGTTGAATCGTCCCTCCGCTAGACTGGTAACTATCGTGTACACAAACTGCAATGGTTCTGGCAATGCAGCATATCCCGGTGTTAGCACAAAAAAAATCTTCACTACGTTTTTGGTGAAACGTTGCCGGTCATGCCCAAAAGTAGTGTCATAATTGCTTCTCCCATGACCACATTACTGGGAACTGATCCATCCGTGGGGCGAGTCATCTGGTACAGACGGACAACTTTAAATTGTTGGTGGGAACTCAAACAGACATTAGTGAGGAACGGCCTTAGACACAAGAGGTGTTCGAGAATAGAATAAACTACGATATCGCAAGCCAGGAGGAAGGTTCCCTGAATGATGAACCGCCCACTATGACAAGAACACAACCCAAAGCCACACAACTGGAAGCTAGCCACCATTAAATCACAGAAGAGATAGTGGCAACCGTAAACCAGACAACAATGACGGAAGCAGAGGAGGACACACCTCTGTTCCGACAAAGACTGCAGAAGGTCCTGGGGGTCAAATTCATTGCCACAGCTACCAAAAAGGACAAGCATCTCAGACCGCTCATCAATTTTGTGAAAAAGCATGATTGGGACGCGCTAAAATCCGCCTACGGACAGTATTGGTTTGATGTCCGCAACAGACTGCATGGGCGGGAGGACTGTCTGCTGATTGACGAACGCATCGTTATCCCAACACAGTTGCGCCAAACAATACTGAAAAGCCTACACTTGACACACCCAGAGTCGGCCGCTATACTGAAATTATGTCAAAACGTGTGGTTTCCACATTTCCACTGATCAATCGTCCAGATAGCGAAAAATTGCAAGCACTGTACAGAGCAAGGTAAAAACCCTAAACCAGTGATAGGAAAAAATCATTTATTCCAAATGAGTTCGGTCGTAGTACCAAATGAAGAAGTACAATTAGATTTTGCCGAGCCCCTTCCCGATGGATTAAATAAGGACGCTTGCATACTCGTTGCTATAGCCACATGGTCAAAGTTTCCGACAGTGAAAGTTGTTTCGAATACTACAGCCATAAAATAAATTCATGCAACGGTATATTTCAAAGAACGGAGTACCCCGTCGACTAAGATGTGATCAAGCACAAACATTTAGAGCAAAAATAATTCAATTTTTTTTGTCACACAAATCATTTTAAGTTACTTTTGCATCGGGAGACAATCATAGAGCCATAGGGGTGGTAGAAAGAATGATACAAACATTTATGCGTCAATTAGGGGTTATGAGAATAGATCCAGCAAATACACCATACAAGTTAGCTTCGGACGTTGCCGAGATAATAAAAAATTTGCGCATAACACCACATGGTGTAACAAAAATTTCACCTTTTGAAGCACACATGGGCAGAAAACCAAATACTCCTTTTTCAAACTTGGCAAAAACTAGTTCACCCACCAATCTCAACTGGGAAAATGCAAAACACGCGTGTTTGGATCAAAAAAACCTCACAAAGTCACCTCTGCCAGCTGAAATCATGTATGACTTGCAACATTGGTCGGAGGATGAAGTTTCGATCAACCAACGACAACAGCTACATACACAATCAATTGGAGCAGACAAGACATCAAAATAAACACCAGGTGCGAAACGCAAACGCAACATAGCAATAAATATAAATAAAATAAACAATAGGTATAAAGGAATACAAACATCCACAGACAAAAACATTAGCAAACGCTTAGAACAAGTGGCAAGAAAAATGATCCGAATGGCAGCTAAAGTAAAAGATCCCAAAACTTTCCAACAAAAAAAAAAAATCGACGACAAAAATTTTAACATACACACCACATACAGCATGGGTACAGGCATTCGGGAAACAACCTATACTTCTAAGAAACAGTGGGGTTGCTTTTGTACATAATTCTTTAATCTACGGACCGTGTCGACCGGGTTGAGTGACTACGTAGCTTACAAATCGGCATGGATTTCAGAACCTTGTCTTCGTTTTTTAGACATCGAGGACCCGACGGCGCCTCAACATAGTATGTTCCGGGAAGGTGAACAAACAGGGCTGACAACAAAATTGACAAAAAAAGGAGCAAACAACGCTACAGGAGCAGAGCAACAAACAAACCAGCCCAACCAAACGGCGAGGGAAACCAATAAGAAAGAGGACGGATGGACGTCCGTGTGACAAACCGCGAGAATTGAGTCTTTCCTCACTGGAGAAAAGCACAAGAACTCAAGTCCCGACCAAGGAAACAAACACCCATGGTGACACGGAGAGCAACAAGTCTTCAAATTCAGAAGCGGCCGAACCATCGCCCAAAAGGGCTAACCAAAAGAAAACACCGCCAGCAACAAACTCAACTTCAGCGAACATGGCACCATGGAGACGCTTCACTCGCCACTGTCAGTCAGCCTTGGCAAAAGATTTTGGGACCCCATCCCGATAAACACCATCGATGAGTCAACCACACACAGAAAGCTGTTGAATTTCAACATTGATTCGCCATCAGATCAAATACACCCACCGAAAAAAAGAAACCTCAAATCGCTCATTCAGAAAATGGGCTACGCGGACAAATCAACCGAGTATCAGGCGTCTATGAATTTTCTGGAGGCGATCAGCCCAAAAAAATAAGCGAAACAAACGGACAAAGTTATCGACCTCATTTCGTCAGACGAAAGCCCGAAAAAAATTGATATCCTATACTTTGAAAATAAAAAAGAATATTGAAGCGGACAACATCACAAACAATGATGCCACACAAGAGGAACACCAAAAACTTGAAGAGGATAACAACAACCAAGAAAGGAAAAAACGATGAAGTAGCGAAAAATAGGCAAGAGGGAGAAAATGGGGCTTAGAACTCAGAAATTGTAACTTAAAATTTCTAGCTAAGAGGGAGTGTCATCCGGTATGGATCAATAAATTTATCATCGCTGTTATATATTAATTTGATTAACATATTTATATACATTGTTTGTTCATTTGACCTTGATGCGGCTGCATTTATCAATCCGTTCGGATTCATCAATCCGTTTACGGTTGCATTCATCAATGCGCGCGGATTCATCATTATCACGCTCATACATTGAGGCATGACAACCACCATATGCGTAGGATATTTACTATTACAATATGGCTCGGAGCTCAAACCCACCAGATATTTTGAGCCAGTGGGTCTAAGATAAGCCTCACTATCTTTCAAATTCATCTCGTTTTCCAGTGCCTCTCACCAACCTCCAGTTTTCTGCTCCGTCTGTATGCTCCAGGTAACACTTCCACACTCAAGGACGTAACCAGCCCATGGGCACGCTCCAGGCGTTCCAATGACTCCATCGAGCTGGTCATGCTGTAAAATCCCAAAACAGTAATCAGGTTCACTTCCGTTAATCCATGTCAGTTCGCAATTAAATCCATTTCACTTTTGTCCGAAATACTTAATCTTCCATACAATTTAGCTAGTTGGCGATGCTGCTCACTCAACGTATTCAGACAATGGCCAGTCCCACACACACAAAAATGAAGATGTCGTTATCAACAATAGGGGCTCATCGACTTCCCCGTTGTCGTCGTCTTCACTGAATGGATACTCCTGCATGGTAAAATAACTCATCGTTCACCAAGAATTCCACCGACTCGTCGCCATGTGGCGCAAGCTCGTCGACCGTCATGTAGATGCCTCCTCTACACTCCCTTGAAAATCCCAACAACACCTCCTTCGCTTCTCCTGGCCACTTCCGGTGTGTGTACCTTATTCCATACATCGGAGGAAACGTCTTGATCTTCTTTCGGCTCCATGCATCGGGGAAATTAAAGTCAAAGGTGTGCATCGCAGCCACATTCCAACTGACGAAGGGCAGCTCTATCCCTTTACTCCATTTCTGCATTCTTTCTTTTGCGTCGCGAGCTGATCCGATGCGAGGGGCGATGACTATGACAGGAGACGTAACTCCCAGCAGCATTCTCCTTATCGGCGGGTATCGAGGACATTGGTCCGGCAGTGGCCTAGACCCTGCAAGCCACACCTGCTGATTCTCTTTGACGTGTGCATACGCCTCGGTCGGGCCGGGACCCGAATCGCCTCTCCCGTGTCTTTCACTACTGGTCGTAGATTTGAGAGCTTGGGGTTAAACTGGATATGGGAAAGGTCTTTATCGCCCATACGGCACTTGAAACTATTGTTGAAGTCCATCAATATTCATCCCGGTTCCGCTATTCTTCCAAATAATCTGTCGTCGCTAGCCAGCCCTGTCAGCTTTTTCTGTTCCAACAAATTCAACACGGAACAATCCACCACTGAGACTAAGTTGACATCAATACTGAATTCCTGTGCGCTTTTACCTGTATATCAGGAAAAGCGTGCGACATCACCGTCCATACAACTTCGTGACGAATTCCCTTAGTTCAAAGACCAGAGCCAGCGGATCCGCATCATCACGGCCAGATCTGTTAGCAGAGGCATGCCATAGTACTGCCTACACTCACTTATTTCCGTAGCGACTCGGCTCGTCCCCTGTAGTTGTTCGGTGTAACGCAGGAGCTCGAATAAGTCAACCAAACGACCGTATGTCATCGTGATTAGGTGAGGAGTCCATCCAGCCTCAGGTCCACAAACGCTTGAGTGAAGAAATTCGCGGGTCCCCTCGCCAAGTTTTCATGGCCAAACGTCACATATAGTGCCAACACTAGGCCAATCGATAGTTTCCTGATATCCTTGACGAAGCTGGCGATCAGGTTCCTGGAGGCCCTCGGATAGCACGTGGACAAGAAGAATGGCGTCCAACCCACTACCATTCCTCCCACGATTGCGTCAGATCTTTCATATTGCGCCATTGTGTTCAAAACAACCGCCTGGAACCTGTCCAACGACATCGTGTTCACATATTGCATCATTTGTAGCATCATGCCTCCAGCCAGCTCTTTTTCGTTCAACAAATTCTTCGGGTACACATGTATTTTTTTGATTACCGCTGGAGCATGTTCAAACGCGTCTTCTCCCAAGGTACACACCTTCGATGACAGGTACAGCCATGAATTGGTGTGTGGCTTTGACCTCAAGGCCAGTGCCATGAGGTCCTCTTCTCCTGAAGTCAGACTCCTTCTGACAGTCCTTCGCTGTGCGTTCCTGACGTAATACACTTGTCTGAACCAGAGGTCATTCGCCACCTGCTGCACCAGTACATGGTCATCATCCACTCCTGTTCTCAGTTTTAACAACCTGACGACGTTGGAAATTTTCAACCCCAGGACTTCATCCAGCACCACATGCGTCGTGCTATGCTGCTTGAACCCTTGGATGGCGTTCAATATGTCCACCCAGACAGCAGGAAGCTAAGAGCGAGTGAATAGTAATTGTTGGGATCGACATATCTGTTCAGCGCGGGGATGACCACGTTGAATCGTCCCTCCGCTAGATTGGTAACCATCGTGTACACAAACTGCAATGGTTCAGGCAATGCAGCATATCCCGGTGTTAGCACAAAAAAAATCTTCACTACATTTTTGGTGAAACGTTGCTGCACTGATGATCCACCTCGGTCATGCCCGAAAGTAGTGTCATAATTGCCTCTCCCATGACCACATTACTGGGAACTGATCCATCCGTGCGGCGAGTCATCTGGTAAATACGGACAACTTTAAATTGTTGGTGGGAACTCAAACAGACATTAGTGAGGGACGGCCTGAAATACGAGAGGTGGTCATGAGTAGAATAAACTACGATATCGCAAGCCAGTAGGAAGGTGCCCCGAATGAAGAACCACCCACTATGACAAGAACACAACCCGAAGCCACACAACTGGAACCCCAGCCACCATGAAATCACAGAAGGGATAGTGGCAACCGTAAACCAGACAACACTGACGGAAGCAGAGGAGGACACACCGCTGTTCCCACAAAGACTGCAGAAGTGGGGGTCAAATTCTTCGCCACAGCTACCAAAAAGGACAAGCATCTCGGACCGCTCATCAATTTTGTGAAAAAGCGGGATTGGGACGCGATAAAATCCGCCTACGGACAGTATTGGTTTGATGTCCGCAACAGACTGCTTGTGCGGGAGGACTGTCTGCTGATTGACGAACGCATCGTTATCCCAACACAGTTGCGTCAAACAATGCTGAAAAGCCTACACTTGACACACCCAGAGTCGGCCGCCAGGCTGGATTTATGTCAAAACGTGTGGGTTTCCACACATCCACTGATCAATCGTCCAGATGGCAAAAAATTGCAAACACTGTACAGAGCAAGGTAAAAACCTGAAACCAGTAAAAGGGAAAAATCATTTATTCCAAATGTATTTGGTCTTAGAACCAAATGAAGAAGTACAATTAGATTTTGCCGGGCCCCTTCCCTATGGATTAAATAAGGACGCTTACATACTCGTTGCTATAGGCAAATGGTCAAAGTTTCCGACAGTGAAAGTTGTTTCGAATACTACAGCCATAAAATTCATGCAACGGTATATTTCAAAGAACAGAGTACCCCGTCGACTAAGATTTGATCAAGCACAAACTTATAGAGCGAAAAAAATTCAACTTTTTTTGTCACACAAATCATATTAAGTTACTTTCGCACCGGGAGACGATCATAGAGCCATAGGGGTGGTCGAAAGAATTCAACAAACTTTAAAGCGTCGATTAGGGGTTATAAGAATAGATCCAGCAAATACATCATACAAATTAGTTTTGGACGTTGCCGAGATAATAAAAACTTTGCGCATAACACCACATGGTGTAACAAAAATTTCACTTTTTGAAGCACTCATGGGCAGAAAACTAAATATTTTTCATTCAAACTTGGCAACAACTAGTTCAGCCACCAATCTTAACTGGGAAAATGCAAAACACGCGTGTTTGGATCAGAAAAACCTCACAAAGTCACCTCTGCCAGCTGAAATCATGTACGACTTGCAACATTGGTCGGAGGATGAAGTTTCGATCTACCAACGACAACAGCTACATCCACAATCAAATGGAGCAGACAAGACATCAAAACAAACACCAGGTACGAAACGCAAACGCAACATAGCAATAAATATAGAGAAAAAAATAGTGAGGAACGGCCTGAGACACACGAGGTGTTCATGAGTAGAATAAACTACGATATCGCAAGCCAGAAAGAAGGTGCCCCGAATGAAGAACCGCCCACTATGAAAAGAACACAACGCGAAGCCACACAACTGGAACCTAGCCACCATGAAATCACAGAAGGGATAGTGGCTAACTGTAAACAAGACAACAATGACGGAAGCAGAGGAGGACACTGCTGTTCCCACAAAGACTCCAGAAGGTCCTGGGGGTCAAATTCATCGCCATAGCTACCAAAAAGGACAAGCATCTCAGACCGCTCATCAATTTGGTGAAAAAGTTGGATTGGGATGCAATAAAGTCCGCCTACGGACAGTATTGGTTTGATGTCCGCAACAGACTGCATGTGCAGGTGGATTGTCTGCTGAATGACGAACGCATCGTTATCCCAACACAGTTGCATCAAACAAAACTGAAAAGCCTACACTTGACACACCCAGAGTCGGCCGCCCGGCTGGATTTATGTCAAAACGTGTGGGTTTCCACACATCCACTGATCAATCGTCCATATGGCAAAAATTTGCAAACACTGTACAGAGCAAGGTAAAAACCTTAAACCAGTAGTAGGGAAAAATCATTTATTCCAAATGAATTCGGTCGTAGAACCAAATGAAGAAGTACAATAAGCTTTTGCCGGGCCGCTTCCCGATGAATTAAATAAGGACGTTTACATACTCGTTGCTATAGGCAAATGGTCAAAGTTTCCGACAGTGAAAGTTGTTTCGAATACTACACCCATAAAATTCATGCAACGGTATATTTCAAAGAACCGAGTACCCCGTCGACTAAGATGTGATCAAGCACAATCATTTAGAGCAAAAAAAGTTCAAATTTTTGTCATACAAATCATATTAAGTCACTTTTTGCACCGGGAGACAATCATAGAGCCATAGGGGTGGTAGAAAGAATGATACAAACTTTAAAGCTTCGATTAGGGGTTATAAGAATAGATCCAGCAAATACATCATACAAATTAGTTTTGGACGTTGCCGAGATAATAAAAACTTTGCGCATAACACCACATGGTGTAACAAAAATTTCACTTTTTGAAGCACGCATGGGCAGAAAACTAAATATTCTTCATTCAAACTTGGCAACAACTAGCTCAGCCACCAATCTTATCTGGGAAAATGCAAAACACGCGTGTTTGGATCAGAAAAACCTCACAAAGTCACCTCTGCCAGCTTAAATCATGTACGACTTGCAACATTGGTCGGAGGATGAAGTTTCGATCTACCAACGACAACAGCTACATCCACAATCAAATGGAGCAGACAAGACAACAAAACAAACACCAGGTACGAAACGCAAACGCAACATAGCAATTAATATAGAGAAAAAAATAGTGAGGAACGGCCTGAGACACACGAGGTGTTCATGAGTAGAATAAACTACGATATCGCAAGCCAGAAAGAAGGTGCCCCGAATGAAGAACCGCCCACTATGACAAGAACACAACCCGAAGCCACACAACTGGAACCTAGCCACCATGAAATCACAGAAGGGATAGTGGCAACTGTAAACAAGACAACAATGATGGAAGCTGAGGAGGACACTGCTGTTCCCACAAAGTCTGCAGAAGGTCTTGGGGGTCAAATTCATCGCCACAGCTACCAAAAAGGACAAGCATCTCAGACCGCTCATCAATTTGGTGAAAAAGTGGGATTGGGACGCAATAAAGTCCGCCTACGGACAGTATTGGTTTGATGTCCGCAACAGACTGCATGTGCAGGTGGACTGTCTGCTGAATGACGAACGCATCGTTATCCCAACACAGTTGCATCAAACAAAACTGAAAAGCCTACACTTGACACACCCAGAGTCGGCCGCCCGGCTGGATTTATGTCAAAACGTGTGGGTTTCCACACATCCACTGATCAATCGTCCATATGGCGAAAATTTGCAAACACTGTACAGAGCAAGGTAAAAACCTTAAACCAGTAATAGGGGAAAATCATTTCTTCCAAATGAATTCGGTCGTAGAACCAAATGAAGAAGTACAATAAGCTTTTGCCGGGCCGCTTCCCGATGAATTAAATAAGGACGTTTACATACTCGTTGCTATAGGCAAATGGTCAAAGTTTCCGACAGTGAGAGTTGTTTCGAATACTACAGCCATAAAATTCATGCAACGGTATATTTCAAAGAACGGAGTACCCCGTCGACTAAGATGTGATCAAGCACAATCATTTAGAGCAAAAAAAAGTTCATCTTTTTTGTCATACAAATCATATTAAGTCACTTTTTGCACCGGGAGACGATCATAGAGCCATAGGGGTGGTCGAAAGAATTATACAAACATTAAAGCGTTGATTAGGGGTTATGAGAATAGATCCAGCAAATACACCATACAAACTAGCTTCGGACGTTGCCGAGATAATAAAACCTTTGCGCATAACACCACATGGTGTAAAAAAAATTTCACCTTTTGGAGCACACATGGGCAGAAAACCAAATACTCCTTTTTCAAACTTGGCAACAACTAGTTCACCCACCAATCAATTTTAACTGGGAAATTGCAAAACACGCGTTTTTGGATAAAAAAAAAACTCACAAAGTCACCTCCGCCAGCTGAAATCATGTACGACTTGCAACATTGGTCAGAGGATGAAGTTTCGATCAATCAACGACAACAGCTACATCCACAATTAATTGGAGCAGACAAGACATCAAAACAAACACCAGGTACTAAACGCAAAACGCAACATAGCAATTAATAATAAATATAGATAAAATAAACATTAGGTTTAAAGAAATAAAAACATCCACAGACAAAAACATTAGCAAACGCTTAGAACAAGGAACAGTGGGGTTGCTTTTGTACCTTATCCTTTAATCTACGGACCGTGTCGACCATCACGGAGAGCAACAAGTCTTCAAATTCAGAAGCGGCCGAACCATCGCCCAAAAGGGCTAACCAAAAGAAAGCACCGCCAGCAACAACCTCAACTTCAGCGAACATGGCACCATGGAAACGCCCCACTCGCCACTGTCAGTCAGCCTTTGCAAAAGCTATTGGGGACCCCATACCGATAAATACCATCGAAGAGTCAACCACACACAGAAAGCCGGTGAATTTCAACATTGATTCGCCATCAGATCAAATATACTCACCGACGAAAACAAACCTCAAATCGCTCATTCAGGAAATGGGCTTTGCGGTCAAATCACCCGAGTATCGGGCGTCTATGAATTTTCTGGAGGCGATCAGCCCAAAAAAAATAAGCGAAACAAACGGACGAAGTTCTCGACCTCATTTCGTCAGACGAAAGCCCGAACAAAATTGATATCCTATATTTTGAAAACACAAAAAGCAGCATTGAAGCGGACAACATCACAAACAACGATGTCACACGAGAGGAACACCAAAAACTTGAAGAGGATAACAACAACCAAGAAGTGGAAAAAACGATGAAATAGCGAAAAATAGGCAAAACGGAGAAAATGGGTCTTAGAACAAATCGGCTTACAAATCGGCATGGAGATCAGAACCTTGTTTTCCTTTTTTAGACATCGAGGACTCGACGGCGCCTCAACATAGTAATGTTCCGGGAAGGTGAACAAACAGGGCTGACAACAAAATTGACAAAAAAGGGGCAAACAACGCTACAGGAGCAGAGCAACAAACAAACAGCCCAACCAAACGGCGGGGTAAACCAATGGGAAAGAGGACGGGTGGACGTCCGTGTGACAAACCGCGAGAAATGAGTCTTTCCTCACTGGAGAAAAGCACAAAAACTCAAGCCCCGACCAAGGAAACAATTACCCATGGTGACACGGAGAGCAACAAGTCTTCAAATTCAGAAGCGGCCGAACCATCGCCCAAAAGGGCTAACCAAAAGAAAGCACCGCCAGCCACAACCTCAACTTCAGCGAACATGGCACCATGGAAACGCTCCACTCGCCACTTTTAGTCAGCCTTGGCAAAAGCTTTTGGGGACCCCATACCGATAAATACCATCGAAGAGTCAACCACACACAGAAAGCCGGTGACTTTCAACATTGATTCGCCATCAGATCAAATATACCCGACGACGAAAACAAATCTCAAATCGCTCATTCATGAAATGGGCTTCGCGGACAAATCACCCGAATATCGGGCGTCTATGAATTTTCTGGAGGCGATCAGCCCAAAAAAATAAGCGAAACAAACGGACAAAGTTATCGACCTTATTTCGTCAGAGGAAAGTCCGAACAAAATTGACATCCTTTGTTTTGAAAATAAAAAGAGCAGCATTGAAGCGGACAACATCACAAACAATGATGCCACACAAGAGGAACACCAAAAACTTGAAGAGGATAACAACAACCAAGAAGTGGAAAAAACGATGAAATAGCAAAAAATAGGCAAAAGGGAGAAAATGGGACTTAGAACAAATCGGCTTACACATCGGCATGGAGATCAGAACCTTGTCTTCGTTTTTTAGACATCGAGGACTCGACTGCGCCTCAACATAGTGTTTTCCGGGAAGGTGAACAAACAGGGCTGACAACAAAATTCACAAAGAAGGAGCAAACAACGCTACAGGAGAAGAGCAACAAACAAACCAGCCCAACCAAACGGCGGGGCAAACCAATGGGAAAGAGGACGGGTGGACGTCCGTGTGACAAACCGGACGGACGGTGGACGTCCGTGCGAAACTTAAAAATTCCAGAGAAGAGGGAGTGTCATCCGGTACGGATCAATAATTTTATCATGATTGTTTTTTATTAATTTGATTAACATATTTATATATATTGTTTGGTCATTTGACCTTGATGCGGCTGCATTTATCAATCCGTTTGGATTCATCAATCCGTTTACGGTTGCAATCATCAATGCGCCCGGATTCATCATTATCACTCTCATACATTGAGGTATGACAACCACCAAATGCGTAGGATATTTATTATTACAATATGGCGCGGAGCTCAAACCCTGCAGATATTTTGAGCCAGTAGGTCTAAGATAAGCCTCATTATCTTTCAAATTCATCTCGTTTTCCAGTGCCTCTCACAAACCTCCAATTCTCTGCTCCGTCTGTAACGTGGCTTCGACCACGCCGAGTTGTCCCTCCAGCTTCATCATGCTGTAAAATCCCAAAACAGTAATCAGGTTCACTTCCGTTAATCCATGGCAGTTCGCAATTAATTCCATTTCACTTTTGTCCGAGATACTTAATCTTCCATACAATTTAGCTAGTTGGCGATGCTGCTCACTCAGCGTATTCAGACAATTACCAGTCCCACACACGTGTCCTTCTATCCCACAACTGGAAGCGAGGCAAGTGCCCTGCATCAGCCAATCATATGAGAACTTCCCTCGGACGGTTCCGTGGTTGGTCTGCCATCCTTCTTTATTACTTCCATGGCCAACAGATGGTGTATCACGGCCAAATCATGCAGACTCGCGTCATCGTCCAAATCCAGTGCGACGCCTGCCGTCGTATCCCATATCAAACCGGCATTCGGGTGCGAGCACCTTGAAGGCTTTATGAGCTCCCACATGATCACTAAGCTAGTCTTCAAGGCATCGTCCCGTGAACCACATTCGAAGCTCACTTGCCCTATCAGCTCCGGAACAGAGAGTTCAACCACTCGTTCCTCCATAATGATTCCCAGTTTCGATTGTTCAACCGCTAACATACCGGTCTCCTTGATTCTCTCGACCCAGAAATCGATCATTATGACCTGTTCGTAGTCAAAATATGCCTCCCTGACTTCCTCGTCCACAAAGCCTGACACATTTTGAACACCACAAATTCCTGGTATGCCTGACACATTTTGAAATGACTTCAGCTCACCCAAGGTTGCATAGTTCTTCGTAACTCTGACCCTCTCAATAGAATCACGACTTACTTTAAGCGCCTTGTTTGAGTATCTCCTCACACCCTCTAGCGTTCGATAGCTCTCTACATCATTAGCAGCGGCATGTCCTGGTATAACTTCAGAAGAGAGACCTTAGAAGAATTCGTTCACGATCAACTCCCCATTGCCCAATGGTTTTTATACATTCTTCCAACACGGGAGTGGGGATGCGATCCACAAGGAATCTCACAAAACAAAGGTCATCTTTGCGCTTAGCCCAGTCTATCGCAGAGTCATCTCTGCTGATCAAAACTCGCGGGGCTTCCATCAGTTCCAACTCCTGCTCCTTCGATCTCGAATCGTTACTGGCCTCCTACTATGCTGTAAGAACTCCCATCAAGCACCAGGCCAACCGTATTTGCAAGTCGGTCCTTGCGCATGAGTATTCCAGGTACGCCGCCACCGTTGCAGGCGCATACATGGTCTCATCGAAGTATTTATGGAGGGCGGCCCTCCAGGAGATTTTTAACAACTGTTCCAGTCCAATTTCGTTCGCCTCTGAGGACATCACAGTGCCATACTCCTTTCGCTTCAGATTAGAGTTTTCCGTCAATTCTTGTAGGTATTCTTGCATGGCTTTCTTCTCACTCCAGGCCATCAAGTGCCCTCTCGCCGAGTTCCTTGCCTTGAGCATCTCCACGTAACCCCCACAGGATCACCCATGTGGACTGAGTCGGGTACTGTGATCCGACTGTACTCGACCACGCCGAGTTGTCCCTCCAGCTTCATCTGTGCCATGTTCTTTCGCGAGGGTTTATAATCATCAAGCCCACCAGATCCACACTGGCTGATGACTTCCATTTTCAGTGTCGTATCTGCCAAGGTTCGTGCACTCTTCTTCGATTTCGAGGTTGTTGAGATCAAGCCAACCAATAACATAGGTGGTATCAGGTTTTCTTTTTCTCCCCCACCCAATGCCGCGCAATCTCCTTATATATTCTAATTCGGGCGAGATACCTTCGCTAACGAGGCCACTACCGCATTCGCCTTTGACTTAATTACTCTTTGGTTCACTGTTTTACTCCCTACTCTGCTTTTCAACCTCTTCAGCCCTGTCTTGACTCGCTTGACGGGTTGCCTTCTCGTGGTCTGATAAACAGCGGAACTGTCTTCCGTGACTGACTCGGTCAGAACGTCAGACTCTGCAGACCTCATCAGGTCCCTACAACTTCGCGCATAATGGGCTGATTCAACCCCACCTTTATCACGGAATGCGTCCCGTACCTACGTATCACGTCCCAAGTCCTCTCCACGAAGGCCATTCGGTTCCAGGCTACTCCCGTCTTGCGTTCCAGTTCACTTTGGTATCTCTCCCTTTCCTCCTCTGGAAATTTGCCCAGGAAGGATACCCTCATCGTCTAATCAATTCCTCTTCTCCTAGGTGACTCGTGGAGCAGTTTCTGTCTCTCCCTATTTCGGGAGTCCAATACCAGCCCTACTCGGTCCACTGGAGACAAGCTGGCTGGAGCCTCCTTTTTAGGGGACATAAATGAAGATGTCGTCATCAACAATAGGGGCTCATCGACTTCCCAGTCGTCATCGTCTTCACTGAATTGATACTCCTGCATGGTAAAATAACTCATCGTTCACCAGGAATTCCACCGACTCGTCGCCATGTGGCGCCAGCTCGTCGACCTTCATGTGGCGCCTCATCTAAACTCCCTTGAAAATCCTTACAACACCTCCTTTGCTTCTCCTGGCCACTTCCGGTGTGTATACGTTATTCTCTCTCTTCTGCGTCGCGAGCTGCTCCGATGCGAGGGGCAATGACTATGACAGGAGACGTAACTTCCAGCAGCATTCTCCTGATCGGCGGGTATCGAGGTGACGAATTCCCTTAGTTCAAAGACCAGAGCCAGCGAATCCGCATCATCACGGCCAGATATGTTAGCAGAGGCATGCCACAATACTGCCTACACTCACTTATTTCCGTAGCGACCTCGTCTTCTCCGGTGACGCTCCTGTTGTGTTGTAAGAGATACTGGATCAGAAACATTCTCCAATCTTTCAACTTCCGATATGAAGCGTTTTCCAACTGCGCGCTGAACTCTCGGCTCGTCCCTGTAGTTGTTCGGTGTAACGCAGGAGCTCGAAAAAGTCACCCAAACGACCGTATGTCATCGTGATTAGGTGAGCAGTCCATCCAGCCTCAGGTCCACAAACGCTTGAGTGAAGAATTTCGCGGGTCCCTTTAGGAAGTTTTCATGGCCAAACGTCACATATAGTGCCAACACTAGGCCAATCGACAGTTTCCTGATATCCTTGACGAAGCTCGCGATCAGATTCCTGGAGGCCCTCGGATAGCACGTGGACAAGAAGAATGGCGTCCATCCCACTACCATTCCTCCCACGATTGCGTCAGATCTTTCGTATTGTGCAATTGTGGTCAAAACGTCCGCCTGGAACCTGTCCAACGACATCGTGTTCACATATTGCTTCAATTGTAGCATCATGCCTCCAGCTAGCTCCTTTTCGTTCAACAAATTCTTCGGGTACACATGTATTTCTTTGGTTACCGCTGGAGCACGTTCAAACGCGTCTTCTCCCATGGTACACACCCTCGATGACAGGTACAGCCATGAATTGGTGTGTGGCTTTGTCCTCAAGGCCAGTGCCATGAGGTCCTCTTCTCCTGATGTCAGACTCCTTCTGACAGTCCTTACCTGTGCGTTCCTGACGTAATACACTTGTCTGAACCAGAGGTCATTCGCCACTGCTGCACCAGTATATGGTCATCATCCACTCCTGTTCTCAGTTTTAACAACCTGAAGACGTTGGAAATTTCCAACCCCAGGACTTCATCCAGCACCACACGCGTCGTGCTATGCTCCTTGAATCCTTGCATGGCGTTCGATATGTCCACCCAGACGGCAGGAAGCTCAGAGCGAAGTGGATAGTAATTGTTGGGATCGACATATCTGTTCAGCGCGGGGATGACCACGTTGAATCTTCCCTCCGCTAGACTGGTAACCATCGTGTACACAAACTTCAATGGTTCAGGCAAGGCTGCATATCCCGGTGATAGCACAAAAAAAATCTTCACTACGTTTTTGGTGAAATGTTGCTGCACTGATGTCTCGACCTCGGTCAAGCCCGAAAGTAGTGTCATGATCGCCTCTCCCATGACCACATTACTGGGAACTGATCCATCCGTGCGACGAGTCATCAGCTTTCTGCTTTGTAGGTCATCATTCAAGCCGGCTATTATGATTATTTCTGGGTTCCATGCTGAGAGTCCTCTGCACGCTTATCCTCATGCCCACTGCCTGTCCCCAATCCAGTTCGGGAGCTGTTAGGAAAATCACGTCTGGCCAAAAGAGAGAGCGAGGCGTATAGAGATAGTCTGAACTAGCCAATATGAGATATTTGGCACTCTTGATACCGAGGGGGTCATAGGCAGCAAACAGACTATCACCCATTGGTACTTTCAGTCCTTCATATCTCCTATCGTCCCCTTCCACCGAGGTCGCTCGAGGATAATCTCTTGAGTACTCATCAGACAATTGGTCCGGTGGCTTGGAGAACTGCCAATACATTTTGTGGTGTTTATTGTTGGGCCTGTTTTCTGCCACGAACATGCCCCTGCGGGGTGGTCGTGTCAAGTCTCTGACCCTTCGACGGACGTAGGTTTAGGGGTCCGAAGGTATTGTCCTGAGGCAATTCATCGAGATCCACAAACCTGAGCGTGGTAGCGGAGCTAAACTGCTCCTGTTCTGCCAATAGCCAGTCCACAATCCCGACACCGTGGGGCCATCTCCGTACATCAATTTTCTAGCATATGATCGGCACGTTAACTTATTCATATTTAAGCTCGCCAGCATGTCAGCTTCATATTGTCGCCAACCGCTGGGATCTGGACGGTTCCAGAGCAGCAAACTGTTTGGTTGAATGTCCTCTGCCGATGCAGTACTCGCCGATGGGTTTCCTACAGGAGCACGGGTCGTCTCGGGCAAGTTACTTGCCCTCGCTGAGGTTTGACAACTCGTTTGGTTCTGATAATTAGGTCTCCCTAGCCGGCTCTCCAACGGTTATCTTCTAGGAGGGGGAGCAGTCCCTAGCCTTTCTCTCACATCTGAGCTAGGAGCTGCAGGAACAGAACTACTCGCTTCCGTTACCAGAGGCCTAAGACGACTGGCGAGTGGCTCTGGCACATTGCCTCTCACTCTTCCTCCACCAGTCAAACTGGTCCGAGCCAGAGAGTCAGTCGTCCTTAATTCTCCTTCTTTTTCCTCGATCCTTGTCTGGAAGACGTCATTGATCCATCGCCTTCCTTGCAGTTTTTTGAAGTGTATGCCATTCCTGGTGAGCGCGAGATGGTCAGTCATACGCAACGTGATTTCGAGATCCATGAGCCGTAACCCGCCTGGATTGCTCCTCACTAGATTGCGGATCATCTCATTCCATCGGGTTACGTTGCCATTCAGGAAATCAGTCACTGGCGTACCCACATCCGGGTTCTGCGGGATTGTACACAGCACCACGAGCCTCGGCTTATATTTTTCTTTTAACTCATTCAAAAGGCAGACCAGCAGGGGATCCCACTTGCCCTCTGGGGTAACCGGTGCACATTTTAATGGCTTGGGCCACGGAGGCCCCTCCAAAAGATAGGGAGTGGTCTGACCACTCACAAAGATCTCGTTCAGATCCCTCAGTAAGCTATCTGCTATCGCCAGATGACGACTCCCTGAAGGAATTGCTTGATTGCTTATGGCAGGTTTCCAGCGCATGCCGTTCAGGAAGGCTCGAGGATGCTGTGCAGCCACTTGCAAGAAGAAATTGCGGAACGCAAGATTCCTCCTGATGTCCACCACACGAGATCTTAAGGCCGGACCCGCTGGCACTATGGCTCGTGATGTTTGCTCTGAATTGCTGGAAGAGCGGTCCGTGCGTTGGGAAGTTACGACCCTACCCAGCGTCCGTCCGCTGGTCCTGATGATTTCGCTCATCGCTGCTCTGGCTACCTGATTGAACGACTCTTGCAATTGGGGAGCCATATAGGTATCCGAAGGGTCAGGTATTGTGTTCCTATAACTCGAGGCAGATAACGACGTCTGTGAAGGGGCCACGGACTCCCTGAAGATACACAGCTCCTCTGTCTTCGTCCTGGAAGGCGCGTCCTTATACCCATCTGAGTTCATCGTCGCCAGGACCTCAGGTGAAATTTGGCCCACCTTCGCAGTGTACAACTCTTTAAGGTACTCTATCTTTTCCTCCTTGAGAGTTATCTGTAGTTCATCGTGTTTCTTCTTCCATTCGTCTTGTTCCCGGGCTGTTGCCTTGTGTTCCTCCAACTTGGCATGCAACTCCTGCCAGTCTTTCTCCATCTTGTCTAAGGTCTCAGTAGTTTCCGAAATCTGGATCTCCATTTCGCACATCCTGACTTTCTTCGGCGGAGCTGCTGCTGTTGGGGAATCTGCCGAATGTGATGGGCCCGGCCCACCACGTGATCGCTTAGCTCCAATGAGAGGACGCATAGGCCGAACAGGTAGGGGCATCTCCCCTAGCCGGTGATTCCTTTGATCGCCTAGTCCGGGTTCACGAGCAAAGTCGTGGCCAGAAATTTCTCCTCATCGCCATCTCATGAGTCTGTTTCGGCCTCTCTCGGCGGTATTGAACTCGTCGAAGGCCAACATCAAGATCACTTCCGTCGTGGAATGGTCCTCACGGCCTTCTCTCCCCATTGAATTAAGGAGTGCAACGGTGAACATCGCCAACTCCGGGTCTTCTAGTGCGAAATTACAATCCATTAAGCGTTGATATATCTCGCCTAGAGTCGTTCCTAGGCTCGCTGAGATGAAATCCATCAAGTTGTTAGTATCACTCATTCTTCTTTGCATAGATCTCGTGTTTTCTTTCTTCGATTTCAATTCGAGTTCAATAAACAAGCGTGCGATCAATCACGATCTAAAAGATAAGTCACAACTTAGATTATTCCTTACGAGCTGTTTCATCTCCAAGATAAAACATCATTCGCATCTTTTAAAAACAGTCAATTGAAATTCTCTTTTTGTTCTTAGTTTAAAGGCTAGCACCAAGGTGGATCGTTCACCTGCAATCTTGTAAAGTTAACATAAATGAGCGCTGTCACCTTTCGTACCTGCAGTGTTCCAGGTTTCCATGACATAAACATCACATAAAACATAACCTACCGATAACAAAACATTCGAATATCACACACCAACACTTTCACATAAGAACCTAATCCGTATCCCTAAAAAGTAAATCTAATCAAAACTACTTGGCACTGAACGTGGCTCTCAGCAGATGCTCAGATAGTAATTCTCATGCAAGTATACCTCTATGTCCGATTCTGAAAATATTACATGTACTAGGACTTATAGCTCTCTTGGATGCAGTTTTTCCCTATTGGGATCATAGACTGGTAAAGACAGAGAGAGAGGTCACTCCTCTCTCAACCAGGAACTCCCTGAGACGAGTTAAGGCCAGCACCAAGCTCTCGGGATTCACTTGTTGTCTATTAGTCGCCTTAGTTACCAGGAAACACAAATATTTCCCTGATATCTGTGATGCAACAGGGGGCAGCGCTATCATCCCTCCCACACTAAGCCTCTGTTTCCATAAGAACTCGATATTCTTGTACTCTCTCTTAAAGTCGGCTGCTAGTGCTGTTTTAAAACTTACATCCGCGGTTATCGCTATAGTGCACGTACGTTCCGTGAGTATGAAATCACTATCTGTGACAATAATGTTGTTTGAGTAGTGATTCGGTAGATCATAATATGATTCAAAAATTCGTCAAAAAGGCGGATTTTTAGCGTTTTTGCCCTACTTTTCCAGTTCTCCTGTCTCTCTTGCCGATTTTAATTTTTTGATCATAAAATTTTCGGTGTGGGTGAGTCTTACCTCCCACTCCCCGGACAAAAATGTCCATCGACGTCCCCGTCGATCCCCCAGGATCGAGCAGATCGAGATTGGATTCTGGAACACGTAAGGGACCATCTGGAGCGACCCAGTTGGACTCGGTTTTGTCGTGATGCTAGTCTGATCGACATCTTGAATCTTCAAGATTGCTCCTTCGGATCTGCACGTAGATTATGGAGCCATTCGAGTTCAAACTTGTCAACTCTTGCTCCTGTGTCTTTTTCATCTCAGTATCAAACTCCACTTCCGGTTAAGAGTGATTGTCGATCCAGTCCTGCTCTGTGTTCTTGACCAGGTTGATCTCTTGTGTCACCACTATTTCGTCCAGGCCCACTATTGCATACTTTTTGATGATTGATTTGCACCAGCTCATTAAATCCTGATGATTCTATTGACTGAAGATTAAATCTCAGATTCCTGAGGTCTTTTGCCTGCTGACATGACAATCATACAGAGATCCACTTCTCACAGGCCTCAAGCCAGGCCACTCAAACAGCTTCTGTTTCCGGTTAAACACTTTTTCCACGCCTTGATGGCTCATCTGATCATGTGAACGAAAGAGCAATTCAAATTGATATAACTGTGGTAGCACTATCGAATTGTATTTGTAAAGGACTTTCACCTCTTCCTTGGGTTTGCACGCCATAATTCTGTCTTTATTCAAATATAGCAAATCCTTTCTCTTCAAGTAAAACTGTTTAAAATTTTATAGCCGTACCTGGCTTTGAGATATGTCTTCATCACGTTTACTTGTCGGCTATTTATCTACGAGGCATGGGCATCGTCCATCAACTTGACACACCATATCTTTTTCAAAGGTGTTGCTTCTTGCACTGATGGTTCCAGGTTGGTACGAACGACCGTAGCATGCGGAAGTAATCTAGTCGGACGTTTCGACACTGCTTTTAATTCGAGTTAATATGCGGTATTATCGACTACAGTGCCCTCCTCATCGGATATATATCTGTCGCTGTCTGGGTCTTGGTGCGTTTAGTCGCCTTAGTTACCAGGAAACACAAATATTTCCCTGATATCTGTGATGCAACAGGGGACAGCGCTATCATCCCTCCCACACTAAGCCTCTGTTTCCATAAGAACTCGATATTCTTGTACTCTCTCTTAAAGTCGGCTGCTAGTGCTGTTTTAAAACTTACATCCGCGGTTATCGCTATAGTGCACGTACGTTCCGTGAGTATGAAATCACTATCTGTGACAATAATGTTGTTTGAGTAGTGATTCGGTAGATCATAATATGATTCAAAAATTCGTCCAAAAGGCGGATTTTTAGCGTTTTTGCCCTACTTTTCCAGTTCTCCTGTCTCTCTTGCCGATTTTAATTTTTTGATCATAAAATTTTCGGTGTGGGTGAGTCTTACCTCCCACTCCCCGGACAAAAATGTCCATCGACGTCCCCGTCGATCCCCCAGGATCGAGCAGATCGAGATTGGATTCTGGAACACGTAAGGGACCATCTGGAGCGACCCAGTTGGACTCGGTGTTGTCGTGATGCTAGTCTGATCGACATCTTGAATCTTCAAGATTGCTCCTTCGGATCTGCACGTAGATTATGGAGCCATTCGAGTTCAAACTTGTCAACTCTTGCTCCTGCGTCTTTTTCATCTCAGTATCAAACTCCACTTCCGGTTAAGAGTGATTGTCGATCCAGTCCTGCTCTGTGTTCTTGACCAGGTTGATCTCTTGTGTCACCACTATTTCGTCCAGGCCCACTATTGCATACTTTTTGATGATTGATTTGCACCAGCTCATTAAATCCTGATGATTCTATTGACTGAAGATTAAATCTCAGATTCCTGAGGTCTTTTGCCTGCTGACATGACAATCATACAGAGATCCACTTCTCACAGGCCTCAAGCCAGGCCACTCAAACAGCTTCTGTTTCCGGTTAAACACTTTTTCCACGCCTTGATGGCTCATCTGATCATGTGAACGAAAGAGCAATTCAAATTGATACAACTGTGGTAGCACTATCGAATTGTATTTGTAAAGGACTTTCACCTCTTCCTTGGGTTTGCACGCCATAATTCTGTTTTTATTCAAATATAGCAAATCCTTTCTCTTCAAGTAAAACTGTTTAAAATTTTATAGCCGTACCTGGCTTTGAGATATGTCTTCATCACGTTTACTTGTCGGCTATTTATCTACGAGGCATGGGCATCGTCCATCAACTTGACACACCATATCTTTTTCAAAGGTGTTGCTTCTTGCACTGATGGTTCCAGGTTGGTACGAACGACCGCAGCATGCGGAAGTAATCTAGTCGGACGTTTCGACACTGCTTTTAATTCGAGTTAATATGCGGTATTATCGACTACAGTGCCCTCCTCATCGGATATATATCTGTCGCTGTCTGGGTCTTGGTGCGTTTATCGATCCAACCCGCGCTGTTTCTTTTCCACAAACAAGGAATGAATCGCAATCTCCCAGACGTCGGAGTTGGAAGTAGTTTCCGATGCATTCTCCCAGAACTGAGGCCTCGAGTCATCACTTGAGCTGATTGATTCTGCATCATCGTTTTCTGACTTGTTTATGATGTTTCTCGACCCCACGGACAAATTTCTGTCCCATGGTGGCTCTGAAGTCGGCTCCCAGGACAACATTCTGTCCGGGCCTGAAGGTGCAAGACTCCCCGGACTACGTAGCTTACAAATCGGCAAGGAGATCAGAATCTTGTCTTCGTTTTTTAGGCATCGAGGACCCGATGGCGCCTCAACATAGTATGTTCCGGAAAGGTGAACAAACAGGGCTGACAACAAAATTGACAAAAAAGGAGCAATCAACGCTACAGGAGCATAGCAACAAACAAACCAGCCCAACCAAACGGCGGAGCGAACCAATGAGAAAGAGGACGGGTGGACGTCCGTGTGACAAACCGCGAGAACTGAGTCTTTCCTCACTGGAGAAAAGCGCAAAAACTCAAGCCCCGACCAAGGAAACAACAAGTGACACGGAGAGCAACAAGTCTTCAAATTCAGAATCGGCCGAACCATCGCCCAAAAGGGCTAACCAAAAAAAAACACCGCCAGCAACAGCCTCAACTTCAGCGAACAGGACACCATAGAGACGCTCCACTCGCCAACATCAGTCAGCCTTGGCAAAAGCTTCTGGGGACCCCATCCCGATAAATACCATCGAAGAGTCAACCACACACAGAAAGCCGGTGAATTTCAACATTGATTCGCCATCAGATCAAATATACCCTCCGACGAAAACAAACCTCAAATCGCTCATTCAGGAAATGGGCTTCGCGGACAAATCACCCGAGTATCAGGCGTCTATGAATTTTCTGGAGGCGATCAGCCCGAAAAACGAGGCGAAACAAGCGGACGAAGTTATCGACCTCATTTCGTCAGACGAAAGCCCGAACAAAATTGATATCCTAAATTATGAAAATAAAAAAGCAGCATTGAATCGGACAACATCACAATTAATGATGCCACACAAGAGGAACACGAAAAACTTGAAGATGATAACAACAACCAATAAGTGGAAGAAACGATGAAATAGCAAAAAATAGGCAAGAGGGAGAAAATGGGACTATAGAACTCAAAAATTGAAACTTAAATTTTTTAGAGAAGAGGGAGTGTCATCCGGTACGGATCAGTAAATTTATCAACGTTGTTATTTATTAATTTGATGAACATATTTATATACATTGTTTGGTCATTTGACCTTGATGCGGCTGCATTTATCAATCCGTTCGGATTCATCAATCCGTTTACGGCTGCATTCATCAATCCGCTCGATTTCATCATAATCACGCTCATATATTGAGGTATGACAACCACCATATGCGTAGGATATTTACTATTACAATATGGCGCGGAGCTCAAACCCACCAGATATTTTGAGCCAGTAGGTCTAAGATAAGCCTCACTATCTTTCAAATTCATCTCGTTTTCCAACCTCAATTTTCTGCTCCGTCTGTATGCTCCAGGTAACACTTCCACACTCAAGGACGTAACCAGGCCATGGGCACGCTCCAGGCGTTCCAATGACTCCATCGAGCTGGTCATGCTATAAAATCCCAAAGCAGTAATCAGGTTCACTTCCGTTAATCCATGGCAGTTCGCAATTAATTCCATTTCACTTTTGTCCGAGATACTTAATCTTCCATACAATTTAGCTAGTTGGCGGTTCTTATTCCTTAGAAGAAATCAACTCCCCTTGCCCAGTGGTTTTTATACATTCTTCCAGTACAGGAGTGGGGATGCGATCCACCAGGAATCTCGCAAAACAAAGGGCATCTTTGCGCTTAGCCCAGTCTATCGCAGAGTCATCTCTGCTGATCAAAACTCGCAGGGCTTCCATCAGTTCCTGCTCCTTCGATCTCGAATCGTTACTGGCCTCGTACTATGATGTAAGAACTCCCATCAAGCACCAGGCCAACCGTATTTGCAAGTCGGTCCTTGCGCATGGGTATTCCAGGTACGCCGCCACCGTTGCAGGCGCATACATGGTCTCGTCGAAGTATTTCTGGAGGGCGGCCCTCCAGGAGATTTTTAACAACTGTTCCAGTCCAATTTCGTTCATCTCTGAGGACATCACAGTACCATACTCCTTTCGCTTCAGACTAGAGTTTTCCGTCAATTCTTGTAGGTCATCTTGAATGGCTTTCTTCTCACTCCAGGCCATCAAGTGCCCCCTCGCCGAGTTCCTTGCCTTGAGCATCTCCACGTAACCCCGGCGGGATCACCCATGTGGACTGAGTCGGGTACTGTGATCCGACTGTACTCAACCACGCCAAGTTGTCACTCCAGCTTCATCCGTGCCATGTTCTTTCGCGAGGGTTTATAATCATCAAGCCCACCAGATCCACATTGGCTGATGACTTCCATTTTTAGTGTCGTATCTGCCAAGGTTCGTGCACTCTTCTTCGGTTTCGAGGTTGTTGAGATCAAGCCAACCAATAACATAGGTGGTATCAGGTTTTCTTTTTCTCCCCCACCCAATCCTTATCCATTCTAATTCGGGCAAGATACCTTCACTAACGAGGCCACTACCGCATTCACCTTTAAATTTATTATTCTTTGATTCACTGTTTTACTCCCTACTCTGCTTTTAAAACCTCTTCAGCTTTTTATTGGCTCGCTTGACGAGTTGCTTCCTCGTGATCTGATAATCATCGGCACTGTCTTCCGTGACTGACTCGGTCAGAACGTCAGACTCTGCAGACCTCATCAGTTTCCCTAGAACTTCGCGCATAATGGGCTGATTCAACACCCCTTTGTAACGGAATGCGTCCCGTACCTACCTGTGATGTCCCAAGTCCTCTCCACGAAGGCCATTCGATTCCAGGCTATTCCCGTCTTGCGTCCAGTTCATTTTGGTATCTCTACCTTTCCTCCTCTGGAAAAGTTTCCAGGAAGGATACCCTCATCGTCTCATCAATTCCATTTCTCCTAGGTGACTCGTGGAGCAGTTTCTGTCTCTCCCTATTTCGGGAGTCCAATGCCAGGCCTACTCGGTCCACCGGAGACAGGCTGCTGGAGATGTCGTCATCAATAATGAAGATGTCGTCATCAATAATAGGGGCTCATCGACTTCCCCGTCGTCATCATCTTTACTGAATTGATACACCAGCAAGTTCTTCTCCAACGAGCTTAATTCTTGTCCACTCGTCTTGTCCTCCTTCCCTTCTATGGGATCGTCATCCTGGTCCATAACGTCGTCATCATTGGCGTCTGGTTTGGTCAAGGTCTCGAAGTGCCCTGGCGCATGTCCTTGCCCGAGTCCGGCCGAGCCGGCACAGTCAGGTCTCCTGCTTGGTAAAATAACTCATCGTTCACCAGGAACTCCACCGACTCGTCGCCATGTGGAGCCAGCTCGTCGACCGTCATGTAGATGCCTCCTCTACACTCCCTTGAAAATCCCAACAACACCTCCTTCGCTTATCCTGGCCACTTCAGCCTGGACCAATCGTCAGCCGGTGTGTATCGTTATTCCATACATCGGAGGAAACGCCGAGTTTCCTGGAGGGTGATGTCTTGATCTTCTTTCGGCTCCATGCATCGGGGAAGCTAAAATCAAAGGTGTGCATCGCAGCCACATTCCAACTGATGAAGGGCAGCTCCATCCCTTTACTCCATTTCTGCATTCTCTCTCCTGCGTCGCGAGCTGCTCCGATGCGAGGGGCAATGACTATGACAGGAGACGTAACTCCCAGCAGCATTCTCCTTATCGGCGGGTATCGAGGACATTGGTCCGGCGGTGGCCTTGACCCTGCAAGCCACACCTGCTGATTCTCTTTGACGTGTGCATACGCCTCGGTCGGGCCGGGACCCGAATCGCCTCTCCCGTGTCTTTCACATCTGGTCGTAGATTTGAGAGCTAGGGGTTAAACTGAATATGAGAAAGGTCTTCAAGGTTCATACGGCACTTGAAACTATTGTTGAAGTCCATCAATATATATCCCGGTTCCGCTATTCTTCCAAACAATCTGTCGTCGCTTGCCAGCCCTGTCGGCTCTTTCTGTTCCAACAAATTCAACACGGAACAATCCACCACTGAAACTAAGTTGACATACAATATTGAATTCCTGTTTGCTTTTACCTGTACATCAGGAAAAGCGTGCGACATCAACGTCCATACATCACCGTGACGAATTCCTTTAGTCCAAAGACCAGAGCCAGCGGATCGATCCGCATCGTCACGGCCAGATCTGCTAGCAGAGTCATGCCATAATACTGCCTACACTCACTTATTTCCGTAGCAACCTTGTCTTCTCCCGTGACGCTCCTGTTCTGTTGTAAGAGTTACTGGATCAGGAACATTCTCCAATCTTTCATCTTCCGATATGGGGCGGTTTCCAACTGCGCGTTGAGATCTCGGCTCGAGATCTCGGATCTCGGCGTTGAGATCTCGGATCTCGGCGTTGAGATCTCGGTGGGTCGTCGCTTGCCAGCCCTGTCGGCTCTTTCTGTTCCAACAAATTCAACACGGAACAATCCACCACTGAAACTAAGTTGACATACAATATTGAATTCCTGTTTGCTTTTACCTGTACATCAGGAAAAGCGTGCGACATCAACGTCCATACATCACCGTGACGAATTCCTTTAGTCCAAAGACCAGAGCCAGCGGATCGATCCGCATCGTCACGGCCAGATCTGCTAGCAGAGTCATGCCATAATACTGCCTACACTCACTTATTTCCGTAGCAACCTTGTCTTCTCCCGTGACGCTCCTGTTCTGTTGTAAGAGTTACTGGATCAGGAACATTCTCCAATCTTTCATCTTCCGATATGGGGCGGTTTCCAACTGCGCGTTGAGATGTCGGCTCGAGATCTCGGATCTCGGCGTTGAGATCTCGGTGGGTCGTCGCTTGCCAGCCCTGTCGGCTCTTTCTGTTCCAACAAATTCAACACGGAACAATCCACAACTGAAACTAAGTTGACATACAATATTGAATTCCTGTTTGCTTTTACCTGTACATCAGGAAAAGCGTGCGACATCAACGTCCATACATCACCGTGACGAATTCCTTTAGTCCAAAGACCAGAGCCAGCGGATCGATCCGCATCGTCACGGCCAGATCTGCTAGCAGAGTCATGCCATAATACTGCCTACACTCACTTATTTCCGTAGCAACCTTGTCTTCTCCCGTGACGCTCCTGTTCTGTTGTAAGAGTTACTGGATCAGGAACATTCTCCAATCTTTCATCTTCCGATATGGGGCGGTTTCCAACTGCGCGTTGAGATCTCGGCTCGTCCACTCTAGTTTTTCGGAGTAACGCAGGAGCACGAATAAGTCACCCAAACGACCGTATGTCATCGTGATTAGGTGAGGAGTCCATCCAGCCTCAGGTCCACAAACGTTTGAGTGAAGAGATTCTCGGGCCCCTTCACAAAGTTTTTATGGCCAAACGTCACATATAGTGCCAACACTAGGCCAATCGACAGTTTCCTGCTATGCTTGACGAAGGCTGCGATCAGGTTCCTGGAGGCCCTCGGATAGCACGTGGACAAGAAGAATGGCGTCCATCCCACTACCATTCCTCCCACGATTGCGTCAGATCTTTCGTATTGTGCCATTGTGGTCAAAACGTCCGTCTGGAACCTGTCCAACGACATCGTGTTCACATATTGCATCAATTGTAGCATCATGCCTCCAGCTAGCTCTTTTTCGTTCAACAAATTCTTCGGGTACACATGTATTTTTTTGATTACCACTGGAGCATGTTCAAACGCGTCTTCTCCCAAGGTACACACCTTCGATGACAGGTACAGCCATAAATTGGTGTGTGGCTTTGTCCTCAAAGCCAGTGCCATGAAGTCCTCTTCTCCTGATGTCAGACTCCTTCTGACAGTCCTTCCCTGTGCGTTCCTGACGTAATACACTTGTCTGAACCAGAGGTCATTCGCCACCTGCTCCACCAGTACATGGTCATCATCCACTCCTGTTCTCAGTTTTAACAACCTGACGACGTTGGAAATTTCCAACACCAGGACTTCATCCAGCACCACACGCGTCGTGCTATGCTGCTTGAACCCTTGGATGGCGTTCGATATGTCCACCCCGACAGCAGGAAGCTAAGAGCGAGTGGATAGTAATTGTTGGGATCGACATATCTGTTCAGCGCGGGGATGACCACGTTGAATCGTCCCTCCGCTAGCCTGGTATCCATCGTGTACACAAAATGCAATGGTTCACGCAATGCAGCATATCCCGGTGATAGCACAAAAATAATCTTCCTTACATTTTTGGTGAAGCGTTGCTGCACTGATCTCTCCGCCTCGGTCATGGCCGAAAGTAGTGTCATAATTGCCTCTCCCATTACCACATTACTGGGAACTGATCCATCCGTGCGGCGAGTCATCAGCTCTCTGCTTCGTAGGTCATCATTCAAGCTGGCTATTATTATGATTATTTGTTGGTCGATGAAGACAGTCCTCTGCACGCTTATCCTCATGCCCACTGCCTGTCCCCAATCCAGTTCGGGAGCTGTTAGGAAAATCACGTCTGGCCAAAAGAGAGAGCGAGGCGTATAGAGATAGTCTGAACTAGCCAATATGAGATATTTGGCACTCTTGATACCGAGGGGGTCATAGGCAGCAAACAGACTATCACCCATTGGTACTTTCAGTCCTTCATATCTCCTATCGTCCCCTTCCACCGAGGTCGCTCGAGGATAATCTCTCGAGTACTCATCAGACAATTGGTCCGGTGGCTTGGAGAACTGCCAATACATTTTGTGGTGTTTATTGTTGGGCCTGTTTTCTGCCACGAACATGCCCCTGCGGGTGGTCGTGTCAAGTCTCTGGCCCTTCGACGGACGTAGGTTCAGGGGTCCGAAGGTATTGTCCTGAGGCAATTCATCGAGATCCACAAACCTGAGCGTGGTAGCGGAGCTAAACTGCTCCTGTTCTGCCAATAGCCAGTTCACGATCGGTATCCGGTACAATCCCGACACCGTGGGGCCATCTCCGTACATCAATTTTCTAGCATATGATCGGCACGTTAACTTATTCATATTTAAGCTCGCCAGCATGTCAGCTTCATATTGTCGCCAACCGCTGGGATCTGGACGGTTCCAGAGCAGCAAATTGTTTGGTTGAATGTCCTCTGCCGATGCAGTACTCGCCGATGGGTTTCCTGCAGGAGCACGGGTCGTCGCGGGCAAGTTACTTGCCCTTGCTGAGGTTTGACAAGTCGTTTGGTTCTGATCATTAGGTCTCCCTAGCCGGCTCTCCAACGGTTGTCTTCTAGGAGGGGGAGCAGTCCTCAGCCTTTCTCTCACGTCTGAGCTAGGAGCCGCGGGAGCAGAACTCCTCGCTTCCGTTACCAGAGGCCCAAGACGGCTGGCGAGTGGCTCTGGCACACTGCCTCCCACTCTTCCTTCACCAGTCAAACTGGTCCGAGCCAGAGAGTCAGCGTCCGTAACTCTCCTTCTATTTCCTCGATCCTTGTCTGGAAGACGTCATTGATCCATCGCCTTCCTTGCAGTTTTTTTGAAGTGTATGCCATCCCTGGTGAGCGCGAGATGGCCAGTCATACGCAACGTGATTTCGAGATCCATGAGCCGTAACTCGCCTTGATTGTTCCTCACTAGGTTGCGGATCATCTCATTCCATCGGGTTACGTTAGCATTCAGAAAATCAGCCACTGGCGTACCCACATCCGGGTTCTGCGGGATTGAACATAGCACCACGAGCCTCGGCTTATTTTTGACTTTTAACTCAACCAATAGGCAGACCAGCAGGGGTTACCACTTGCCCTCTGGGGTAACCGGTGCCCTTGAAATGTCATTGGTGCCCAGCATTATTATCAATATGTCCAACTGGTCTTCATTTTGCAACTCAATCATTTAAATGGCTTGGGCCACGCAGGCCCCTCCAAAAGATAGGAAGTGGTCTGACCACTCACAAAGATCTCGTTCAGATCCCTCAGTAAGCTATCTGCTATCGCCAGATGACGACTCCCTGAAGGAATTGCTTGATTACTTATGGCAGAGATCCAGCGCATGCCGTTCAGGCAGGCTCGAGGATGCTGCGCAGCCACTTGCAAGAAGAAATTGCGGAACGCAAGATTCCTCCTGATGTCCACCACACGAGATCTCAAGGCAGTCTCGCTGCGTGCCGGACCCGCTGGCACTATGGCTCGTGATGTTCGCTATGAAATGCTCGAAGAGCGGTCCCTGCGTTGGGAAGGGACGACCCTGCCCAGCGTTCGTCCACTGGTCCTGATGATTTCGCTCATCGCCGCTCTGGCTACCTGATTGAACGACTCTTGCAATTGGGGAGCCACATAGGTATCCGAAGGGTCAGGTATTGTGTTCCTATAACTCGAGGCAGATAACGACGTGTGCGACGGGGCCACGGGCTCCCTGAAGATACACAGCTCCTGTGTCTTCGTCTTGGAAGGCGCGTCCTTGGACCCATCTGAGTTCATCGTCGCCAGGACCTCCGATGATATTTGGCTCACCTTTGCAGTTTACAACTCTTTAAGGTACTCTATTTTTTCCTCCTTGAGAGTTATCTGTAGTTCATCAGGTTTCTTCTTCCATTCGTCTTGTTCCCGGGCTATCGCCTTGTGTTCCTCCAACTTGGCATGCAACTCCTGTCAGTTTTTCTCCATCTTGTCTAAGGTCTCAGTAGTTTCCGAAGTCTGGATCTCCATCTCACTCATCCTGACTTTCTTCGGTGGAGCTGCTGCTGTTGGGGAATCTGCTGAATGTGATGGGCCTACCACGTGATCGCTTGGCTCCAATGAGAGGATGCATAGGCCGAACAGGTAGGGGCATCTCCCCTAGCCGGTGATTCCTTTGCTCGCCTAGTCCGGGTTCACGAGCAAAGTCGTGACCAGACATTTCTCCTCGTCGCCATCTCATGAGTCCGTTTCGGCCTCTCTCGGCGGTGTTGAACTCGACGAAGGCCAACATCAAGACCATTTCCGTCGTGGGGCGGTCCCCGCGGCCTTCTCTCCCCATTGCATTAAGGAGTGCAACGGTGAACATCGCCAACTCCGGGTCTTCTAGTGCGAAATTACGATCCATCAAGCGTTGTTATATCTCGTCTAGAGTCGTTCCTAGGCTCGCTGAGATGAAATCCATCAAGTTGTTAGTATCACTCATTCTTCTTTGCATAGATCTCGTGTTTTTTTCTTCGATTTCAATTCGAGTTTAATAAACAAGCTTGCGATCAATCACGATCTAAATGACAAATCAAGACTTAGATTATTCATTACGAGCTGTTTCATCTCCAAGACAAAACATCATATGCATCTTTTAAAAACAGTCAATTGAAATTCTCTTTTTGTTCTTAGTTTAAAGGCTAGCACCAAGGTGGATCGTCCACCTGCGATCTTGTCAAATTAACATAATTGAGCGCTGTCACCTTTCGTACCTGCAGTGTTCCACGTTTTCATGTCATAAACATCACATAAAACATAACCTACCGATAACAATACTTACGAATATCACATAAGAACCTAATCCTAATCACTAAAAAGTAAATCTAATAAAAACTACTTGGCACTGAACGTGGCTCTCAGCAGATGCTCAGATAATATTTCTCATGCAAGTATACCTCTATGTCCGTTTCTGAAAATATTACATGTACTAGGGCATATAGCTTTTTTGGATGCAGCTTTCCCCTATTGGGATCTTAGACTGGTAAAGAGAGAGAGAGAGAGAGAGAGAGAGAGAGGTCACTCCTCTCCCAACCAGGAAATCCCTGAGACGAGTTAAGGCCAGCATCAAGCTCTCGGGATTCACTTGTTGTCTATTAGTCGCCTTAGCTACCAGGAAACACATATATTTCCCTGATATCTGTGATGCAACAGGAGGCAGCGCTCTCATCCCTCCCACACCAAGCCTCTGTTTCCATAATTACTCTCTCTTAAAGTCGGCCGTTAGTGCTGTTTTAAGTCTGGATCTCCATTTCGCTCATCCTGATTTTCTTTGGTAGAGCTGCTGCTGTTGGGGAATCTGCTGAATGTGATGGGCCCACCACGTGATCGCTTGGCTCCAATGAGAGGATGCACAGGCCGAACAGGTAGGGGCATCTCCCCTAGCCGGTGATTCCTTTGCTCGCCTAGTCCGAGTTCACGAGCAAAGTCGTGACCAGACATTTCTCCTCGTCGCCATCTCATGAGTCTGTTTCGGCCTCTCTCGGCGGTATTGAACTCGACGAAGGTCAACATCAAGACCATTTCCGTCGTGGGGCGGTCCCCACGGCCTTCTTTCCCCATTGCATTAAGGAGTGCAACGGTGAACATCGCCAACTCCGGGTCTTCTAGTGCGAAATTACGATCCATCAAGAGTTGTTATATCTCGTCTAGAGTCGTTCCTAGGCTCGCTGAGATGAAATCCATCAAGTTGTTAGTATCACTCATTCTTCTTTGCATAGATCTTGTGTTTTTTTTCTTCGATTTCAATTCGAGTTCAATAAACAAGCTTGCGATCAATCACGATCTAAAAGACAAATCAAGACTTAGATTATTCATTACGAGCTGGTTTTCCAGGTTTTCATGTCATAAACATCACATAAAACATAACCTACCGATAACAGAACATACGAATATCACATAAGAACCTAATCCTAATCCCTAAAAAGTAAATCTAATAAAAACTACTTGGCACTGAACGTGGCTCTCAGCAGTTGCTCAGATAATATTTCTCATGCAAGTATACCTCTATGTCCGTTTCTGAAAATATTGCATGTACTAGGGCATATAGCTCTCTTGGATGCAGTTTTCCCCTATTGGGATCTTAGACTGGTAAAGAGAGAGAGAGAGAGAGAGAGAGAGGTCACTCCTCTCCCAACCGGGAAATCCCTGAGACGAGTTAAGGCCAGCACCAAGCTCTCGGGATTCACTTGTTGTCTATTAGTCGCCTTAGCTACCAGGAAACACATATATTTCCCTGATATCTGTGATGCAACAGGGGGCAGCGCTATCATCCCTCCCACACCAAGTCTCTATTTCCATAAGAACTCGATATTCTTGTACTTTCTCTTAAAGTCGGCCGTTAGTGCTGTTTTAAAACTTACATCCGCGATTTTTTTTTGATCCTAAAATTTTAGGTGTGGGTGAGTCTTACCCCCCACTCCCGGACAAAAATGTCCATCGACGTCCCCGTCAATCCCCCAGAATCGAGCAGATCGCGATTGGATTCTGGAACACGTAAGGGACCATCTGGAGCGACCCAGTTGGATCGGTGTTGTCGTGACTGATGCATTTGATGCTTGTCTGATCGACATCTTGAATAGTCAAGATAGCCTCCTTCGGATCTGCACGTAGATCATGTAGCCATTCGAGTTCAAACTTTGAGATATGTCTTTATCACGTTTACTTGTCGGCTAAGTTTCCTGGAGGGTGATGTCTTGATCTTCTTTCGGCTCCATGCATCGGGGAAGCTAAAATCAAAGGTGTGCATCGCAGCCACATTCCAACTGATGAAGGGCAGCTCCATCCCTTTACTCCATTTCTGCATTCTCTCTCCTGCGTCGCGAGCTGCTCCGATGCGAGGGGCAATGACTATGACAGGAGACGTAACTCCCAGCAGCATTCTCCTTATCGGCGGGTATCGAGGACATTGGTCCGGCGGTGGCCTTGACCCTGCAAGCCACACCTGCTGATTCTCTTTGACGTGTGCATACGCCTCGGTCGGGCCGGGACCCGAATCGCCTCTCCCGTGTCTTTCACTACTGGTCGTAGATTTGAGAGCTAGGGGTTAAACTGAATATGAGAAAGGTCTTCAAGGTTCATACGGCACTTGAAACTATTGTTGAAGTCCATCAATATATATCCCGGTTCCGCTATTCTTCCAAACAATCTGTCGTCGCTTGCCAGCCCTGTCGGCTCTTTCTGTTCCAACAAATTCAACACGGAACAATCCACCACTGAAACTAAGTTGACATACAATATTGAATTCCTGTTTGCTTTTACCTGTACATCAGGAAAAGCGTGCGACATCAACGTCCATACATCACCGTGACGAATTCCTTTAGTCCAAAGACCAGAGCCAGCGGATCGATCCGCATCGTCACGGCCAGATCTGCTAGCAGAGTCATGCCATAATACTGCCTACACTCACTTATTTCCGTAGCAACCTTGTCTTCTCCCGTGACGCTCCTGTTCTGTTGTAAGAGTTACTGGATCAGGAACATTCTCCAATCTTTCATCTTCCGATATGGGGCGGTTTCCAACTGCGCGTTGAGATCTCGGCTCGAGATCTCGGATCTCGGCGTTGAGATCTCGGATCTCGGCGTTGAGATCTCGGTGGGTCGTCGCTTGCCAGCCCTGTCGGCTCTTTCTGTTCCAACAAATTCAACACGGAACAATCCACCACTGAAACTAAGTTGACATACAATATTGAATTCCTGTTTGCTTTTACCTGTACATCAGGAAAAGCGTGCGACATCAACGTCCATACATCACCGTGACGAATTCCTTTAGTCCAAAGACCAGAGCCAGCGGATCGATCCGCATCGTCACGGCCAGATCTGCTAGCAGAGTCATGCCATAATACTGCCT
The DNA here is from genome assembly GCF_963678635.1 of Symsagittifera roscoffensis. Classification (NCBI taxonomy): domain Eukaryota; kingdom Metazoa; phylum Xenacoelomorpha; order Acoela; family Convolutidae; genus Symsagittifera; species Symsagittifera roscoffensis. The sequence goes on from NC_087067.1 coordinate 18,205,827, forward strand.
ACACTCACTTATTTCCGTAGCAACCTTGTCTTCTCCCGTGACGCTCCTGTTCTGTTGTAAGAGTTACTGGATCAGGAACATTCTCCAATCTTTCATCTTCCGATATGGGGCGGTTTCCAACTGCGCGTTGAGATGTCGGCTCGAGATCTCGGATCTCGGCGTTGAGATCTCGGTGGGTCGTCGCTTGCCAGCCCTGTCGGCTCTTTCTGTTCCAACAAATTCAACACGGAACAATCCACCACTGAAACTAAGTTGACATACAATATTGAATTCCTGTTTGCTTTTACCTGTACATCAGGAAAAGCGTGCGACATCAACGTCCATACATCACCGTGACGAATTCCTTTAGTCCAAAGACCAGAGCCAGCGGATCGATCCGCATCGTCACGGCCAGATCTGCTAGCAGAGTCATGCCATAATACTGCCTACACTCACTTATTTCCGTAGCAACCTTGTCTTCTCCCGTGACGCTCCTGTTCTGTTGTAAGAGTTACTGGATCAGGAACATTCTCCAATCTTTCATCTTCCGATATGGGGCGGTTTCCAACTGCGCGTTGAGATCTCGGCTCGTCCACTCTAGTTTTTCGGAGTAACGCAGGAGCACGAATAAGTCACCCAAACGACCGTATGTCATCGTGATTAGGTGAGGAGTCCATCCAGCCTCAGGTCCACAAACGTTTGAGTGAAGAGATTCTCGGGCCCCTTCACAAAGTTTTTATGGCCAAACGTCACATATAGTGCCAACACTAGGCCAATCGACAGTTTCCTGCTATGCTTGACGAAGGCTGCGATCAGGTTCCTGGAGGCCCTCGGATAGCACGTGGACAAGAAGAATGGCGTCCATCCCACTACCATTCCTCCCACGATTGCGTCAGATCTTTCGTATTGTGCCATTGTGGTCAAAACGTCCGTCTGGAACCTGTCCAACGACATCGTGTTCACATATTGCATCAATTGTAGCATCATGCCTCCAGCTAGCTCTTTTTCGTTCAACAAATTCTTCGGGTACACATGTATTTTTTTGATTACCACTGGAGCATGTTCAAACGCGTCTTCTCCCAAGGTACACACCTTCGATGACAGGTACAGCCATAAATTGGTGTGTGGCTTTGTCCTCAAAGCCAGTGCCATGAATTCCTCTTCTCCTGATGTCAGACTCCTTCTGACAGTCCTTCCCTGTGCGTTCCTGACGTAATACACTTGTCTGAACCAGAGGTCATTCGCCACCTGCTCCACCAGTACATGGTCATCATCCACTCCTGTTCTCAGTTTTAACAACCTGACGACGTTGGAAATTTCCAACACCAGGACTTCATCCAGCACCACACGCGTCGTGCTATGCTGCTTGAACCCTTGGATGGCGTTCGATATGTCCACCCCGACAGCAGGAAGCTAAGAGCGAGTGGATAGTAATTGTTGGGATCGACATATCTGTTCAGCGCGGGGATGACCACGTTGAATCGTCCCTCCGCTAGCCTGGTATCCATCGTGTACACAAAATGCAATGGTTCACGCAATGCAGCATATCCCGGTGATAGCACAAAAATAATCTTCCTTACATTTTTGGTGAAGCGTTGCTGCACTGATCTCTCCGCCTCGGTCATGGCCGAAAGTAGTGTCATAATTGCCTCTCCCATTACCACATTACTGGGAACTGATCCATCCGTGCGGCGAGTCATCAGCTCTCTGCTTCGTAGGTCATCATTCAAGCTGGCTATTATTATGATTATTTGTTGGTCGATGAAGACAGTCCTCTGCACGCTTATCCTCATGCCCACTGCCTGTCCCCAATCCAGTTCGGGAGCTGTTAGGAAAATCACGTCTGGCCAAAAGAGAGAGCGAGGCGTATAGAGATAGTCTGAACTAGCCAATATGAGATATTTGGCACTCTTGATACCGAGGGGGTCATAGGCAGCAAACAGACTATCACCCATTGGTACTTTCAGTCCTTCATATCTCCTATCGTCCCCTTCCACCGAGGTCGCTCGAGGATAATCTCTCGAGTACTCATCAGACAATTGGTCCGGTGGCTTGGAGAACTGCCAATACATTTTGTGGTGTTTATTGTTGGGCCTGTTTTCTGCCACGAACATGCCCCTGCGGGTGGTCGTGTCAAGTCTCTGGCCCTTCGACGGACGTAGGTTCAGGGGTCCGAAGGTATTGTCCTGAGGCAATTCATCGAGATCCACAAACCTGAGCGTGGTAGCGGAGCTAAACTGCTCCTGTTCTGCCAATAGCCAGTTCACGATCGGTATCCGGTACAATCCCGACACCGTGGGGCCATCTCCGTACATCAATTTTCTAGCATATGATCGGCACGTTAACTTATTCATATTTAAGCTCGCCAGCATGTCAGCTTCATATTGTCGCCAACCGCTGGGATCTGGACGGTTCCAGAGCAGCAAATTGTTTGGTTGAATGTCCTCTGCCGATGCAGTACTCGCCGATGGGTTTCCTGCAGGAGCACGGGTCGTCGCGGGCAAGTTACTTGCCCTTGCTGAGGTTTGACAAGTCGTTTGGTTCTGATCATTAGGTCTCCCTAGCCGGCTCTCCAACGGTTGTCTTCTAGGAGGGGGAGCAGTCCTCAGCCTTTCTCTCACGTCTGAGCTAGGAGCCGCGGGAGCAGAACTCCTCGCTTCCGTTACCAGAGGCCCAAGACGGCTGGCGAGTGGCTCTGGCACACTGCCTCCCACTCTTCCTTCACCAGTCAAACTGGTCCGAGCCAGAGAGTCAGCGTCCGTAACTCTCCTTCTATTTCCTCGATCCTTGTCTGGAAGACGTCATTGATCCATCGCCTTCCTTGCAGTTTTTTTGAAGTGTATGCCATCCCTGGTGAGCGCGAGATGGCCAGTCATACGCAACGTGATTTCGAGATCCATGAGCCGTAACTCGCCTTGATTGTTCCTCACTAGGTTGCGGATCATCTCATTCCATCGGGTTACGTTAGCATTCAGAAAATCAGCCACTGGCGTACCCACATCCGGGTTCTGCGGGATTGAACATAGCACCACGAGCCTCGGCTTATTTTTGACTTTTAACTCAACCAATAGGCAGACCAGCAGGGGTTACCACTTGCCCTCTGGGGTAACCGGTGCCCTTGAAATGTCATTGGTGCCCAGCATTATTATCAATATGTCCAACTGGTCTTCATTTTGCAACTCAATCATTTAAATGGCTTGGGCCACGCAGGCCCCTCCAAAAGATAGGAAGTGGTCTGACCACTCACAAAGATCTCGTTCAGATCCCTCAGTAAGCTATCTGCTATCGCCAGATGACGACTCCCTGAAGGAATTGCTTGATTACTTATGGCAGAGATCCAGCGCATGCCGTTCAGGCAGGCTCGAGGATGCTGCGCAGCCACTTGCAAGAAGAAATTGCGGAACGCAAGATTCCTCCTGATGTCCACCACACGAGATCTCAAGGCAGTCTCGCTGCGTGCCGGACCCGCTGGCACTATGGCTCGTGATGTTCGCTATGAAATGCTCGAAGAGCGGTCCCTGCGTTGGGAAGGGACGACCCTGCCCAGCGTTCGTCCACTGGTCCTGATGATTTCGCTCATCGCCGCTCTGGCTACCTGATTGAACGACTCTTGCAATTGGGGAGCCACATAGGTATCCGAAGGGTCAGGTATTGTGTTCCTATAACTCGAGGCAGATAACGACGTGTGCGACGGGGCCACGGGCTCCCTGAAGATACACAGCTCCTGTGTCTTCGTCTTGGAAGGCGCGTCCTTGGACCCATCTGAGTTCATCGTCGCCAGGACCTCCGATGATATTTGGCTCACCTTTGCAGTTTACAACTCTTTAAGGTACTCTATTTTTTCCTCCTTGAGAGTTATCTGTAGTTCATCAGGTTTCTTCTTCCATTCGTCTTGTTCCCGGGCTATCGCCTTGTGTTCCTCCAACTTGGCATGCAACTCCTGTCAGTTTTTCTCCATCTTGTCTAAGGTCTCAGTAGTTTCCGAAGTCTGGATCTCCATCTCGCTCATCCTGACTTTCTTCGGTGGAGCTGCTGCTGTTGGGGAATCTGCTGAATGTGATGGGCCTACCACGTGATCGCTTGGCTCCAATGAGAGGATGCATAGGCCGAACAGGTAGGGGCATCTCCCCTAGCCGGTGATTCCTTTGCTCGCCTAGTCCGGGTTCACGAGCAAAGTCGTGACCAGACATTTCTCCTCGTCGCCATCTCATGAGTCCGTTTCGGCCTCTCTCGGCGGTGTTGAACTCGACGAAGGCCAACATCAAGACCATTTCCGTCGTGGGGCGGTCCCCGCGGCCTTCTCTCCCCATTGCATTAAGGAGTGCAACGGTGAACATCGCCAACTCCGGGTCTTCTAGTGCGAAATTACGATCCATCAAGCGTTGTTATATCTCGTCTAGAGTCGTTCCTAGGCTCGCTGAGATGAAATCCATCAAGTTGTTAGTATCACTCATTCTTCTTTGCATAGATCTCGTGTTTTTTTCTTCGATTTCAATTCGAGTTTAATAAACAAGCTTGCGATCAATCACGATCTAAATGACAAATCAAGACTTAGATTATTCATTACGAGCTGTTTCATCTCCAAGACAAAACATCATATGCATCTTTTAAAAACAGTCAATTGAAATTCTCTTTTTGTTCTTAGTTTAAAGGCTAGCGCCAAGGTGGATCGTCCACCTGCGATCTTGTCAAATTAACATAATTGAGCGCTGTCACCTTTCGTACCTGCAGTGTTCCACGTTTTCATGTCATAAACATCACATAAAACATAACCTACCGATAACAATACTTACGAATATCACATAAGAACCTAATCCTAATCACTAAAAAGTAAATCTAATAAAAACTACTTGGCACTGAACGTGGCTCTCAGCAGATGCTCAGATAATATTTCTCATGCAAGTATACCTCTATGTCCGTTTCTGAAAATATTACATGTACTAGGGCATATAGCTTTTTTGGATGCAGCTTTCCCCTATTGGGATCTTAGACTGGTAAAGAGAGAGAGAGAGAGAGAGAGAGAGAGAGATAGAGAGAGAGAGAGAGAGGTCACTCCTCTCCCAACCAGGAAATCCCTGAGACGAGTTAAGGCCAGCATCAAGCTCTCGGGATTCACTTGTTGTCTATTAGTCGCCTTAGCTACCAGGAAACACATATATTTCCCTGATATCTGTGATGCAACAGGAGGCAGCGCTCTCATCCCTCCCACACCAAGCCTCTGTTTCCATAATTACTCTCTCTTAAAGTCGGCCGTTAGTGCTGTTTTAAGTCTGGATCTCCATTTCGCTCATCCTGATTTTCTTTGGTAGAGCTGCTGCTGTTGGGGAATCTGCTGAATGTGATGGGCCCACCACGTGATCGCTTGGCTCCAATGAGAGGATGCACAGGCCGAACAGGTAGGGGCATCTCCCCTAGCCGGTGATTCCTTTGCTCGCCTAGTCCGAGTTCACGAGCAAAGTCGTGACCAGACATTTCTCCTCGTCGCCATCTCATGAGTCTGTTTCGGCCTCTCTCGGCGGTATTGAACTCGACGAAGGTCAACATCAAGACCATTTCCGTCGTGGGGCGGTCCCCACGGCCTTCTCTCCCCATTGCATTAAGGAGTGCAACGGTGAACATCGCCAACTCCGGGTCTTCTAGTGCGAAATTACGATCCATCAAGAGTTGTTATATCTCGTCTAGAGTCGTTCCTAGGCTCGCTGAGATGAAATCCATCAAGTTGTTAGTATCACTCATTCTTCTTTGCATAGATCTTGTGTTTTTTTTCTTCGATTTCAATTCGAGTTCAATAAACAAGCTTGCGATCAATCACGATCTAAAAGACAAATCAAGACTTAGATTATTCATTACGAGCTGGTTTTCCAGGTTTTCATGTCATAAACATCACATAAAACATAACCTACCGATAACAGAACATACGAATATCACATAAGAACCTAATCCTAATCCCTAAAAAGTAAATCTAATAAAAACTACTTGGCACTGAACGTGGCTCTCAGCAGTTGCTCAGATAATATTTCTCATGCAAGTATATTCCTCTATGTCCGTTTCTGAAAATATTGCATGTACTAGGGCATATAGCTCTCTTGGATGCAGTTTTCCCCTATTGGGATCTTAGACTGGTAAAGAGAGAGAGAGAGAGAGAGAGAGAGAGAGAGGTCACTCCTCTCCCAACCGGGAAATCCCTGAGACGAGTTAAGGCCAGCACCAAGCTCTCGGGATTCACTTGTTGTCTATTAGTCGCCTTAGCTACCAGGAAACACATATATTTCCCTGATATCTGTGATGCAACAGGGGGCAGCGCTATCATCCCTCCCACACCAAGTCTCTATTTCCATAAGAACTCGATATTCTTGTACTTTCTCTTAAAGTCGGCCGTTAGTGCTGTTTTAAAACTTACATCCGCGATTTTTTTTTGATCCTAAAATTTTAGGTGTGGGTGAGTCTTACCCCCCACTCCCGGACAAAAATGTCCATCGACGTCCCCGTCAATCCCCCAGAATCGAGCAGATCGCGATTGGATTCTGGAACACGTAAGGGACCATCTGGAGCGACCCAGTTGGATCGGTGTTGTCGTGACTGATGCATTTGATGCTTGTCTGATCGACATCTTGAATAGTCAAGATAGCCTCCTTCGGATCTGCACGTAGATCATGTAGCCATTCGAGTTCAAACTTTGAGATATGTCTTTATCACGTTTACTTGTCGGCTAATTATCTCCGAGGCATGGGCATCGTCCATCAATTTGACACATCATATCTTTTCAAAGGTGTCGCTTCTTGCACTGATGGTTCCAGGTTGGTACGGACGACCGTAGCATGCGGAAGTAATCTAGTCGGACGTTTCGACACTGCTTTTAATTCGAGTTAATCTGCGGTATTATCGACTACAGTGCCCTCCTCATCGGAGGTATATCTTTCGCTGTCTGGGTCTTGATGTGTTTATCGATTCAACCCCCGCTGTTTCCCTTCTACTAACAAAGAATGAATCGCAATCTCCGAGACGTCGAAGTTGGAAGTAGTTTCCGATGCATTCTCCCAGAACTGAGGCCTCGAGTCATCACTTGAGCTGATGGATACTGCATCATCGTCTTCTGACTTGTTTATGATGTTTTTCGACTTCCCGGACAAGTTTCTGTCCCATGGTCGCTCTGAAGTCGGCTCGCTGGACCAGATTCTGTCCGGGCCTGAAGTTGCAAGACTCCCCGGACAATGTTTCGTCCCCCGATGAACAGTCCGAGCACTGCTCGTACTCCTCCTTCGCATCGGCCAACTGAATCCTTCTTTCCACGCTGGACTTTGATTTAACACTGACCTGTTCAGTGATTTGGGTACGAGTTTCTTTTCAATTTTCCACGTACGAAGTCCTCAACAGGGCATCTTTTGGTATCGAGTTCACTAGCTGGTTCACTATCGACCGGCAATCCCGTTCAACGTCCCGACTCCGGTCTCTTCTCTGTTCTTTCAGTGGTTGTCAGCCGCTGCGTGGTCTCCATCCACTCATGATCATGCCTCTCAACTTCTCTGTCTGGTAGGTCACGAGGTTTCCTCATGAGATTTGGTGCTACGGTCACCGTCCCATTTAGCAAGGCTATGCTGTTGATACCCAGCCTGGTAAGTTTTTGCTGCACTTGGTTTGATCGAACTAGCAAATCCAACTGAACCGAATCACCCGTGGCCGAGTTTTTTTTCAGCGGCCGTTTCTACCGGAAGTTTGGGGTGTCCTGGTATGGGGTTCCCAGCCTTGTCAAGCCACCTGGTGAGTTGTATCTTGTCATAGGTCTCTTTATCCAGAAATGAAAAACAATCCTTAATTTCTGCCTGGTTAGCTTGCTTCTCCTCTAATCGCTCGTAAAACTCTGTATTTTTGCTGAGGTTGTCGGCGTTCTGCTGCTTGTCACGGGTTCGATGCTCTATGATCATGTGATAGCCGTCCAGACGCACAATCCGGCGACCAATATAGCTTTCGTCCATCAAAATAGTCTTTAGCTGGGCAAGAGCACTATTGTTTACACGCAACTTAAAGGGAGCACTCCCTAAGTAGGCTCTGTATTTTTCAACAAAAGTGATCACCGCGAACATCTCCGCTTTTGGTGCACCGTACTTCATTTCAGTGTCGCGCTCAGGACTTTACTTCCGTAAGTTATTGGTCTGAGAACAGTCCTCCCAATCCCATCTTGTTCCTGGTGAAGTATGCCCGATATCGCAACTACTGATGCTCTGTATTAAGCACAAACTTCTTTTTCTCTGTCGGCATATCGAGGGCTGGAGCCTCGCAAAGTTCGCGCTTGATGTTCTCAAAGGAGACTTGATCCTCGGCAGTCCAGCTGAACTTCTTACCCTTGTTTCTCCTCAATTGTTGCATAGGGTATATCTTGTCAGCATACCCTTTAGTAAACTCTCGGTAGTATTTAGCGAATCCTAGAAAGCTCATCAATTGCGTGTCAGTCTTCGGTGCCTTCCAGGTCAGTACTGCTTCAACCGCTTCGGGATCCGGTCTGACCCCGTGTTTTTCTACAAGGCGACCAAGATACTTGGTTGAGTCCCTGAGGATTTCGCATTTGAAGGGTGTACATTTCAGGCCGGCTTGTTTTATGCCAGGAAAGACTTCGTCTAATCTCTCTATATTGTGTTCTAAGGTTGGTGTTGCGATCACCACATCATCGACGTAACACATAATGAGGCTCCCATATTTCTTGGTCACATTCGTGAGTGTCTGGGCCATTAATAGCTGGAATGTAGCTGTCACGTTCCACAGTCCAAACGGCATCCTTTTGCACTGGAACAGTCCCAGTTCACAAGCTAAGCCCGTTTTCTCCCGATCCTGCTTCCCAGGGGGGCACTTGCCAGAGCGCAGAGCCGAAATCCGCTGTCGTGAAGAATTTCGCGTCTCCCAACTTGGAGAGGCTCTCATCGATACGGGGACACGGGTATCTCTTGTATCATTGCCGCGTTCACGAAACGGAAATCACAAGAAAATCCAAGTTGACCCCTTCCTTTTAGCTTTGCCTACGCCACAAGCCCACGGGGACTTCGACGGCTCAATAATGTCATATTCCATTAACGTTTCGATTTCTTTTCTGCATGCTTCTGGCTTTTGTGGGGTCATTCTCCTAGCTCCCTCCCTATGAGGTACCGAACTCTCTTCTACTTCTATATCATGTTCTACAAAATTGCAGCAGCCTTGTGCTTCGAAAAAACGTCTGCGTTCCGATTCAACACCGCTCTGAGGGAGTCCAACTCCTTATCCGATATTTTCTTTTTAGGTGCTCTATCTCAGTTAGAACTGGCTTGTTCGATACTAATTCAGTTTCTGTTGGTCTCTCAGGAAAACTTGAGAAACTAGACTGCCCATTGTCTGTATCCGATTTCTTTGTAAACAATTTTTTAAAAGACTTCATTTCCTTAATCCTTTTTGATATGCATTCTTGGTTGGCATGTAAAGGACATTCAGTTACTTTATATCACCTAAAGTTCTTCACACTCTGATACTCTGTGCTCAGAGGCAATGCGTAGCCAAGCTTCTTCCCTCGTTGTATCGTCACCGTTGTTGCCTCTGTGATCAACAACACACTCACACGCAGTCCGTTCTGAGAAGAAGCTTCTTCCTAAAATAGCTGAGCTCTTACTGTTTGGGTTGGGTGCCAGACACATCTGTCTAATTTTGCTAAGCTCATTCAAATTTTTCATCCTAAGAGTTGCTACTACAGCTTGATTTGGTTTCAGTTCACCTTTCCGATCTAGAAAAATTGGCACCTTCGCTTGGTTAATCAAGATTCTGTCAAGGGGTTTTTTTATACTTGCTCTCTGGGTCCTTGATTCTTATTAACCCGTCGTTGAGGTCAATCGTGACATCTAATTTGAGCGCAAAATCTGGTTGAACTGGTTTGACTCGTCCAGATTCTCGACAACCAGAAAACTCATCCAAAGACGCCTTCCTCCTAGCTGCAGTGAGATGATCGGAGTCCGTCCTGTCAAATAGATTGCGCCCTGATTGGCCGCTGCCAGTCTGATATTATTCGGTATCAGATCCGACCTGTCGACGCCCATGTCAGTCCAAGTGCTCACAGGCATAACACTGACCACTGGTCTGGTGTCTAATAGTACTTTCACGGAGAGTTGTCTGCCCTGCACATCTAGTACATGCGCTGCGAGATCGGCTTCACAGCCTATGTGGACTGCGTCCTGTTCAAGCATGGCATTGTGTCCTATTCCTCGTTTCTTGAGCTCTTCTCGACCGATGTAGATCCGGCCTACTTGGTCACTTGCATCGGTCACGTGAGCTTTCGTGTAAATGTTTATGCCGTCCACATTCATCAGAGTTGGATAAGGGCAATAGACTTCGATGTAATGCCCATTTACATTCATTATTCTCGCGCCACCTGTTGTGAGTACCGCTCACATGGCCCTAGAATCCAACTTGGGATCTTTCTGTCTCAGGTAGTCCGCGTAGATGTCCAGGTGTTTTACCGTGATTTCGGACGGTTCACTCAAATTCTTTACCACCTGATGGCCTGCGACCCATATGATTGACATTATTTTTGTCCCCTCTCTTGTCATGCTGAAGGTCTTCCCCAGACGACATTCAACTTTAGACCTGCTTCTTGGGTTCCTGGTTGTCCTATTCTTTCGCCGTTTTTCCTAGAATGTTAAGTTTCTCACGCAGTTCTGTGTTTTCCAGTTCTGACATTACCCACTGCTCAACCTCTTTCGTGGCCAATTCTTGCTGAATATTCGGTAGTGCGGTCCGTGCCGCTAGGCCATATTTTACTTTGAGCGCACTGGCTGACTCTGGCTCCAGGCTCGAGGCAATCGCAACATCAGGTAAGGTCTTCACCTTCTTTGTCGTCAATATGCCTTGTGTAACCTCCTTCTTCCGCGACTCGGCCTCGTTCATTAGGCGTGCTCGGCTAGCCTTGACCCCTGAAAGTGCCTCTTCATGGTGGGGATGCTTCGCGTCCGCTACTGCATCTCAGAATTGAGCGCAATCTGATTTGAAATGTCCTTCCAAATTGCAGAAGAATCATCTCGGTCCATACTTCATAATGAGTCCTCCCACTCATTCTTCGTGGTCCTCGTTAGTTGCATCAATGTCGTCAAGAAAGTGAGCTATCGCCTTCCAATTTTGCTTATAAGTAGAGCAGGTTGAATATTCGTGGTCCATCTAACCACAATTCGCACATGACTTCCTCTTATCCATGTCATCACGAGGTCTATACCAACTGTGGTTCGCGTCAGTATTCGTTCCGCTGTAGTTGCCACAATTGCTGTAACATTTTTGGGCCCTTGGTCTTATGAGCAAGTACTCACGCGATTTCATGCGCAAACCATCGGGCGTGGGTACTGAGTCTGCTGATAAGGTGAAGTGTGTGGGCAACATGGTTTTCAGCTCATCAGTTTTTACTCCTTCCATGAACTTTGAGGCAATGACCAAGTTCCGCTCCGAGATTCTCTCGTCGGCTTTACTTCTCCTTCCGAGTAGCTCGAGGTCATCATCAAAACTTGTCTATGGATTCATCATCTCTTTTCAAACTTCAACATAGCCTGATGTCCCTGTACACCCGACCCGAAACGACTCAGCAAAATGTCGAACCTTTTGCGAGCACTGTTTCGTTCATTAGTCCTTTTCGCCATTACACAGCTCAGGGCTGTGCCCTCTAGGTTGTTTGGCAGTGCGCTACCTTCCTGTTTCTTGGAGAGAGATTCTCCTCTTCAAAGGGTAACTTCATCACCTCTATCCATTTCCGATTTCCCCGATTTGTCCTTGTACGATTTCGGCTTTTTGAGTGTCCTTCGTGATCTGGTACTAATCTGACTTGCGGCATTGTCGGTAAGCATGCTCCTAATAAAGCATCCGCTTCTGGCGGGTCCGCAATTGTCCAACCCGCCCTCGACAGGGCTGCCTTTGATCGCTCTTGATCTCGGTTGGACCTCTGCATAAATGTGGGCTCCGGATCCGTCAGTTGCCTCACGCGAGTCCTCCATTGGAGCGGGACGATTCTCTCGGTTGCTGCCGCTCAGGATCTCATCAAACTTCCGCATCACAAGGTCAGTTTTGGTATCTAATCTTTTCTCCAGGATAGTCATCGTATGAGCATACATGTTGTCATGGTCGTTCAATAGTCGCTCGATCTCTCTCGTCATCCTAATGTCTTTTTCCTCTGACTGCTTGGTTGCTACAGCCCAGCTCTCTGCAAGGCCTTGATCAGTGTTCCGAATCAAGTGGGCCTGGTCGCTTCTGGCTTGTGATTTTGCGTCCGCCAACTCTCTTAACCTTTGATGGCCTTGTTGACCCCTTTCTCGGTCAATCCTTTTTGTCATGTACTGTCGCAGTTCCTCAAGGCCTGTCATTACACCTGCAAACATGTCGCTCACTTAATTGGCGACATGTTTGCAGGTGTAATGACAGGCCTTGAGGAACTGCGACAGTACATGACAAAAAGGATTGACATCATCAGCCTATCAAATGTCGAGGATACTCCCATCGTTATCCCATCTGACACTGGTCTTGATAGCGAATTGGACTTACTATTGGACTTGATAGTTTTCTTACTCTTCTCCTGTCTCGGGCTAAGTGTGAGGTCTATATCCGAGTGCAGCAGCCAGAGGATTGTTAAGGGGCTTAACTGACTCCGGAGGGTTGCTTCAGAGGGTTCCCCAAAAATCATGAAAAGAAGTATTTTCACGCTCTAAAGCCTACGACCACGGTGTAGCTGACTTGAAACAAGGTGGGTTGACCCGTGCAACCTACCCAGTAGGATAAAAATGTGGTTTTATAAAAGTTTTTGCCGCTCGGAGGGTTCCCTAAAATGTGGACCCTGCGAACTAACAAATTTAAAAAAAAATTTTCTCTCCTGAAGTTACCAACCTAAAAACGGTTGCGGTTCAGAAAAAAGGTCAAAAACTACCAAAACTATTATGGTACCAAAATTATTCCAATCGGTTTGTTAGTCTACGAGAAATCAACAAAAACGCGTTTGCTAAATTGGCTTTTTTCACTACTCATATAATTTTTATCGCTCTAACTCCAAAAATAATAAACTCGATTCTCAAAACATTTTGACGAAATTCGGAAAATTACAAAAGATTCGATCGAAACAGTTTATTTTTGCCAACTTCTACTAAAACTTATTCCGCACGGTTTCTTTCGTTAGGGGGCTCAAATTACGTAGTAGCTTACTGCGCAGAAGCTTTTTTTGTTGTCCGAAAAACTCCGATATTCAAAGTTTCTGGGATATTAACTCTGAAATTAATTAAATCTGAAACAGTAAAAAATAGGAGAGTCAGATTACATCTTGTCCGGAAATAATACATAAACTGCCATTTTTTAATTTTTACTGTTTTTGGTCTTTTGGATTTTCTTTTCTTTTACTGTTTTTGTACTTTTCTGCTTTCAAGCGAATTTGTTTTTGGTTTTTTCTTGGTTATACACTATTTTTGATCAGTGTTACGCTTTCTCTCCAATTGTTTTTGGTTCTAGGGCCTTTGGATAAGCGGGCTCATGACTTCCCACCTAACCCTCCGGCCCCCGGAATTTTTGGTCTGAACTAAGTTAAAAAGCCAAGCAACACCAGGCGGAGGGTCGGTATCTTCCACCTAATACAATACAGGTCATTAAGGCCTCTAACTCGGGCATACGCCTGGAGCGGAGGGTTCGTTGCTGAAACATTTGCTGATCATGATGGTCTTATGCGTCTATGTACCATGTAAGGCGGGTAAGGCGGGTTTCAGGTTGATCCACCTTAAATAGATCAAAGCTCCACAGTCCAATAAAAAACTAATAGTATTTGCTTTAGTTTCCAACCCTGTCTTTAATGGCGTTTGCATGATTTAGGTATTTAGAGACCTAGTCATTGGGACGTTCTTATTTCTAGTGTGGGGGTAGTTTGGTATTTACCTCTAAGCTGTAACACGATCTCGATGTCCTATGTCTTAAGCGAACTGAATTGGTGTAATATTCGCACAAATACTGCACAGTGACGGCGAGTATAAAAAGAACCTAGACGACTGGCCGCCGTCAGTTACCTAAATTCTACCCGTTTTTCATCGACTAGACCAATCCAGTTGATTTTCTGGTCTGTTTAGGGCTAAGTAAAAAGTTACCATATTTAGGCCGTCAGTCAAACGACTTTTGATCAGCTTTCGATCAGCCGGGGGAATGGCACATGGCTCCCACAGATTGAGATGCAAAAACACTTGAGCCATTAGTTATAGGGCCTATTTCTCTTAACCTCATATGTGACGTAAGCGGATGACTGTTACAGACATTGAATTGGCTTTGGTAGAGACGGTTTGAAAGCATGTAAAGCTGTCTGTGTTGACGCTAGCCACTGGTTTTAGAACCTAGCGTCCTTATGTGTCGGTATGTTCATCCGGGCGAATGTTACATTTCCGTCGGTATGTACTTCAGGAGAATATTACAAGTTCTTATATTGACCGAAAGCAAATGATCGGACGGGGCAGTACAACAGTGCCGAAGTACAACAGTGCCGAAAATGAAAACTTTGTTCAACAGTGCCGAAAATGAAAACTTTGTTCAACAGTGCCGAAAATTTGAACAAATTTCAACATATTAAGTGCGTCAATCAAAAATTAAACAGCGATCGTTTACAATCTTAAGTGGCAATTAAAGATTTTGGGAGAGAAAATTTAAAATTTAGACGTTTTGGCGACAAAATAATTGTTTAATTTGCTGTTGCAGACATTTTGGCGCCGAAATTGGAGTGATTTTCTTTGATAATTAGCGTCAGTAATTTCCCGCTCTTTAGAAAATGCGTGTAAGTTATTCTGAAATTTTCCCGCCTTTTTCGGCACTGTTGTACTTCGGCACTGTTGAACGCCCCGATCGGACTTACCCTCTCTAAAAGTCTCAATTTCGAATTTGAAGCATTTATCTAATTTTTCTGGGTATGAAAAAGCCATTTATCACCGTCTGCGCTAGTTTTTGCATCGTTGTGAACTCTCTCTCGATTAAGCGTAGTAAAAAAGAGGTCCATGCGATGTGGAACATTCGGCCAATGGTAGTTCATATAATCAGTATGATCACTTAATTAAGCTCAGTTGTTTTTTTTTAATAATTTTTGCCGATGATGAAAATTGGCATTTTCAGAGCCTGAAAAAACTGGTATTTGCTTCAAATTGTAAATTGAAATTTCAAAAAATCATCTGCTGACGGTCGATGTAAAGTTTTGCTGTAATGCAAAGAAGATATTGTCCAAAATGTTTCTGAAATTTAGGCTTTTAGGGTATCAAAACCTTAATTCGCGTTTATTTTTAATCTTGTTGGCTGATTTACTAAATATCTAAACGTGAAAATGACATCTGTTTTAGTGGTGCATATGATCTTGTCAAGGTAATTCATGCTGACAAGGGTATATGACAGACCATTTGCGCAATCGATTTGCCAATGTCGCTGAAAGACTAACTCATAGTTTCACAGAGCTAACCGCTGAAAATCATGTATATGCAAACGGTGAAATCGGATTAGCTCTTCAGAAATCAACTTCCTATTCAGCATTTGATTCTAGTGTTAGTGAAGACCCGGAAAACATTGACACAAAACCAGTTATGACATTCCGGGATCGCACAACTGAGTTCGGGTCAACTGTGAAGAGCTTACAAAGCCGTCAGATGCTTAATGGCGCTGTTAAGCCAACAAACGTAAACCGAACTATCCAAGAAAGAACCGAATTTGCCAAGTTGGCGAAAAAAGTTGGCCGAGATCTAGCTAGCACCTGTGTCAAACTGGAAAAATTATCCATGCTAGCCAAAAAGAAAACTTTATTCGATGACAAACCTCTCGAGATTCAAGAGCTGACTTATATTATAAAACAGGACTTGAACTCATTAAATGAGCAGATAGGTAATTTGTCAGAGTGGAACAGATCACGAAGTGGATCGAGCACGAGTAACAAGCACGTGCAAACTCACTCGTCCACAGTTGTCGTGGCACTACAGTCCAGATTGGCAAACTTGTCAACGGATTTCAAATCAGCACTTGACATTAGATCAGAGAATTTGAAGGCCTCGAAGTGGAGGCGAGACCAGTATTCAACACAGCAAGCCTCAAATTCTACGGGTGCAAATGTCAGTGGAGTAGGTGACCGGGTCAGGGAGCCGAATGGTCATCTGCCAGACAGAAGTGTGTTGTTCAGAGACGAGCAAATGGCAGTGGCTGCTGCCAATGAGCAGAGGAGTGCAAAAGGCGCAAATTCATCGGCAATCAACATGCCCGATTATGAATATCAAAGCAGCAGCGGTCAGATAGATTCCAGTGGAGCTGGCGGTATGGTGCGGAACAGACATGTGCAGCAGATGGCTCTTCTGGAGGAGACTGATTCATATGTTACAGAGCGAGCTGCGGCAATGGAGAACATAGAGAGCACGGTGGTTGAGTTGGGGCATATATTCTCTCAACTGGCCACTATGGTCAAGGAGCAGGATGAGATGATCGGAAGAATGGACCACAATGTTGAAGACAGTCTGATGAATGTCCACGCTGCGCACGGAGAGATCCTCAAATATTTCCAAAGTGTTTCCTCCAATAGGTGGCTCATGTTTAAAGTTTTTGGAGTGCTAATTGTATTCTTCATCATGTTTGTCCTGTTTTTTGCTTAAAATGAATTTGTTCCTGGAGCTTGCAGCAATTCTTCACGTTGTCAATCTATGCATGACGCGATGTGATAACAACTTTCAACTATTGGACTGGATTCAAAATCGGTATTACGAGAACATTCTCAAGAGCAGCTAAAGTTTAAGTTTCGGATAAATATGTTTTGGAATTGAGAAGCAGAACTTTATGTATACAATTTGTTGGGTTTTAGGTTACGTACAAAAAATGTTTTTTCATAGTTTCATTATATTCCTGAGAATTGAATTTCAATTACTAAGATGTAATTATAATGATAATAATTGGTGCTTACTGAATCATATGACGACAAGGAGAATCAACTCTGAGAAGAATTTATTCAAAATTTAGAAGACAGAGATTGTTGGCAGCGAGTGAAAGTTGAACTAATTTTCGTGAGTTTTTAGGAGTCGATGAACGTAGTTTTTTCAGGAAGTCTTAAAATTTGTTCAGGCACAAATCTATATTTTCACGGTTTTTTGATTTTTTAAATTCAGTTCATTTTCTTTTTTAAGGTCGGCAATTTCCACGATTGAACAGCTGAAGCGCAAAAGGTCACGAAAAACATGGGCGACTTCTAGTTTCGAAAGCAGAATTGAATTTTCAGATTTCCCGGCGAAAAAAATTTTTTTGATTCAATTTTCTCTAATTGGGTTAATTTTATCAAAAAAAGAGTAAAAATAATAAATTGTCTAGAAATTCAGAGAGCTTACTGGGCATCTTTTTTTAGTTTTTGAGATACATTTTTATACTCTTTTTTTTTTGTGATATCCACGCCGTGAGCTCTGATATAGAAACATTTTAGAGCTGCCAACTTTTTGACGCGGTTGTTTAGGTTTAAAGTTTTACAGTTTGTCAACATGCTAGACTAAATTCTTTGCGCTTTCATGCACCGATCTAAAATAAGGTATCATACTTGGGAATAGCATTTTTATTGCAGCCTTGCAAAACTATTTTTCAACTCTGGCCTTGATATTCTTGTCCGCCTTTCATTTGTCTTTTTTACTTAGTTGTTTTCAAACTGGAGGGAAGTAAGTTAAATTATTTATGGTTATGCTAAAAAACAGTAATTCTTTTTTCTACGATTTTCCGTTTCTTTTGTTTTGTTTTTGAGTGTTTTAAGTTTTGGATGTTTCTTTATAATCGGTTTATTTAAATCAAGTCAAATGAAAATGTTCTATATATTTGTGCGTTTTGTGATTCAAATAATGGTACTCGGAGTTGACCGGCTACCCTTGTTATGATTCAAAGTGGTAGCAGTCTATGTACCATTTAAGTATTATAAATGCTATCTTTGCTGAAAACAACATTTTGAATGTTATCTTGATTTTGCAATCAGAAGTGTTTTGCAACCGGTTACTAGACTTCTTCCCGTAAATAACTTTGCTCACAGGACTCATCTACTGTTTGGTTATAATTTTAGCTTGTTAGCATTTGAAATATCCGTCCAATTCAAATTTTACTTTTTGTTTTGGCTCTAATTTACGAAATGTATTCGAAATGTTTGTAATGATCAAACGTTTAATGATGAACATGTAATGATGATCCTTGTTCAGAGTCTGATATAGGTTATGATATTTTTTTCGGTTTTTTCAGGAAGTCTTAAAATGTGTTCAAGTGCAATTTTAATTTTCGCAGTTTAATTTTTGATGACTTAAGTTCAGTTCCTTTCTTTGTTAGAAGGAAAGCAAACTCCAGTATCGAACAGCTAAATTATAAAGGCCATGAAAAACGTGGTCAATTTCGAGTTTCGAAAGTGGAGTTTTATTTTCAGATTTCCCAGGGAATAAATCATTTATTTTTTGATTCATTTTTAAAATTAGTTTTTTCGAAAAAAGTGTAAATCATAATTTTTTCAAGATAATCTAAGAGTTCTTAGGCCATTTCTATTCTTTCTGTAATCTTTGAAAAATATACAAGCGGTGAGCTCTTAGAGCTGCTACCTTTTTTAAACTGTTATTAAGGTTTCAAAGTTGGCAATTTATCAACATGCTTGGCTCAATTTCACGTATTTTTTTGCACTTATCTAAAATAAGGTGTTTTTTTTGTGAAAAGCAACTTATTGCAATATGATATTTTTTTGCAATAGTTTTTGGACAATCTAATAAAGCTCTTTTGTCTAGAGACTGGACAGGGGGCCTTGAAATTGAGACAAGCAAACTGAACGACCGTAAAATAACATAATCTGGACGATAAGTCTTAGTAAATTTAGACAATAAGAACTGGGTCTACAATTTTTTTGTTTAGAATGAAGTTACACAAAAACAAGTATCTTATCACAGAACTCACCAAAAATTATTATTTAAGCTGTTTATAAAACAGAAATCGAAAAAGTATACGAAATTTTTGAACTGTACATTTCTTCAGCATACAGATCTCGTCAACAGGTATACGTTGAGCATGTCAACATTTTAAATTCCCATTCTAATTACACAAGCAAAGCTTTTGTTATAGCATGAACTCTTTTTTTCCAACCTAAGTTGCAAAATTGTTGCGACGCAAATGTTGCTGCGACAAAATGTGTTCATTTTGAAAGTGTTCATTTTGATCAATAATCAGCTATTAAGTACTGCCAATGCTAAGGATATTAACAGACTTTTATATAACAAATAGCACTTAAGCTTCAATGTATCATGGTTAGGTAGCGTAGAGATAGGGAAGCAGACCAGCAGCAAAATAAGAGGGTTCGAATCTGGGCAGGGTCGGATGTTATTAATGAATTTTTTCGTATACCAGTTAAAACGCGTCCGCTCTATAAATTGTGTGTTGGTTCGTAAAAATGTTCAGTTAATCTTATATCGGCTTAGTCGCTTTGTATTGCGTTGTTTGAAGTGGATATCAAAGTTTCATGAGATTTGTGCTGCTGGTAATTTTTCACTCAACGGTTGTCTACCCAATTTGTATTGGCCTAGCCAATTGGGCGTCTACCCAGTGCCTATAAAACTTGATTCAATGTTTGTTTACTGCTGACATTTTTGGACGTTTTTCTTCAAAGTTAACTTCATTCAAAGCAAACGTATGGAAATTTTTGTAAAACGTAGTTTCTGATATTATCCCAACAATTTTTTCAACTATAGACTCCCGCTCTTTTTTGTCTGTGGTTGGAATAGCAAGTGGTTGGAAGCTCTGTTTAACCTCTGTGCTTTGATAAAAATAAAAAACGATACCATGTTCATTTGATGGAACATTTCAGAACTTCTATTGGAAGTCAAAATGGCCAACATTTGGTTTGCAGGCAGCATCGCCGAGTCAATCGCGGAATCAAAAAGACGAAATGCTGTTTTCATTGTTTTTGCTTGCGACAGCTCCGAAAAGACTAAAGAAATGGAAGACACCTTAAACGACTCAGACGTTGCAAACGTCGTAACTGATTCAGTTTTGATTAAAGTCGAGCAATCTACAACATCCTTTACGCAATTTACACAATTTTATCCAGTTATGATAGTTCCGACAACTTATCTTATAGCACCCAATGGAACACCTCTTGAAATAATTGCTGGTTCATGCTCAAAAGAGGATTTAATATCGAAGATTCAGTCAACGAAAGAAAAGTTTCGCCAGCAGGCGGAATTGTGAGTAGAAAGCTTATATATGAAGACCAGATTTTCTTTTAAATTTCATTAATTTGAAAAACAGTTTTTAGAGTTCAAGATCTGGCATCACGGGATGTAATATGAGTCTGTTCAACAATGAATTTCGCACTGACTCTAATAAACTGACAGCTATTTGCATAAAATTGAAAAATTGTCGTTGGGCATTTTTTTAATCAAAAGCGAAACAGAATGTGAAATGTTAGAATGAATATGTGCAGTGCAAATGACAACGAAAGGACTATTCTTAAGTTAATATAGACGTGCTGATTTAGATCGAATGTCCAGCCATCGTCAGAAGAGGCCTCAAACGCTGCGCCATCTTCTGCAAGTATCGAAGAGCGGACTAAATATGCTCAAGAAAAATTGGAAGAGATTCGACGAAAGAAACAAGCGGAAGCTCAAGCGGCTGAGATTGAAGATGAAAAAAGGCGGAAAGCACAGATGTCTGAGTTGACAAGGGCAAAACAGGAGGCAGAGGAGAGAGAAATGAAGCAGATAGCTGAAGAGAGGAGGCGGGAGAAGGAGGAGGACAGGCTCGCAAGGGAGGCAATCAAAGCCAGAATCGCACAAGACAAAGCTGATCGAGCAGGTAAGAGTTAAATTCTAACTTTTTTCTAACCTGCCAATTCTGAAATCTTGGTTTCAATGAATAGAACGGATTTGAAAAACTCTCCTCCATAAGCGGTTATGCCCAATTTTTTTACCCATTAAGTTATGGCCCTCAGAATAGTCAACGTTTTAATATTTTTGATCGTTTTATAATCTTTTTTAACTTTCCTAGAGAACTGCACTGCCAAACAAACCTAGGTTTTTGGGTTCAATCGAAATAACAGATTGGGTGAATTTCTTCTGCATAAGCGGCGTATCTCATTTAAAAAAAAAAAAAAGCTATGATTCTCGGAAATGTCAACTTTCTGATTTGTTGACCGTTTTAGACTTTTTACGATAACTATCTTGCAAAATATTATATCATAGGTTTAATCGACTCATCAGGTTGTTGGAAGCGTAGCTTTATAATAAAGTTTGTTTACTCAGCTCGAAAATTACCGCGCCAGTTTTCAGGTTAAATGTTCAATCGAGAAATCTGATTTTGTGAATTTTCTCTACTGTACCGTCCACGACCTGATTTTAACTGAAGAAAGTTACCGATTTCAGAAAGCGAAGTTTTTTGAACTTCGACCGTTTTTTTTTTAGAAAAATACTTGATCAAATCTGATAAGAAAATTTCAATCGAAAGAAGCGTTTGTGTGAATTTTTCCTGCAAAAGCGGCTGCTCCCTAATTTTTTTTTGTAAGAGAAAGGCTATGTCTTTGAGAAAATTCTAAAATCTCAAAATTGTTCACTCTCCTCACTTATCTTAATAGAAAAGCAACTAGGGTTTTGGGCAAAGTTCAATTTTTTAAATTACGCATTGCGTCTTGCATCAATATAACATATTCAAAAAATATCAAACACGCACCTCCAGCTTTAGCTGAGCCCTAGCTATCTTTCATCAAGACATACGAATTTTTTGGTTCACCTTGTTTTTTTCAACATTTTTATTTTTTTAATATTTGTGTTGAATGATTGTTTTATGATTTTTATGATTACTTCATCTCTGTGTTTGCAGTTTTTGTTTAACACCGGCAATTGTGTATCTCAGTATCTTTCTTCAAAATCAATCACCTTCGAGACAAAAAATTTTTTTTTCGAATCAGTGGTTTTTGTCCTATTTTTTTTCCGGCTAGTGGCGTAACGAAAGTACAAAATTCCGCTTTGTCTCTTTTTAATTTTTAAAATGGTGTGTCAATTCGAACTTGTTGAACTTTATGAGAAAGGCCAATCAATGTTCGAAAATTCTTTGTTTTGAGAGATGCTGCTGACTCCAAGTTGCCTTACCGATAAGCAAGGGTATTGCAACCGAGTACTAGAATTTTTTCCAAGTAAACAACTTGTTCACAGCATGGTCAATTTAGAAGGAACTTAGAATTGGTAAATTACTAATATACTACCTTCATCTTACATGTGCCGTCGGTTATGTAGGTGTTCGTGATTGCTTTTTGTAGGTGGTACGTGCAGGTTCTTGAAATGTGATTCCATAATATTTTCTCTTAATAGCGGTAAATTCTAATCTAATTTTTGTGTAAAATTAAGACAAATTTTTGTCGTCTTAAATTTTCAGCAAAAGCACTTGTCGTCTTAACAGCTGTCTTCTTATTTGCCGGACACCATGTAATGTACGGTTGCAGTATAATGTACACCAAATGCTATCATTTCAATGGAGTATTGATCGAAACAATTTTCAGTTTTCGTCTGCTAGTATATGAAAGAGATTTAAAGTAGGTTCAAAGATCATTATTTTTCGACCAATCGTGAATTCAAATTCCTAGGAATTACACGTTTTTCTAGAAATTAATTCCAAAAAGTCTCGGTGTATTTTCAGCTTTTTGCGTGTCGGCCTTAATTCCCTCGGCTTTTTTTACCTTGTTATTTTTTCAATTATCTAGTCAAATTTATCAATTGAAATTAATATATGTTTGACAATATTGTCGCGAAAGCTTTAATTCAAGTGATTGGACACTCTTTTTAAAAAAAAATCATTTTTTTTAATTAAAAAAAAAACTTTTTTTTTGTTCACGGAGTGACATGCTATACTTTTCTTATTCTTGTTAGTGAAAATAACTGATATCATGGGTGGTTGTGCGATTGCATGGTATATTTTTTCGATCAGTTTTTTTCGTCAATTGGTGTTTTGCTGTAAAAACGATTTGAGATACTAGACGTGGGTTTATAACGATCTAATTGCTATCAGATCAGATGATACTTTTCGACAATATTATAGTTTTTGCTCATAATTTAGAGATTTTATCGCGAGAGGTTTCAATTTCGAATTGAGTTTTTTTAGACGTATGAAGTTTTTGAGTTGTTTATTGAGTTTTTGATCTTTTTCTACTGGTGGCTTCCGGCTATCGTTGCCATTTCCTTGTTAACAATTGTTTACATTGCATCGCAAGTGGTGCGAAGCTCTGCTTCGCTTCTGTGTAATTGTTATCAAGTTTTTTCAACTTTATAGCTGTGTAACAAGTTCTTTAGCTGTTCCTTGGACTGAGAAAGTAACATCACATGTAGTGGATATGAATTATGGTAGGATACTAAAAGAAGCGACTGATCTAGAGATTAATGCATTAAACAAGCTCATGTTTCTCTGTTTCTCACCTATGTCACTTAACCCTTATCTGAAATAGTGCATTGATCGCCAATGCCTATTAAAATGAGTGTTTTTGGTTTTGAGACTTGATGTGTGCTCTGATCTGATGTATAGTGAAGGGTTTAGCTAACAGTTTGGATTGTCGAAATCATATGTTGAATTTTTTTAACCAACAATTGAAGGAATTTATGATTTTTTTCAATGAGAATTGTTTTAGCTAAGTTTTCAAAAGAAAAAGCTGATAGCGAGACTGCGAACCTCATCACGGTCCAGTCTCAGCCAACACCTCCTCCCGCGTTTGACGGAATCGTCAGAATCCAACTGAGGTTTCCAGACGGCACACATGAGACAATGACAGCCCCTGCGGAAAGTCAGCTTCTGGAACTGAAGCAATCTGTGCTCACAAATTACTGCGATCGAATCGGTAGCGGTTATTTCAATCTCGCTGTTCCCTACCCTCGAAGAGTCTTCACAGATGAAGAAATGTCAGAGACACTTGAGAGTTTGTCGCTGATTCCCTCGACTGTTTTAGTCGTGCTGCCTTTGCGTGGAAAGCAGACACGAAGTGCGCCTTCAGCTAACTCAAGTAATCAGTCCGTTGGTTTTATTGGACAAATATTTGCTTTGTTTGCTGCTTTTTTCACATTCCTGATGTCAATTTTCACCGGAGGCAACAGGGAGAGAAATCTGACCGACGGTCAATCAGCGAGAACCACTGGAGGTCAAAGTTCAAGTCGCGAGGTCGCGGGTTCGAGTTCGTCTGACCTGAGGCGAAGAAAGAAAGATACAGAAAAGCCAGAAAGTAGAAATATTCATCGACTTAATTCAAAAGACAACGACGATGATGAAAACAATACATGGAATGGAAATTCGACTCAACAGATGTAAATTGCTTGGATGTAAATTTGACGTGGTTTTAATGTTGTGAATTTCTCAAAATCATATTTACCTATATCGAATTGTTCAAATGTATTTATCGTTTACCTATATGAAAGTAACTTATATGAAGATAAGTTACTTTCAACTCCTCGGAGTAGTTTTGGGCTCCGGTTTAAAGTTTCGATTAAATTTTTTGAAAGCATCATGTTTTTCACACCATTACCTGCGGCACAAACTGAATTATCAAGACGACCCTTGTTGAATACGAGGTCACATATTTAAACGGGCAATTTTTTTCGTTGTTTTTTTTGTATAGTAAGCTGTTTTTCCGGAAGTTTTAATTTATATTCAGATTTTGATTTGCAGTTGTCTTGTTACCGGATTTCTTTCTTAAGATAAAATCAATTTTCAAACTTAAGTGGCTTGCATTTGCGGGGAACTAATTGCTTGACTATTTGCAATAAAAACGAATGTGGTGTTAAACGAGCTCCAGCTGTCGTTTTTTTGGACAAAATTATGTAAATTCTGTGTTCATCTAGAGGCTAGAGAACTACGAACTGCAGTTGTTATTGGTACTTTGGCTCAGTTTTTCATTAGGCCTATTTCATGCCCTCAAATATCGTGTTTTCGTAATTTTTATATGGTGTATTTTGAAGCATGCGCTTAATTAGTGGGTAATAGGGATAATTAAGAGCAAGTTGAGCTGTTTTTGATATCATGATAAAATAGTCAGTGTGTTCAGACCAATTTATATTTATATTTCATTGGACGTTCCAATCCGTAGAATTAAGCTAAACAACAACATGTTGCTGCGTGCAAGGGGACCAAATATTAAAATCCCCCATAGCTCGCGTGGTCCATGACTCATATACTATAATTATTGGTTGGAGCTCAAGCAAATTTTATTACTTGTGTTCGGTCCTTATTGCGTCAACGTGTTGTAAGCTTAGCCACATTTCTTTGTTTCCAGTTCAGATAAAGTTGCACGCAGTCGCTTCGATAAGCTAAGCTCCTGTGCGAAATTTGCGTCTATTTCCTGTTTCTGATCTACTTTCCATATTTTATCCTGAACAGTAACCGTGTTGCGTATTTCATTTTCCTTAAATTTGCAATTGCATTCTGTTCCCTTATTTTCTGAATTGCACGTTTTTTGTATATCTGAATTGAAGCATAAGAAACAAGTTAGTCACTCCTTTTAAACAGAATTTACACCGACTTTACGCCTCAAATTTTTGGTCCAAATATTTAGTTTTGATCAAAATTTAATTGACCACTGGTGTCGGACATACTACAGGAAACAAGCAAATCAACATTTGTTCATCGGGTTTCACAAAGGTACTTTAATGGTTAATATGTTCATTCCGCCTCCTGAACAAAGTTCAGACGATCAAGTTGTTCACATATGTTTCCTTTTTTCAGAGAGTAACGACTCCGTTTTCCCAAATTTTTCAAATCTAAAATTGAAATCTACCGGAAAAATAAGTAAGAATGGATCAAACTTTGGATCAAGTCGTCAAATCGAAAAACATCAGATTCAACGGAAAGATGGTTGGCACTGGGCAGCAAAAGAAGCAGTTCAATAATCAGAATCAGGGTGGCGGAAAAATGTTCTTCCAGAACCGAAAACAGGGCTTCAACCAGATGCGACCAAAAGGTAATGTTGTTCGAAGCTTCGGCGGGTTCGGAGGCATGAAGCGTCAACAGTTCAGACGACCTGGCTTCGGAAACAACATGTACCAGCGTCAGAACCAACAAGGCGGTATGATGCGACAGAACTTCAACCCAATGCGACGAAACTTCAACAATTTCAACAACGGCGGGTTCCAACAGCGAAACCAGGGATTTGTCCAGCAAGTGCAACAATTCAGAAGGCAACCTTTTAACAACAATCCATTCATGGGAACTCAAATGAGATATAACAACAGACCTCAACAACAGCAGATGCAACAGAATCAGAATCGCTCATTTGGTAATAACATGATGAACAAACCACAAACCCCGCCAACCAAGCTGTACATCTCGAACTTGGATTTCGGAGTCACCAACACCGATCTGAAAGAGCTGTTCTTCGAATTCGGTCCAATGGTCAGATACGGGGTCAATTTTTCGGCAGCCGGACGATCAGTGGGATCCGGAGAAATAGTCTTCAGGAACCATATCAGCGCCGTCAAAGCTTACCAGAAGTACAACGGAGTCACCCTCGATGGCCGACCAATGAAGTTGGAAGTATCAGGTGGGCCTCAGCAACAACAGAGAACTCAACAGATGCAGAATAGACCGCAGCAGCAACAGGGTCAGCAGTTCAGACCCAAAATGCAAATGCGAGTGTCTCCTATGAAGCGACTGATGAACAACCGACCGGGTATGATGATGAACAAACAATTCGGAAAGTTCAACAAGAAGCCAGGGGGAATCGCAAATCAGCTGGTCAACAAGGCCAAGTTCAACATGATGAAGAAGGGACAGATGGGAGGCAAGAAGCAGATGATGATGAAGGGAACGCCAGATGCCAGCCAACTGGACGCTGATCTGGAGGCCTACGCCAACAGTAAGGATTAAGTATCTGCTATAGGTGTAAGAGTTCTCGTCCAAGAATTCTTATGCTAGCTAGCGGGCACATTTGTCCTAAGACTGTTGTTAGGTCCCCTCAGTCCTATTCCCACTGACAAAATTTCAAACTGAGATCTCATCTTGACTCGAACCTTTCCACTTCCTTCGTGCATGTTTTAGTTTTTGTTATAAAATCGTCGACACGTTCGGTCGCTCTTGAAATTTTTTGATTTTAAGAGTTTTCCGATTTTTAAATCGTTCTTCAACCTCTTGATCAAAAGGTTCAATCGATTGTTCGAAGGTTGATTTCAAAGTTAAATTATTGGAGATATTTTTGTGATTTTCAATAGAAACGATTTATTGTGTTGACTCAACTGAATATATGCTTCTTTTGCTAAAAAATTGAACTGTATTATTCTGACTTATTCTTTTCGATCATTGCTTTGATGATGGCATGCCATTTGAGGGCAACAAGTAGCCTTATAGCCATAGCCTCTTCGGAGTTGAATGAAACTTGAAGGCAAGTCCCTTGTTTCACTTGAGAGCAAGCGTAAATACGCTGTACAAAATTTGGCATCATTTGAGAGCAAAATCATGCCTTCTGTAGAAAACTTGAGCAATGATGCCCAAAACAGATCAAAATGTGATCTAAGCTCATTCGGCTAAAACCATGATGGCTAAAACCATGAAAACCGGATCAAACCATCAACTGATTTGAGTCCTTGAAGAATTCATGTCAACTTGGGCTTTAATTCAGCTCGATCATACCGAAAATATATTCGAGAAGCTGTCATTTCCATTACTTTGACAGCAAATTTATAATGCCAAAAATACTGGCAGCAATAATATTTTTGAATGGCAGAAATATTCTTTTGATGAATACAAATGGCAATGAACAAAAATAGGCTGCCTTGAAAAGCTGTTTTTAAGCTGCTATTTTTGCCAAGCAATGATAATTAATGTCGTTTAATGTCTATTGGTTCAGAAGTAATTAATGATCGTTTGAAAATTACGCTACCATAATTGAATGAAACTGGGCAGGCAACCCTGAATAATTTTTGTCATCTAAAGATTTTCAATTGCAATAATCCGGACCGGATGACAGAGTTAAGAATTCTCATATTCTAAGGGTTCTTGAATCTTTTCAAATGGTTCACAATTTTCAACATTTTTTGTAAATTTGGGTATGCAAAGTGCAACTTTGCGTCATATCATTTTGATTTTCTCGAGTGTCAAAAAATGAATTAATTAGCATTGATTATATTGTTTATTTTCCGATCAATCTTAAACCATGCGCAATTAATCATATAACTGGCCTGACTTGATTTCTTAGACCACTTGAAAGTTGCCGGCCTAGCAAATTTTTGTTCGGGCACTGTTGCTTAGGCGCCTTTTTTGAAGCTGTTTCTAGTTCCGACCACTGAAAATGGGGAGGGACTCTATTTTCGAGTGTTTCAGCTTTTGTTTTCCACGCAAAATCAGGTACTAAATATAATCATTGGATGGATCGAGTGATTTATGATATAAGAGCCCTCTCAGTCGTGATTCAAACATTTAAAAAGTTGGCCTATTGTCGAGAAAAACCAGTTTGAAATTTTTATGATTTTTGGTCTAATTTCGAGCGAATAAGGTGAGCGAGCAAGCTTGTTTTGTTTTTCAACCAAAAGCCTTGAGCACAAATAATTATCGTAATGCGGGATGGATTTTTCATATTAAATCTCTTTCAGTACTGATCAAAACGACATTAAAAAAATTTCAAACAATTCTCAGAGCAGAAAAAAACCAGTTTAAAATTGTGAGTTTTATTCTAACTTCGAGCGAGTAAAGCAAGCGAGCAGGCTTATTATAGAAGGATAAGCCATAAAATTTAAGTTTTTTTCAGTAAAAATTTTTAGCGCCATTTTTGAAATAAAAAACTTCGAAACAATTTCTACGGATTCGAATCAATTTCTGCCAAAAAAATTTTGTTTTTGATTTTTTTTGTTGTCATTTTTCTGGAATATCAAACTGGAATATAGCCTTTTTTCTAGTTATCAACTAGTTTAACAAAGTGCAAGATGGACAATGCATGTTCTTGCAACTACAGTGAATTAAAACTTTTTTTTCTAAAATCATATCTTTTTCGGCTTAACTTGTATCTGCTCAAAGATTGTCGCCTTTGTTTGCTTTCGTAAATTTTGTTCTGTTGTTGCTAATTTTAAATTCAAGTGTCTGGCATGTTTGTCTGGAATGAACTTCAATCGAGACATATGAAAGATGATATGTCCTAGTTTTTTCAATTTTTTTTTGGCTTTTCATGTTTGTTGTATCGCAAGTGGTGCGAAGCTCCGCTTCGCCTCAGTATTTAAAGAATATGATGGGAACATTCGGTGCTACTTGCACAGTAACCGGCCATCCTTGTTGAATTTTGGTTTTGGAAACAATTTTTTTGGGTCTACTATGACTATATTGTAACGTAGTGCTACATGCATTGGTTTATTATGTATATCAATGAAAATGGAGATGATTTTTGTCTACTGGAGCGTTTGTTTTGTTTTTGCAAAGTGTAAATGAACGTAGTGAAAACACTTACATAGGCTTTTATGATATTTTTTCCGGAAAACTTCCTAAAACTTGTTCGAGCCATTTATGGTCTTTTGCGGTTTCCGGTTTGACTTCTATTCTGAAATTTCTTTAAACAATGATTGATGGGCAAAATACTTTCTTCATGAACAAAAAACAAATGAATAGTAGTGATTGAATTAGAAGTCATTCGATTTCTTTTTTGTTCATTTGTTTGTTTGTCTTTCTTTATCTATGTTTGTTTAGTTGAATGAAAGCAATGAATACTTTTTTATATAGGTCTAGTTTTTTTTCAGGAAAAAGTTGAAGTTTCACCCTATTGTGTGTTTTATATTTTGGTGGTTAACTTTTGAGGTTTACGCTTGCGACTACCCAGCGATGTCAAACCGGAACAACAGCGATATCAAATCGGAGCTATCGTTTGTTTCGAGTGTGTAAAATGAACTTTTACGAACCAAGAGTTTGTTGGAGAATGGCTAGTCGTCTCTTGAAATACTGTATAATCTTTAGAAAATATGAAATGTAATTTTAAGTCATTTTTTACTCCCGATCACTGACATTTGTTTTGTATTGCAAGTGGTGAGAAACTCTTCTTCGGCTCTGTGTTTTAAAGTTCACCGTCCAATTCATTAAACAAATTTGCTAGCAAACTACACTCTGCAATAACAAGTGTTATTGACCATTCTACTTTCAGAAATGGCTTTTCATTGTAAGTAATCTCAATGAAATAAAAAAGTTACCTGTTGATACAGTTTTCTCACAATGGGTTTTTTTGCCAAAAAAAGTGTTAACGATAAACGTTTGAAAACTTGAAACTTGAGTGTTTATGATAAACTTGAAAATTCAAACGATTGAAGGAGATATAATTGTTTTGAAGCTCTGTTGTTTTATTGCAGCGATTGGGTAGTACTTTTATTTCTAGAAGAAAGTCTACAATTTCGGTAGGATAGAATTGTCAAAAAATGTTAGAGTCAAAGAGCTAACCGTAAATTTGTCCCATGAACTAAATTAAATGCCTTCAAAGAAAATTGTTTTGGAAATAATGTGCAATTTGAAATGAATACACAAATCAAACTTCAAACAATAAAATGCTAACAAAGATAGCTTAAATAATTTTAACAACAATTTTTTATGAATTTTAAAGCAGCTACGGATACGATATACAGAAGCCTAGAAACTTTTATCATGGGCCTATAATACAGTTAATTACACTTGCGAGAGCAAGTGTCTTGTAATCGGGAATAATAAAAAGCAAGAAGGATTCGGACGAAAAATTGTTAAAGAAAAAAGTCTTCTACCCATAACCATCTTTTCTTACAAATCCTACTTGCTTTTTATTGAACCTTAACAACTTTCAGGTTCATTCCCACTTGGCCTAGAGGTAACGTGGTCGCCTTTGCGTGGTCGCCCTAAGGTCTCGTTCGAGTTGCTTCGGGGCCTTGTTTTTCTTTCAGTATGTATGAAATTCGATTTGAAAGAAGAAAAAATATCACCTTAGATGAAAAATGACAATTGGTGATTGAGCTAGTAACTGGAGTAGTACTTCTGGTGCCTAGTTTAGTCGCGAGCCGAGGAAGCTATGTCAGCTACTTAATTATTACACAATGTACTTTGAGTGGTGCGAATGATTTTTGTTCGTGGACCAGTCAGGATCCAGTGAGAGCTTTAGACTTAACTTGTTCCATGTTGACAAGTGGAAACGCAGCCCATTGCAATAACGGCGCTGAATTGGTGCATCGAGGCATTCAAACTATTGGTCAGGAAATCAGATAGTCCAAACAGTGCAACAATTATGTGCGCTAGTTCTGATCCAAGAGGGCCCGATGACAATAGTTGATGGCAAAAAAGATTTCAGATTTTTGAAGGGAATCAAAAATTATAGTCCTCGAAGCGCAACCAGTCCATCAAACTCGATTTATGTAATATGGCCGAAAAAAAGCTGTTAATTAAAAAAAAATGCAATCTGTTTTCGGTTGGAATCGGATATGGCAAAGATATGGGATACATATGTGTTGTCTGTAACTTGAGCAAGTGACTTGTAATCGGGAACTGGACTTTTTTTCCACGTAAACAACTCTTCTTAATTTTTCTGCCGACATGTTTATTTCTGACATGCTCAAAGGCTGAGATGCTCAATTTCTTAGAAAAAAGAACTACATTTCAAATCATAATAAAGAAAATCAGATTTACAAATATAATTATAGAAAAAATGATGAAATTTTTTCGATTTTGTTTTTTGTCCTAATTTCTGTCGACTGACTTACCGTTTTTTTTCAAATGCAATTGACAGTATCTCGCGAGCGTTTCAAGCGGTTCTTTTTACACTAGCGATCAGCTTAGTGTATTATTTTGAACCTTCTTTTTTCTAACCTAACTCGCAAATAAAAGTGTTCATTAAAAATTTTCACTTATTTGGAAATTTCACTGTAGCATTGGAATTGCATAGCATCTGTTGTCTGCTTTTATTGTGGCTAGTGTTTAGTAAATTTTAGGTTTCCGTGGTTGAGTGGTTAAGGTGTAGACTCTTAATATTTTTAACAAGTTTTTCTTAGCTTGACTATTTTTTTATGTGTACAGTTTCGTTTTTGGCTTAACGAAGGTCGACCCATGTTTTTTCATCTTAGTTGCCGCTCTTTCATGAATCTCATTGTTTCTTAAGGCTGTTTACGGTCATCGTCCGAGACAAAGACATGAACAGTTTGTAGATAGTTTCTTGGACTTTTTTCAAGTTAATTTTTCAGCTCAATTTTGAAAAAAAAGACTTACTCCTTGTTCAAATTTTGTAATGCAATGTTTTCATTGAATCTCGGGTGTTGCGAATCTCCACTTCGTCTCTGTGCAATAATAATGTATTTTTCGATACAGTTGAAAAATGGATAAACTCGCACAAAACTTGTTTTTTTAGTGGTTTGATGCAGCGTGCTAAACAGCAATTCCTGCAGATGATCTTTTTTTAAACAAAGCTGAATACTTACTGGAATTGAAATCATCGGAAGTTTTCTCTTTGAATTAATGTACAGTCTGGGTGCTTAGCGATCATGTTCCATATTAACACCATGAAAAAAAATTCAACATTTTTGATCTGAGTGTTGAAAGAAAGATCTGCGGCTTTAGTTGCGTTCATCATAACTATTTTTCAGTCTTGATTCGAATTCCAGAATAAGATTTCGTAAAAGTCTTAAGGTAGAAAACAATGAGTCTGCATACGATTTTTTTGCTAAGATGAAGCAAATGGTTTTTAGTATGTTTTCTCTACCTTTTTCTGGCGTTTTTAAATTATCACCCAATGACTTTTTAAATGATTTTCTACCTGATAAAGTTAGTCTACCTTAAACACACTCCGGAGATATCTCACTGAGATCAAAAAATAGATTAAATTGTGATTAGACTATAGTAGCAATAAGATTTGAGTCTTCTGTAAAGTTCACCACAGAGAAATACAACTTTTTTCCTTGTGGTAATTTCCTCTGGCTTTTTTAGCACTAGGTGAGAAAAAAGGACTGAATAGTTTTAGGTTTTTTAATCAGAAAGATAAGAGACTTGGTAAAAGAAAGGACGTGGTAAAAGAAATTTTTATATAGTAAATGGATTTCAATATCGAAAAAAAAGAGATTCATGTCAATTTTTCCTCCGATATCTTGAGGAAAAAAACCCTTTAAACGAAATGTAAATTTTACTAGAAGCAGATCAGTGAATCAAATTTTTGAATTTTCACATTGATCTGCTATGATAGTACTTATTTTATCGATGGAATTGTATTTGAGTTTCTGATCATGAAACAACCGCAGTTATTTTCATGTTTTTGTAATACATAATTACGCTTGCGATTAGCAACCGTTATCAAACTGGAATATAGACGATTTTTGGGATGAACAACTTGTTTAACAGAATCACTTGTATCTTGTTTAATTTTGATTTTAATCTTTTATGCGTTCCCGGTCAACTTAGCCTGGTGTTAACGAATATGCCTGGGACGGCAAAGGTCCTGGGTTTGCATCTGAGCAGGACCTGTTTTTTTTTCAAACGGGAAATTCTCAGTTTCAAATAAAATAGTGGCGAATTATTTTGTTTGCTTATCTGTTGTTGGCTTTTTCTTTAGTGTTGGTTTTAGTGTTTGATTTACTTCTACAACTGATAATTTTACTTACTTTGACTTCGTATTTCTTTCTTTGTTTCGCTAAAAAAACATTCCTCGGCACAAATTGTTTGGTCCTATTTTTCACCGGCTTAGTGACCTAATTTCCACACAACCAATTTTCAAGACTTCTCTCCGCACTTTTCAAATTGGTTGTATGTTTACCAATCGGTTAGTTGACTTATATTTTTTAAATTTCTTTTCGTTTTCTCGAAAACTACCCCTCTAAAATTTGTGTTTTTGGTTTCAATGAAGAGAATGATTTTGAAAAGCTCCCCACATGAGCAACCAGCTAAGCCCAATTTTTTGAACACAAAGTTATGATCATCGGAGTAATCAATTTTTTTATTTTGACCGTTTTGTGAATCTTCTTAACTTTTCTCGAAAACTGAACTCTCAAATCTGATATTGTGGTTTCCATAGTTATAACGGGTAGTTAAAGCTCCTCTGCATTAGCGGCCACTCACAATCTTTTTACATATTTTTGGTTTGAGTTTTGGCCCTCGGAAAATCAAGTTTTTGGTTTGTTGAACGTTTGTTAAACTTTTTGGTAATTTTCAAATACTGCCCTGCCATATCTCAGTTTTAGGTTCAGTTCAAAGAACGGGTTGTGATAAGCTTATTTGCTTATGCGACTATTCCCATATTTTTCTGATACAAAGTTATGGCCCTTGAAAAAATAAAAAATTTTTGATTTTTTTGACAGTTGTATTTAAAAGTTTTTGAGTTTTCTCGAGAACTACTCTACCAAATCTGAGATTTCGGGTTCAATCTAAGTAACAGGCTAAGCAAATCTGTTCTGCATCAGCGGCTACGCCCTACTTTTCACACAAAAAGCTATGATTCTCGGAAATGTCAATTTTTTTGATTTGTTGACCATTTTTGGACTATGAAAACAACAGATTGTTAAAAGCCTATCTCTAAATATTGCTGTGATCAGTTCGTTTGAATAAAGTTGTGGCATTCAAACAAGTCGAAGTTTTGAAACGTTTTTTTTTGTTGAAATTTTGACTTTACGCGAAAACTGCCATGCCGATTCTCAGGTTGCTTTCACTCGAGAAACCCAGTTATGGGAATATTCTGTGCTTAATCGGCTATAACATGCTTTTTGTAGAAAACTTTTATGAATTTTGGAAATGATTTGACAGTTATTAGAGTCGTTTGTTTGCTCAATCAAATCTGGGTTTAAAAGTTCAACTGAAAAAACCGGTTGCGATAATGGTTTCTGCTGAAGCTGCGAATCCTTAGTTTTTTGAAGAGAAATGTTATCGCCTTGGGAAATTTTTTTTTACTCACGCTCATTTTCAAAGAAACAACTAAGGTTTTGATCACAGTCCGTTTTTTGAAATCACGTTTATCGTACCGCATCAGTATAGCAAGTTCATTTAAAATCAAACAGGCTTTTTGGTTCACCCAGTTTTTTCAACATTCAATTTTTTTCGGCTCATGTTTTTTCATGTTTGTGTTTTATTGCAAGTTGTGCGAAGCTCCGCTTCGACTCTGTGTACAATATAATATTGACCAGTTTCAAAGAGAGTAGTAGTGATTTAAATTAAGTTTCTTTTCGATAAGATTGCCTAAATTTATATATATATAAATTTTTCTATAGTCATGCTTAAAGCAAAGGAGCAAAAACCAACTAAAATCTAAAGTATTCACACCACTTTTTCTCGATATCGAGTCAATTTTTGCAATATCTTTTTAATAAGCAAATCTTGACAAATTATTCAAGTCTGATACCACACTTGGGTTTTGAAAATTTTTTTTCGGGTTTTGAAAAATTCGGCTAAAAAAATTTTTTCTCACGTCATAGTTCTTTCCCGCTCCGTGAGATTTGTCGGAACATTAAAACAAGTAGATAGCTTTCAACGATAGAATCTTGAAATTCATTGGTGATGATTTTTTTTTTTTTCGATTTTTTTACATCGATATCTCGCAAACTAAAAAGAAACATAGATATCTCGCAAGCCATTGTTCAGGAAAGATCCGCAACCCTGCCTATAAAACCCGACAGCATCCAAATACGGGTTAAAAAATTAAAATAAAAAAAAGTAAATTCAAAGCGAAGTTCTGAATTTCCTAGAATTTAGTTTGTTTTTTAATTTGTGCAGAAAAAGAAAAATTTGCTGACTGTTCATATGTATCTGGTGTTAAACAATTTTCGCATGATACGTTGAGAAGCTATGCCCCACGGTTTTGCAACGATGCAGATTCTTGAAACACACACGTTTTTTTGGAAGCTTGAAGTGATGATCTATAGGTATTATAATCAATTTCACTTTCTGCAAAAAATTGATTCAAAAAGTTATTTGAATGCTATTTGTTCACTGATCGGAGACAAAATTTTATTAGATCGTATTCATATAGTTTATGTGCCGACAATATCTTATTATGATGAAATTCATCTGAAGTTTAATCTGATTTTATTTGTACCTGAAAAGCGAACAAAAAACAATTCAACTTCGCAGTTGAAATTTTTTTTGATCGATTTTCAGGAGTGAATTTTACTGCTCAATTGGCGCACAGTTCAACATATTGCTTCCTCTAAACGTCATTCTTCTTTAAAGTTTATCCCATTAACGATTGATGTAACGTTTCTTAATGAATTTGATTTTTGTTTGATGCATATGAGTTTGTTTTTGGTTGAATTGTTGATGTTGAAAATGAATTGAGAATTTGTTATCGGTTTGAGTTTTGAACATTCAACGTTGAATTTTTCGAAAAACTTATGCAGCAGTTCAAATTGAAAGTTTTTGTAGATAAATATCAATTTATAAAACTCGTTGATTGATGTAGATCAGCATGTAGAGAGTTGCAAAAAGTGGAACAGACAACATGAATTAAAAAGTGTAAATGACCTATTTCAGACAGTTTTTGCATGCAAAAGTTGATTTTTCTGACGGAAACTATAACTCAAGGTTATCTAAAAATTCAAAATAGTATGCAAAAGTTGCATTAAATTGGCAGATTGCTCTGGTTAATTATTTTTGTCTGTTAAACTTATTATATAAAGAGAGTTGCAAAAAGAGAGCAATCAGTCAATTTTGAGCCTTTTTTGACATGCTAATTTGAGTTTATAGTGACATTGAGACATATTTCTTTCTTAAAAACTAGCTTTTGTGTGCCAAATTTGCCTGAAACCTTTCAAATTTTCGAAATAAATCTGACCTTTAAGCTGAAATTTATTAGAAAAAGTTCTTAGCAGCTTCGCGCTTACTTTTTTGGCGGCGATTTATGTGTTTATATTCTACTGAAAAATTGCACGTCTTGATTGACCTAAAAAAAATTGACCTCTCAAAAAAAACCGTTTGGGTCTGCTCTTGTGACAGTTCACATGCAATGGTCAAAAATTTGGTTGTAATTTCAATTTTTTTTTGGGTGCGGCTATTTTAGAAGAAAACTTTGTAAGGCGAAAAAAAACTTAACAATAAGCGATAATTTTGTTCAAACGGCATATCAGCGGTAAAATAGTGACCACTGCAGTCGCGCCAACGTGTTGGGAGCTTGCCAACAGGGTGCGACTCTATGCAAAATGTAGAGCCGGCGACCGTGAAACGACAAACGGCTTTACAGTCTTTAACCGCTTCATGTCAGTGTCGTCTGGAGAATTAGGGGGATTTCTACTGCAATATACTTTTTATCAAAATGTTCGCCTAATTTGAACACAATTTTTTCCGCCCAACATACTTTTTGCCTAATATATACAACCAGATTTATTTCAGAAATTCTAGACGTTCGATAAATTTGTTTAAAGTTATATAGTTAATGCCAAATTGTTGGCAATGTCAGTGACCTTGAGCAATTTAAGTTGTCAAAAACTACAGCGTTTTAGGTTAATGAGTTTGTAGTACACCATTTTAACGGGTGCCGGACATCAAGCCGACGGGAATTCAAGCCGAATCGTAAAATTAGGGACTTCAAGCCGAATAGTTCCTTATAAACTCGTGAATCGTGAAATATGATTAATTTGAAAACTTTTTTGAAGAATTTCTGAAGTTCATGATCTTTCTTCACAAGTTATTGGCGTTTTCATAAAATTTAAGCCTCCAAATGATTTTTCGGAAAGTTGAAAAGTAAAACATGGTTGAAGGCATTTTTCATGTTTATAATTTATGCATTTCAAAAACCGGCTGATGTTATTAACGGATGCCAATCACAAGTGGTGCATTGTCATGAATTACGGGCTCTTTTCCAGTTTCCCCCCTTTCATTTTTTCTGAAATTCATTACATGAAAGTCTTTTAAAAATAATTTTTAATGTTATAAACTGCATTAAAACGTGTCAGCGTGAACAGTTGAACAAATTTTCACAACATTTTTAACATGAAAATTGCCGTGTGAACAATTTTTGAACATCTCTTTTTGTAATTTAACAAGGGGGGAACTGGAAAAGAGCCGAATTACGTTTATTATGGACTAAACTTGCCAAAATTTTTGAAAAATAACGTGTTTTTGAGGTGCTTGTAAAGTTTTAATTTCGGCTTGAAGTCCCTTCGGCTTGAAGTCCCGTCGGCTTGTTGTCCTAGACCCCATTTTAACACGTTGAAATCAATGAAACTAAAATCCGACGTCAGAATAAGCAGTTTTATAATAATTTACTTCGTATAGATAAGTTGACCGTAAAGAATTTTGCCTACAATTTGACATTGACTATAATGGGAAATTGTGTCATTATCATTGTTGTTGAGGTTGAACTTTGAGCAGAATGGTCCAAGAGCAGAAAGCTGAAGCAATGTTAAGATAAAAGTACTTATCCTAATGGAAACTTTCCCAGTCGAATGCGTTGGGCGCGCTCTGTGCGGATAACCACCCATCTTTTGGGACCGACAATTATACAACACATATTTTCGTAATGCTTTCGGACCATTTTTTTTGTTGATTGGCCTCCTTTTTTCATTTGAAGTCTTGAAACATCATTGTTCTCTTTAAAATTAATTCGACTTTCTAGGAAGTTAATGTGAGAAGCGGCTCGAAATGGCATCAGTTCGACGTTTTGAAAATAACCTGGGCGACTATTACGAGGGGGTGACTGTGCGTCCAGACGTTGCGATGCTCAAAGGGAAGATCATGGATTTGGCGAATCAGATGATCAATAAGTTCCCGCCAGTTCCCAAAAACCCCGCCACAGAAGGTGAGGTCTTTGAATTGCCTAAATGATTCTTAAGTAATCTAGGCTCTTATGATTGAGATAAGCGAAGAGTCAAAATTTTGTCGGATGTTTTTTTTAAAGATTGTCAATAAAGAAAATACTGGGGTTTTTACTGTGGGGTTTTTAGCGGTGGTTATAATTCTAGCATTGGTTGACAATGTCCCAGATATTTTGAGACTGCAAACAAGTACTATGCCGGGTGTCCAAAATGCTTTCAGTAAATGTCTAACTAGATTTTTTTCAGGCAAAGCAGAAGGCTCACTGTATGTGGGTCTAGGTGGAATGGCATACAGTCTCTGGCACATAGCGAAGTCAGGCATATTACCTGAACACAATTCAAGACTTCTTCAGACGGCTAAAATGTACATGGAGATAGCACTGGGCAAGATCTTCCTCAAACACGTAGACGCATTTGACGAGGTAGCTTTTCTATTGGGCAATGTGGGAAACTACTTGGCCGCTGCCTTCATTTACGAGTCACTCGGCGAGAAAGAGAAATTACGAGGTTAGAACGAGTTGTTTTTGGCGTCGTAATTTCCCCAAGCATGAAAGGGCGATGCATTGCAAATACACAAAATTGATGGGAAAAAAGGTATCTGAACTTTTTATGATACTAAAGACCAGTGTTACGCGGAACTAGTAAGCTACCCTAGGCTGCACAACAGTCGTTTAAGCGAATACTATGTAAGAGAAATTAATCAATACTGAGCAAGAGTCTATAACTAGTTGCAGGTCTAGTTGTTACACTTGCGATAGAATGTGTTTTAAATGAAGAACTAGACAGTGTTTTTCAGGTTGACAACTTAATAATAATGAATTTATCTTGTTTTTCTGAGACTTCTCCAATACGGCATGATATTTATTGAGGTAGTGTACCCAATCTCTATAAGCAAGTGTTTTTGCGCGGTAATTTTTTGTATGTTTTACGAGGAAACTTACGTTTTCAGGAAAAAAATCAATCTTAAGGCCACGGAGTTTATTACGCTTGCAATTAGCAAGCGTTATCGAATCGGGTTGATATGTTACAAAAAGTGGTAATTTTGAACTATTTGAGTACTAGTGCATGTATTACTTTTGAGAACTATAATGCATAATATAGTAATTTTGTTTTCAATCAATTGTACATGCGTCTAAGATAGTTTTTGCATATACATAACTCTGTCAGATGAATGTTATTAAAAAGTTCAAACTTCTTCTGCCTAAGAATTTATATAGGCTTGGAAATAAATTATAAATACTGCTCGAAGTATAACAAAGCGCGATCCAGCTATTTAACTGGAATCTACCTCCTATTTACACAAGCATAGCTTGTGTTATACTATGAGCTTTCTTTTTTTCCAACCTAAGTCGCAAATATTGTTGCGATGGAATGGTTGCGACAAAACGCGTTTGTTTTGAGAGTGATACAGCTATTAAGTGCAGCCAATGCTATGGATATTAACAGAGACTATTATATTACAAATAGCACTTTAGCTTCAAGGTATCATGGTTCTGTAGCGTAGAGGTAGGGAAGGAGACCAGCAGCAAAAAAAGAGGGTTCGAACTTGAGCAGGGTCAGATTTTTTAATGAACTTTTTCGTATACAAGTTAAAATGCGTCCGCTCTATAAATTGAGGCATGTTACTTGGTAAGTTTCTTTTTTTTTCAAACTGACTGGTACTTTTAATGAGTCATAATAGGCTTGCGTCAGTTAGCAATTATGTAGACTCATCATTTGAGTGTGTAGACTCAAAGTTTTACTCATTCAGTGTTTTCCAGTAGCGTTGTCAGTCATATTTTTGCTTGTGTTATATAAAATGTTGTGGCCCTCGGAAACGACGATAATTGTTTTTTTTTACCGTTTTTCGAAACTATTTGACTTTTCTCGACAACTACCCTCCTAATTCTCCGGTGAAGTGGTCAATCGAAAAACCCAGTTTTGAAAATCTTCTCTGCTAACGCGGCAACGACTCTCTTTTTGCAGAAAAAAGTTATTGATTTCGGAAAGTCAAGTTTTTGCACATATGGCCGTTTTTTAGAAAATTTTGATATTTCCTATCAGCTACACTATTAAATCAGATGAATTCAATCGAAATAACAGTTTGCGAGAATTTTTTTTGCAGAAGCGGTGTCTCATTAATTGTTTGCAAGAAAAATGTTTTGGTCTTTGGTATTGTTCGAGTTTCTCGTAAATTTTCCACCTTCTCTAAATTTAATTGGGAAATGGTTTTAGTAGTAAACGTTTTGGGCAAAGTCCAATTTTTGAAGTGAACTATTTTCATCGCACATCGGTGTATGAGTTTATCAAAACACCTACCTCTTGCTTTAGCTGGGCCCCTAGTCATCTTTTTTTAACATTTTAAATTTTTTTCTTGTTTTTTTTTTTCGTTTGCTTCTGTGTGAATTACAATTTTTGAATGGCCGCAATAGTTGTATTTTTGGCCAGTGACTCAATTCGATTGAAGGGGACGTAAATTTCACTACGGTTTCACAAAGGTTTTCATACTTATATCGTCCAAAATTAAAAGCGACCAGAACGTTCTCTGTCCTGAATGGATCAAGAGAGACATCGATGGAGCGGTATCTTTTTATCGACCAGTAAGCGACTACTTGCCTCAAGCTGTCACGAGTGCTTTTATTAACCGCTGTCATTCGGAGTACGGCTTCAATTGTAGATAAAGTTAACTTTGTTCGATTGACTGTTTATCAGTTTAGTAATCTATCTATTTATCTATCTATTTATTTAAACGCAACGCCAAATGCTTTATGGGCCACATTTAAGCGATTTTCATTTGGGTCAATCGTTAACAAAAGGCGTTGTGGACAATGTTTAAGAGAAAGGCATCAATGTCCTAGAAGCTTCATTCACCCAAACGTCTCGCTTAATTTCAACTTGATGTTTATTAAGGTTAAGGTCGAATGTCTAGACGTCTTGGAAGTTTTGAGCAAAATGAAGGAGGGGGCTGGGCAGCGCAGGGCGAGTCAATGCAAGGCAGCGCAATGCAAGGCAGGGCAGGGCAGCGTAAAAGAATGCAAGGAGGGGCAACAGGAGAGCGCAAGGCAAGGCAGCGCAGGGTAGCCTAAGGCAGTTCAAAAAAATCAATATTCTAGAAGTTTTCAAATCCGAAGTCTGAATAAGTGTCTTAGATCAAGGCGAAATGTCCAGACCAGGTGAAATTTTGAACGCTGTGCAGCGCAAGGCAGTGTAGATCAAGGCAGAGAAACGCAAACCAAGGCAGGCAGCGTAAACCAAGGTAGGGCAGAACAAAGCAGGACAGCGGAATACAAGAAGGGTAAACCAGGTCAGGACAGGGCAGAGAAGCGTAAGGGAAGTTAAAGGCGAGGCAGGGCAGCACAAGGTAAGGTGGGGTGGTGTGAGGCAAGGCAGGGCAGCGCAAAGAGAGGATGGGAAACGTGAGTCACGGCAGCGCATGGCAAGAATTGGCAGGGCAGCTTAAGGCAAGGCAGGGGAGCGCAAAGCAAGGCAAGGCATGCCTGCACAACGCAGAGCAAGGACGACAGGGCAGAGCAAGGAGGACAGGGCAGAGCAGAGTACGGAGAGGCAGCGCAAGGCAAAGCTGGGAAGCTCAGGGTAAAAAGGAGCAAAACGAGGCGTAATATAGTAGAAACTTAGAAACTTTGATCAAGCCGAGGTCCAAATACGTTATTTTATTTTTCAGGTTTACGCCAGAGGTATTTTTTGATGAATCTTACATAGTTTAAATTTTTAAATCAAAGTTTTTGATTCAAAATTTTGTACTCGTGGGTGCATATTGATTGGGGCGTAGTTTAGGGCGTTGCAGTTTCTAGAAGCTCGTAATTAAGAAGATGTGAACGATTTTACGAATGTTTTAGAAATTACATTAAAGCTAAGAATTAAATTACGTTAAAGCTAAGAAAATATTTTAAACATGCGTTCAATTCGAATTTCTGAACCCATAATTGCTTGCTAACGGGTGTTTAGCTGAGGGTTGTGGTTCCAATACCCAGAATTCACTTGCCAGAAATTGTACTTGAGAAGGTATGAATGATTTCGATTTTTTTTATTTTGAAGGAGTCATATATAGGTAACAGTATCAATAGACCTACCATTGGTCGTCAATAAAGACAAAGTCGAGACGCTCAGAGGTCTGCAATGCTTTCAGATCGCTGCTGCTCGTCAGGTGATTGCCAGGCCGAAAGTTGTTTTTGCGCTGATCCATATTTTGAGGCAAAGGTAAATATGGGATTTTTTTCGCCTTTTCGCAACAGTCTA
Source organism: Symsagittifera roscoffensis (assembly GCF_963678635.1). Classification (NCBI taxonomy): domain Eukaryota; kingdom Metazoa; phylum Xenacoelomorpha; order Acoela; family Convolutidae; genus Symsagittifera; species Symsagittifera roscoffensis. Next base: position 18,248,720 of record NC_087067.1, read on the forward strand.
CAAGCTCAGATTACCGCCGCGCACACCAATAGCAATTCTCATTCAATTCATTCTCAAGTCGTACACCTCAAGCAGGCACCATCTCACTTTCTGAGTCGACGTCAAAGAAGAATGGAGTTTCCTGGGTAGAGAGGCACGTTCCCTTTTCGTAAAGCGTGGCGCAGCTGCGCAGTCGAAAGATTTCGAAATTCTGACTTAGCTAGGTTTTTCAAAAGTTGGACTTCTCGTTTGCTACTTGGCAGCCGTCTTAATTTTTTCACCTTTTTGTGGACGCTCAATTGAGATGGTGTAGCTCTGTCCGAAACAAGCGGTTCACAGATGGAATAAGCTTGATTGTATGGTCCAGTGGTGGTATCGCGTTAATGAGAAAAATTAAGTGCTGATCTTTGAAATCCTTAATTCAAGTGCTATGCAATCGAGTTACCCGGTCTTTCCATCTTAAATTTAAAAATTTCAAAAAAGTTACCATTAGAAATTTTCTGCTCTATTAAATAGTTGTATTTGTCGTTTTTTCGGTCATTTTTACACTTTATTGGGTTGGACGAAGAACAAAGTTTTTAATTTCCAACTAGTACAGATGCGAACTGCGATTGCATTGTAAAATGCATGTTTTAAAGTGACATTTGGGTTGTTCAGATATGATTGTTCGTCTGGGTGCTGCAAGTGGCATCTGCGAGCCAATCAGATTCCACAAACACGGAAGTGACGAACTGTTCGTGGGCAGAGCGGGATATCTCACAGCCGTGCAGAGTGCGATTAGAGTGCTGGGTCAGGGATCACCCGTGCACAGTGCAACCAGACAGAAGCTGACCACTGCCATGTTGGAGAGTGGACTGTCCTCCGAGTCCCAATTTAGAAAGTCGGGACAGTGCCCTCTCATGTATGCCTACTACGGAGAGGAATACTTAGGTAACTGTGAAACTCATACTAAGCGTGGTTATGATGAATTCTTGCTTTAGGTGGAGTAGTAGTTTTTCAGCCGTGAGATTAATGGTGGAATTTTTTGGGTTTTGGACTGAAGTACTTTTTGCAGCCGAAATAATTTCTAGACGGATGGCTTACTACACCACCCTGCTAGTGCATGTCAATAAGCCAATAATTTGATTATAATGAGAACGCGTGTTTTCCTGAAGAACATTGACGTTTCAGATCTCTCGGTGTGCTTAACTAGAATTGTTAGAATGAAAATGACTGTTTAGGAATGGCTCATGGTCTCACGGGAATTCTACTAGCTCTGCTCAATGAACCATCAGTGCATGCAAATGCAGAGAGTATTCAGCAAGTGAAGAGATCAGTCGACTTCGTTCTTCAAACACAAGCTGCCAATGGAAACTTCCACCCGGGAACGAACGAACTGACGTTTCAGAGACCCCCCGAGCACGAACTTGTCCATTGGTGCCACGGAGCACCTGGTGTTATAAATTTGCTGGCCAAAGCGTACTTGGTGTTCAAAGAGGAAAAATATTTGCAGGTATGTCTATAGAATCTGCACGGAGCCCTTATTTAGGTTGTCAATCAAGTTTTTGAGATTCGAAACCAGCTAACTGTGGCAAATTAATTAGATCAGCTATCTTGTTTCAATTATGCAAAAATAGCTTGAGTGTGTGGAGACTATAGTGTTCTTAATTCGTATCTGATTCGTCTGACTTTTGTGTTTTTATGGAAATTTCCTCCAAGTGAACGCTTCAATGATTGCACTCCGATGGTCCTATGAATAGATCATCCTATGACTATTTCGTATAACAATCTGATGAAGTTCTTATTTGATACAGGGTTGCATCAAAGCGGCTGACTGCATATGGAAGCGGGGACTGATTAAAAAGGGACCTGGTATCTGCCATGGAATAGCGGGTAATGGGTACGCGTTCCTCCTCATGTACAGACTGACTGGGGATGACATGTACTACCACCGAGCACTTCAGTTCGCTCAATTCATTTTCACTAGGTAAGTTGGGACAATTCCTAAGATTGAAGCACTGATTACCCGATAAATATGTTAGCCAATCAAATTTCAGTATTCGAAAATCTGATAGAAGTATCCAAAAACCTGGGAAATCGGTCTTTTTTGGACTGCTTGAAGGAAGTTGATTATTTGACATTTTTGCTTGTTTGGTCCTTGTAGTTCAACTATAGTCACCGGTGAATCATTGCTGTTTTCGATTAAAATTTTGTGTCCGAATAGCTCCTAAAAATATGAGGTTAAATGATAATTCCGAGTATCTACGAGGACTTCTGCAAATGTGCTCATAAAACTATATTGATTCCTAAGTTGAAACACTAGTTATATGACCCAACTCCAAAGTAAAGTGAGAAGGTTTGCTAGTAAATTCATGTTCCCTTGTTTCAGTGATTTTGAGATGGGCGCTCGGAGTCCAGACGAACCCTGGAGTCTGTACGAGGGATGGGCAGGAACAATTTGCTTCCTAGTCGATCTACTACAACCGAACAAAGCAGAGCTGCCGTTCGCACATGTCTTCTGATCTGTCATCAAACACAATCATTCTCAATGAAATTGTAAATCGAAATTTGTATATCTTTGTACATATGATAGTTTAAATTTACCAAAAATAGTTTTTGAAAAATGTGCGTGTTTTTGTTTAGGATTCGATGAACGTAGTTCAGTTTCTTATATAGGTCATGATGATTTTTTTTGTTTTTTTTCATGAATTTTTTTTTCGCGGTTTGACTTCTGATTTCTTTCTGGTTTTAGTTCATTTCCTTTGTTAAAAGGAAGGCCAATTCTAGTATCGAACAGCAAGTGTTAAGGTCACGAAAAACGTGATCGTCTTCTAGTTTTGAAAAAAAATTTAGTTCTCAGATTTTTCAGCGAAACAGAAGTTCACTTATTGATGCAGTTTTCTCAAAATGAGTCAGTTTATCAAAAAAGTGTCAATCATAAATTGTTTTGGAATCACAGAGCTCTAAAGCCATCTATTTTTGTCTTTGAAAATCGAAAGTTTGAAAATCGATCAGATTTTTCCAAAAATGTCAGTATTCTTTTTGTTTACTTGCATTCATTGTCTCTTTTCCAATTGTCTGTTGGCTATTATTGTATCTTTCTGAAACGATGCAATTTACTAGAGGGAGATAAGGGTAAATGTCGGAGGGCAACAGAAACTTCTCTCTATGCCACACTCACACTTTTCTAAGAAAAATGTTTAACGTCAGGATTTTCGAAACACATGTATGTACCGTACCATATTCTTCTGCAAGGTTGGTTTAGACAAACAGCCAAAATGACCTCGATTTGTAATATTTGCCTTGAAAAGTTATCACACCACAGAATTTTTTGTTTATTAAGAATCGATGAACGTAGTTCAGACTCTTATAAGTCTCGTGAACTTATGGCATGTTTAAGAGTAATAAACCTAGAGCGCACTCTCATATAGGTCTTGGTGATTTTTTTTTCAAGAAAAAGACTTCTTCGGGCTCAAATTTAATTTTTGCGGATCGACTTTTGTTTTATTTTTAAGTTCAGTTCATTTCTTTTGTTGAAAGGAAAGCAAACTCCATTATCGAACAGCGAAATTTAAAAGGGCACGAAAAACGTGATCGACTTCTAGTTTCGATATGGAATTTAATTTTCAAATTTCCCAGTGAAATTAAAAGTTTCCCTATTGATGCAGTTTTCTGAAATTGGGTTCATTTTATCGAGAAAGTGTCAGTGATGAATTGTTCTAGAAATTCAAAGAGCTTCAAGTGAGTCTGTTTTTCCTTTAAAATTGGTTAAAAAAAAATAAGTTAGTTTTTTTTTCTGTGTAATTGCGTTCATTGACTTTTGTCCAGCTGTCTGTTGGCTATCCTTGTATTTTGTTTTTGTTTGGACCCGATGTGGACGTTTGGAGAAACTTTGTCTTAAATGTTTTCAATTTTTTTGTAAAGTTTTTTTCCACTCCAAATTTGGTACCTAAAATAATCATCGAAACGGGTCGATTGATATAGCAACTTTAAGCATTTTTAACCTTAATTCGAGCTACAGACCAAATTTTTAAAGGTTATTGGCGTTTCGAGAAAATCGGTTTGATATTTTGGATTTCAGTCTATTTTCGGGCAAATAAAGCGAGAGATCAGGCTTAAAATAGTGCAATAAGCCATTATATGAGTTGTGAAAAGTTAATTTTACTGGAGTCAAATTCAGTTTCGGAGTTTTTTCCTTGGAGAAACATTTTTGTCCAATATGCGTAATTTGATATGTCGAATAAGCCTAAGTTTTCCATGAATCAAAAACGAAACAATTAAAAAAAAATTAACTTTTTTCTTGTGCTCGGCGCTTTTTAAAACCGGCTATCATTGTTATTGCTTTTTTATTTTAGAGCAGAAGAGTCACAGAAGTGCATAGTTTGGAAAACGAACGTTTCACTTGCGAGAGCAAGTGACTTGAAATCGGATGGTTGACTTTTTTCCCGAAACATTTTTTTTACCAACTGTAAGAAATTGAACCTGATTTGCTATCGAAACAATTTATTCGATCCTTTTCACTCGAACTAGAGGTGTTACGAGCGCATTCGCACGGCGAGGTGTGCTGTTCGAATCCTGGTCTGTTCTTGTTCTTTTTCAGTATGCATGAAATTTAATTTTTGTCTAAGAAAAATGGAATAGTCGGACCTCCGTTTATCTGTACACTTTTTGTCGGCTTATTTTTTTTACTTTAAGTGATAGTCGCTCTGGTGCTTATTTTTGATTATCCAAGTTGGTAAATTTTAGAAGATCAAATGCTTTTGGCTTATTGTATATCGCATCGCATCGTCGCCTTGTGCATAATTTGATGCGCAAACGATGAGCGTTTCATGAGGATGGTTGCAAAAGAGACATTGTTCTTTTATGAGTTGTTTTTGTTTTCGGGTCAACGTGTTCCTATTCACGTGTTGTTGGCTTATTAACCGCACTTAAAAAGACAGCTTTTTAAATCCTGATAGTTGTTTCTCCACTGTTTTTCTGGTCTTGCACTTTTCTTCTCAATTTAATTTTTTCTCAATGTCGGGATATCCCTCTCATTTCTGTATTGAATGGAGTCTGACTTTTTCATCTCGAGAACCTCAATGAGTATGAAATATCCGACTATTCCTTTAACTTTTATGGAATTGTTTGATTAAAAAATGTTTCTCTTAGTTATGCAAAAAATTTTATTTGCCTTTGTTGAATTTCTGAAGGACCCCCTATGATCCATTAGTGTGCGGGAAGTTGTGTTCCTGTTGTTCCGACCAGTGAAAATGGAGGAGCTTTACATTCGGGTGTTTCAGTTTTTATAATTTTACAAGCAAAATCAGGTAATAAACATCGGACTGGGTCGTGATATATCATAAAAAAGCTCTCAGTGGTGATTCGAACATTATGTAAAAAAAATCACAAAATAGTCGCAATGTCGAGGAAAACTGGTTTGAATGTTTGAGTTTTTGTCCAATTTTGAGCGAGTAAAGCGAGCGAGCCGGCAAATATTTTATACAAGGATAAGCCGTGAAACTTTTATTCAAGCCCCAGATAATTTAGTTTTTGGAGGTTTTTAAGCGCCATTTTGGGAATAAAAACGGCGCTTAAAAACAAAATTTAAAATAGAAAAAATTTGTGATTTTTTTGTTTTCTAATCATTTTTCGTCGAAAACAGTTGTTTATTTTACCTATTTAACTCTAACTGTCAATTATGCCACGGTTTCAGGCTTTTCGTTCAGATCTTTTTGATCACACCACTCACTAACAAAGATTCGAAAAAACTTTTGTGCTACATGCACAGCAGCTGGCTATCCTTGATTTTCTTGAACTCTGTTTTTATTTAAATTTTTGAAAATATGAACAGTTTAGTTTTTATTGTTGTGTATGAACCAACCGAAGTATATCAGCCAGCCGAAAGTTCGTAAATGTTATATAAAAAGGTTTGTCAAATGAGGCTTTTTTCTGCTGGCTCATAGAGTTTGCGCTTTTTTGGCTAGTTTATACTTCGTATTATTCACACTCGTTTTGATAGACTCTTTTCTCTTATCATTGTTAAATGAGGGGTTTGAACCATTTCATGATGATATTATACCTATGATCTATTGAAATATTCGAGCCAAGGACGCAGTTTCTTCTATTCTATTTGCGCCGCTTGATTTATTTGGTTTCAGATATGGTGAGTCAACGTAAAAAGAAGCTGAATAAATCTGATTTCAACAAGCCCAAGTTGAAAGTTGGTAAAACTCTTCCTAAAAACCTCAACGTTACCAAGATTGATCTGCAGACAAAGAAATTGATAATCAAATCGCAGCTTAAATCAGGAATAAATGAGCATTCATCTGTCGATAAGAAGAAACGTACAATCCCTGAATTGCTAGTTAAAGTTTGTCATATGAACGAAAATATGCGTGCAGACGCGGTGACATCTTTGGATGAAATTCTTTTTCCTCTCGAAGCTGTGAATAAATCAGATCTCATGGCGAATCTAAGTGCGATTGTACGAAAACTTTGTGTCGTTTTGTGTGACGCCAGCCTGCAAGTGCGAAAACTGGCTTGTTCGCTGTTCGGAAAAATCTGCGATTCGGTTTCCGAGCGTGATTTCGAAGGACTGTTTGATGTTTTCCTGGCGCATCTGTGCAATGCATTGACACACGTCGACGAGGCGATACAAAAAAGTGCATTGTTGCTTCTCTACCGAGGTAATAATTGGGTTATGATGTCCCGAACATGATATCTTATCAAGGCCATCCGTGGTAAGCTGTACATTATCGGGGTTTTCAATAAAAAATCTGTTTTTTTTTCAGTGTTTGAAAATTACGGCCAGCTTGCTGTCAAACAAGGGAGACGAGTCCTGCCTGTACTTGTGCATATTCTAGCTCCTCTGCCGGTATCCACAATCGCCAAAAGATTTCACTCTTTCACCGGATCCAAATCACTTAAACCAGGCGAGTATGCTTCATCCTGTAACATTGACGATATGGCGAAGCAGACAGAAGTTATGAAAAGAGTGCACCAGTATCTAAGTCGAATGTGCGTCGAGCAGAATGAAACACAAAACGGATTTGCCGAAAAGGTTTGTCATTTTTTTTACTGTGCATTGGAGTGCAGATAATTTTTTTCGGTTTCAGACAATAATTTTGAAACTAGGGATTGTGGACGTATCTGAGCTATTTAGTTTTTTATCCCGTTCGTGTTGTAGAAATCAATTAATAACATAAGGAGCAATTTCTGGCGGTGTCATCCAATTTCATTATCAGACCCTCTCATAATCACAGGTTTTCCAAACCAAATTTCTTGTTAGTTCAGTCATAATTCTTTGAAAAATAAATGGCTCTTATAGAAATGGACGTCATTGACTTGTAGCAGTGCGTTTTTAAGGCGTGGGTGTCTCAATTTTACTTAACGTCTGTTCAATATAAAATAGATCACTTTAGCTATTTCTCGGATTAACTTAAAACCGTTTCAGACCATAGAACCAAAATTGAATCAAGAGTGTGGGTTCCACGTGCAGTATTTCAACACGCCATCTATCAACCTGCACTCGCTGTTCACGTCGCAACACGAGTCGCCTGATGACGAAGGAATGGACGAAATCTCGACATCAATGATCACCTTGACCAATGTTCTTTTCCAAATTTGGATATCAGTTAGTCAAAATTTATCAGAGAATGTCTCAAATCCAACCAGCTACGACCAATGTCTGCAAAGTCTATACTATGCTCTTGAGGTGCTAAAAGATATCATCATTCTACATGAAAAGCCGTTTCTGGGTATAAAATACAATTTAGATTGGACGCTCCTGGCATCAAACTTCTCACGGTATGTTCTGCAGTCTTTCCCGTACCGAGTTTCTTTAAGAGGTCAACCGATGCTCTACGGAAAGCAGTTGAATCATTGTGTAATGGAGGTGAGCTTACTTCCAATATTCAGCAGCCGGTCAGATATTTTGAAACTGTCAGAATCTTTACTTGAGTACCTGGGAAGTTACGTGCAAAATGCGACTTTGAGTTCAAACAACAAAAACTTAGTTCAGTTGTTAAATTTAGCAGATGGATTTATTATACATTGCGGCAAAGGGAAAACGTCTCGATTTCTTTTAAAATTTGTTTCTATATTGGAAAATTGTAGCTCTCTGAAGACTGAACAAATCATTCGGTTGGCGCGATTTGTTTTTGATCATTTGCAAGATGCCAATGAAAAGCTGAAGACAAGTTTTTATACCGTATTGAATGATTTTTGCAGAAATGAGACGGCGAATTATAAAACTTTGATTAAAGTTTTCGCGGAGATGGTTGAACGGAACCCCAATACTGCGGCAGCAAAAACTGTAAGCGGGTTTCTGTTCATTATGCTTTCTAGAATCGAAGAAATTCACGCTGATCTAGATACTTTCTGCCAATTCTCACGATGTATAAGTTTTTATGGAATCGCTTGTGATGATCATCGAAGCGAGTTCAATCTGCAGTTAGTCGATTGGTTTTTAAAGATAACTCACGACAAGCGATGCGAAATAATTATGAACTTGAAAAATACGACTAGCTGTGAGCGATCGGCCCAATTATGGTATCTCAAGTTTCTTCTAACATCGATGCTTAAACTCCATGGATATGAAAACGAATGTACCGATGAATCAGATATTGAAAACGACTCAACGAGTTCTAGGCAGCTTATTGTATATATAAAAACATTAACGAAGTCTTTATGCGAACAACTTGAAATGACTAAGATTGAATTTGAGACTTTTTCTAGTGGTCTCAAAGAAATTTATTATGATTTGAATAATGATTTTGATGACTCTAAATTTCAAAGGTTTATTTCTATGTCTGGCTTGGAATAAAATGTTTTGATCCAATCTATTTCAATGTATCTACAAAGTTATCACCTATTTCTTAATTGGTTGGTGTGATATGTGTCGTCGGGTTTTGAAATTGAGGTTTGCAATTTTCAGAAGTTAAGAAGTTCATATTTCATTAATGAGAAGTCAAAACAGTCCAGAAACGGGATTGATTCGTCAATCGTCTGGTCAAATGGTGGCTCAGACAAGCGTCGAAAAAGTTATTGAAACTGCAATTATCAGCGCTGTCAAACGTTTTCAGTGCAAAGATCAAGAGAAAGGTTATTTACTTTTTTTGTTATATTTGAATTGAAAGTTTTTTTGCTTTTTGCTAACATGCAGTTTTATATGCAAGACTAAATTAAGATTCTGGTGAAGACACTTTCAAAATAAGTACTTCAAACTACTATTCAAATTTAAAGCGTAAAAGGGTCCTAGAAAAAGTAAGTTGGTGTAAGTCTGGGACAGTGCTAGGTAAATAAGACGACAGGACACTATGAAGACAAGTCATTAAGACGTCTAAATAAATTTTCAGTCCTCTGATTAGTTTTTATCTAAAACTAGGCACGCAAATATTATCACTTGAATTGAAGTAGTGACTGCCCAATTTCGCTGCTTATTTAATTGTTGTCGTAAAGTTCATAAATAACTGGAAGAAACTCCTTTTTACAGCTGTCGCCTTAGTTACCTGAAACTTCAAATGAAGATTTAAACTGATAGTGGTTGAAATCTATACATAGTGAAAATACTGTCCCAGGAATTGTTATTGCTTTCAAAAATATTGAAAATATAGACAGTATTAGTCTCCTTAACAGGAAAATGATTTACTGTGTTTTTCGACAGAATTGACTTTTCCTTCATCGTTCAAATCCGCAGAACGAAAGTTCGTGCGACAATTATGTCGCGATATAAAAGGATTTGAATGCACCCAAAAAAGGTAAGCGAATCGGATGTTTGTTATGACTGACTGTTCTTAATTGGCGTTGAATGTAACTCTTTAAAACGTTATTTAACTTGTTGTATCGACTGGTTGGAACGTAAGTACATGTCGGAAAAAATTGTAATTTCTGTGACGGTAGCAAAAGAATATCCCATGCATAGTTGTTGGCAATTTACTGCTTTTGAATCTCAATCAAGACCTTTGACAAGTTCTTTGAGCAAAACCGGTGCCAAGAAATTTACGTGAAGAGCTAAATGCTGACGGTTTGGAAATAAATAATGAAAATAGTGAACTTCGTTATTTGCGAGTTAGGTTAGAAAGAAATATAAGTTCACTTGTGTGCCTTTTAGCTATAATCAATTCTGTAGCATTGGAAATGGTAAAGCATCTGTTCTCGGCTTTATTTGTGGCTAGTGTTTGATGGACTAAGCCTCTATGGCTGAGTGGTTAGTGCGTGAGATTTCAAATTTCTATGCCATAGGTGGTAGCTTCGAGTGCGAGAAGTCGCAGAATTTATACTAATTCGAGGCTTTAATTCATACTCCATCTTATTGAACTTTTAAGAACTCTAGAACTGCTATTTGTCTGTAAAGACTTTTCGAGCTTAAATCGAACAACCTTAAAAATGGAAAGATGTTAAGTCTAGTTTCTTTCGAGCAAATAAAGCGAGCGAGTGAGTAGGCATATAAAAGGACGTCAGGGTTTTATTTAAGCTATGGAAATTTATTTTAACTGCAATAAAATAAACTCTTTTTTTTTTCACCGCCTTAGTGGAAATAGAAAGTCAAAAAAATTCTGCAATTAAAAGAATAATGTTTTGATTTACTTACTTTTTTTGTCTTTCTGTTCATTTTTTGAAAAAAATTAGGGCCAATGATGCCTAATATACTTTTTCTTTTGAATATATGCCTATTCTAGGTTTTTGTTCAGATCCTCTCTTCTCACCACGAACTAACAAGGACACAGTTTGAAAAAATTGAAACCGTTTTTAATTTAGTTTTTTGTTATTATGGCCGGGCCTTTGTGCTATTTTGATTTCAGATTTTCGCAAACCCCATTACCAAAAAAACGGTTATTCATCTCCGCTGTAAACAAAAAATTCTCTGCGTAACTACTTTTATATCAAATTTGTTCAATGTAAGATTGAATATTTGAAATCATTCTCGTTACAGTAATTACCATTTGAGTTTACTTGCGAAGTTTGAATTGTCTTTGGTGTCCCTTACTCTATTAAAATGCATCTTTTCCTCTGGCTGGAAGTCACCAGTTTCATCTTAAACAGTTATTCTTTTTGTTACGCTTGCGAAAGCAAGTGTTTTGTAATCGGGAACTACGCTTTTTTCCGTAAACAACGTTTTCTTAAAACTGAAGTTAGTTTATTAGTCAACCGTAGCAACTTCGAGACTGCTTCATATTTGGCCTAGAGGTAGCGCGGTTGTATTTGTACCCTAACTTCTGGGTTTCGACTCGCGGCCTGACCTTGCTCTTTTTCGGTAAGTATCAAACTATAAACAAATTTCCGGGAAAAATTAAAGTGTCTGTTTTTGTTCGCCTGCTTATATTTTGTCGACTTGGGAATTTTCTTCTGCTGTCAGCAATTTTCGTCGTAGATGGAAGTGTTCTTGATGAATTCCTATAATATAAAAAATTACTAGCCCTGAATTCGTATACTTCCATTTTTTGTTTTTGTTTCGCTGAAATTTTTTTTCGGCTTAAATTTTTTCGGCTTATGTTTTATTGGCTTAGTTACCTTCATTTGTGTCGCTTCAAATCAGAAATTGGTTTATTAAAGAAATCAGGTAGGTTGTCCTGTAAAAGTTCAATTGTTTTTACTTGGTTGCTCAACATTTATTTATGCTAACAGTTTCTTATGGCATTTTTAAGAGTAATAAATGTAGTGAGTACTCGTATACAAGTCTTGGAGTTTTTTTTTCAGGAGAAAGTTAAATTTGTTCATGCTCAATTTTTTGTTGGCTTAGTTTCCGCTGTGCTTGTACAAGCAAAGAAGTCTCTAGGTTGACATGCTTAAGCTTTTTCAATGTTTTGTTTCTTGCATGTTTAACGAAAGAAATTTTTCAAGTTAAAGCTAAATCATATATTTTATTGCTTAAAAAATTTCATGTGGCACATGTTTGAGATATCTTTGTTTAGTAAAAGGCCATTTTTGCAAGGGTTTAAATGTTTACTCATGGGTTGGAGCGCTGTCAACATTTTTGTTTCACAATTTATTTAAATATCGCTGTTTTAGTACTTGTTTTAGGAAAATCTTTTCATATTCAATGATTTACTTGAAGCATTGTAGGTGCGAATCATGCGCTAGTGCATTCCAATTATCATTTAGTTTTTTGGATTCTCTTTTACTGATTATTTTGTACTAAAATTGCATGGAGTTAGTGTTAGTTTTACTCAGTTTGGTTTGTTTGAATTCAATTACATTTCATTTGAAATTGATTTAACTGCTTATTATTTGAATATTTCAAAAGTTTTCGAAATACAACTCCAAAATTTTAAAGAAAAATTCATTAGTTTCGAAAAAAAAGATCAAAATTTTTCAGAATATTTTTTCTTGCAATTTTGACATAACTGTTTCGTCTTTGAAAGAATGTGGCGGGCGTCGTACGATATTCAAGAGTTTGGTTCTCTCCGGCTGAGTTTGTAAAAAACTTAAATTAAATCCTATACTGGGATGCAGTCAGGGTATATTCAGGGGTTGCAGATCTGGCGTCCAAGTATGACTGCTCAAATACTTTGGTTTTCCAGATATGGCGTTTTCTATGATTTCATTTTTTTTCTTCAAAAAAACTTATATAAAAAGAACTACTCGAACTAGCAATTCTCAACCCCATAGTGGGGTGCTGTCAGGGTACACTCAGGTTTTGAAAATCTGGATTCTTAAGTTGACTGGTCAAATCGTTTTGGGTATCCGATATGTGGCGTTTTCTGTAATTTTTTAAAAATTTTCTCGAAAAACTGAAAAAAAATTAAGTTCAATCCATACTGGGATGCATTCAGGGTGCACTCAGGAGTTGCAAATATGGCGTCCAAATATGATTGCTCAAATCATTTTATTTTTTATGGGGTGCTGTCATGGTACTTTCAGGGGTTGTAATTCTTCCCTGCAAAGTCACTGCTCAAATCCTTCTGGTTTTCAAGAAGTGGCGTTTTTTATGATTTTTTCAAATTTTTTAAAACCCAATTTAAAAAAAACTAACTGATCTTGAAATTCTCAACCTTAGGGATGGGGTTCTTTCAGGATATATTCAGGGGATACTGTAAGGGTAAAATTCTGGTCTCAACTTTTAACTCCTATATTTTTTTGTATCCGAGATACTGCATTTCTCATGATTTTTTCAATACTTTCTCAAAGAAAACAGATTTAAAAACAACTAATTGAAATTGAAATTCTTAAATCTATGGTGGGATTCTGTCCAGGAAAAAAATAGAATATCAACTCTGCCCTCTTATTTTATCTGCTCGAATCAGTTTGGTTTTTGGGATGTGGCATTCTTTCTGGAAAAGAAACCCCTGATAGATGAGCTCAGTTTATCTTCATGGTTGCATTCAATATCGCTGTTTTAGTACTTGTTTTAGGAAAATCTTTTCATATTCAATGATTTACTTGAAGCATTGTAGGTGCGAATCATGCGCTAGTGCATTCCAATTATCATTTAGTTTTTTGGATTCTATTTTACTGATTATTTTGTACTAAAATTGCATGGAGTTAGTGTTAGTTTTACTCAGTTTGGTTTGTTTGAATTCAATTACATTTCATTTGAAATTGATTTCACTGCTTTTTATTTGAATATTTCAAAAGTTTTTGAAATACAACTCTAAAGTTTTAAAGAAAAATTCGTTAGTTTCGAAAAAAAAGATCAAAATTTTTCAGAATATTTTTTCTTGCAATTTTGACATTACTGTTTCGTCTTTGAAAGAATGTGGCGGGCGTCGTACGATATTCAAGAGTTTGGTTCTCTCCGGCTGAGTTTGTAAAAAACTTAAATTGAATATACTGGGATGCAGTCAGGGTGCATTCAGGAGTTGCAAATCTGGCGTTCAAGTATGATTGCTCAAATCATTTTATTTTTTATGGGGTGCTGTCAGGGTACTCTCAGGGGTTCAATTCTTCCCTGCAAAGTGACTGCCTAAATCCTTCTGCTTTTCAAAAAGTTGCGTTTTTTATGATTTCTTCAACTTTTTAAAACTTATTTAAAAAAAACTAACTGATCTTGAAATTCTCAATCTTAAGGATGGGTTTCTGTCAGGATATATTCAGGGGATACTGTAAGGGTAAAATTCTGGTCTCTACTTTTACTCCTGTTTTTTTTTGTATCCGAGATATTGCATTTCTCATGATTTTTTCAATACTTTTTCAAAGAAAACAGATAAAAACAACTAATTGAAATTGAAATTCTTAAACTTATAGTGGAATGCTGTCCAGGAAAAATGTAGAATATCAACTCTGACCTCTTATTATATCTGCTCAAATCATCTTGGTTTTTGGCATGTGGCCTTTTTTTATAGAAAAGAAACCCCTGATAATTGAGCTCAGTTTATCTTCATGGTTGCATTAAATATCGCTGCTTTAGTACATGTTTTAGGAAGATCTTTTCATATTCAATGATTTACTTGGAGCACTGTAGGTGCGAATCATGCGCTAGTGCATTCCAATTATCATTTAGTTTTTTGGATTCTACTTTACTGATTATTTTGTACTAAAATTGCATGGAGTTAGTATTTGTTTTACTCAGTTTGGTTTGTTTTAATTCAATTACATTTCATTTGAAATTGATTTAACTGATAATTATTTGAATATTTCAAAGTTTTTCGAAATACAACTCAAAAATTTTAAAGAAAAATTCATTAGTTTCGAAAAAAAAATCAAAAATTTGTAGAATATTTTTTCTTGCAATTTTGACATAACTGTTTCGTCTTTCAAAGAATGTGGCGGGCGTCGTACGATATTCAAGAGTTTGGTTCTCTCCGGCTGAGTTTGTAAAAAACTTAATTTTTTTGTGTTTAATTTAATTAACGGGTGTAGTTTTTATTGTAATCTTTTTGTATCATTTTTTTTAGAATTGATAGGTGTGATGTTTTTGGGATGTTTTCTATGATTTCATTTTTTTCTTCGAAAAAACTGATATAAAAAGAACTAATCGAACTAGCAATTCTCAACCCCATAGTGGGGTGCTGTCAGGGTACACTCAGGTTGTGAAAATCTGGATTCTTGATTTGACTGGTCAAATCGTTTTTTGGGTATCCGAGATGTGGCGTTTTTGATGAATTTTAAAAAATTTTCTCGAAAAACTAAAAAAAAAAAATTAAAATCAATCCTATACTGGGATGCAGTCAGGGTACACTCAGGAGTTGCAAATCTGGCGTCCAAGTATGATTGCTCAAATCATTTCATTTTTTATGGGATGCTGTCAGGGTACTCTCAGGGGTTGCAACTCTTCCCTGCAAGGTGACAGCTCAAATCCTTCTGGTTTTCAAGAAATGGCGTTTTTTATGATTTTTTTATTTTTTAAAATTTAATTTAAAAAAAAAAACCAACTGATCTTGTAATTCTCAACCGTAAGGATGGGGTTCTGTCAGGATATATTTAGGGGATACTGTAAGGGTAATATTCTGGTCTCTACTTTTTACTCCTGTATTTTTTTTTGTATCCGAGATATTGCATTTCTCATGATTTTTTCAATACTTTTTCAAAGAAAACAGATAAAAACAACAAATTGAAATTGAAATTCTTAAACTTATGGTGGGATGCTGTCCAGGAAAAATGTAGAATATCAACTCTGCCCTCTAATTTTATCTGCTCAATTCGTTTTGATTTTTGGGATGTGGCATTTTTTATGGAAAAGAAACCCCTGATAGATGAGCTTAGTTTATCTTCATGGTTGCATAAAATATCGCTGTTTTAGTACATGTTTTAGGAAGCTTTTTTCATATTCAATGATTTATTTGAAGCATTGTAGGTGTGAATCATGCGCTAGTGCATTCCAATTATCATTTAGTTTTTTGGATTCTATTTTACTGATTATTTTGTACTAAAATTGCATGGAGTTAGTGTTAGTTTTACTCAGTTTGGTTTGTTTGAATTCAATTACATTTCATTTGAAATTGATTTAACTGCTTATTATTTGAATGTTTCAAACGTTTTTCAAATACAACTCCAAAATTTTAAAGAAAAATTCATTAGTTTCGAAAAAAAGATCAAAATTTTTCAGAATATTTTTTCTTGCAATTTTGACATAACTGTTTCGTCTTTGAAAGAATGTGGCGGGCGTCGTACGATATTCAAGAGTTTGGTTTTCTCCGGCTGAGTTTGTAAAAAACTTAATTTTTTTGTGTTGTTTTTAATTAACGGGTGTAGTTTTTATTGTAATCTTTTTGTATCATTTTTTTTTAGAATTTATAGGTGTGATGTTTTTGGGATGTTTTCTATGATTTCATTTTTTTTCTTCGAAAAAACTGATATAAAAAGAACTACTCGAACTAGCAATTCTCAAACCTATAGTGGGGTACTGTCAGGGTACACTCAGGTTTTAAAAACTGGATTCTTAAGCTGACTGGTCAAATCGTTTTGGGTATCCGAGATGTGGCGTTTTCTGTAATTTTTTAAAAATTTTTCTCGAAAAACTGAAAAAAAAATTAAGTTCAATCCATACCGGGATGCATTCAGGGTGCACTCAGGAGTTGCAAATCTGGCAACCTAATATGATTGTTCAAGTCATTTTATTTTTTATGGGGTGCTGTCATGGTACTTTCAGGGGTTGTAATTCTTCCCTGCAAAGTCACTGCTCAAATCCTTCTGGTTTTCAAGAAGTGGCGTTTTTTATGATTTTTTCAAATTTTTTAAAACTCAATTTAAAAAAAATAATTGATCTTGAAATTCTCAACCTTAAGGATGGGGTTCTTTCAGGATATATTCAGGGGATACTGTAAGGGTAAAATTCTGGTCTCAATTTTTTACTCCTATATTTTTTTGTATCCGAGATACTGCATTTCTCATAATTTTTTCAATATTTTCTCAAAGAAAGCAGATTTAAAAACAACTAATTGAAATTGAAATTCTTAAACCTATGGTGGGATGCTGTCCAGGAAAAAAATAGAATATCAACTCTGCCCTCTTATTTTATCTGCTCAAATCGTTTTGGTTTTTGGGATGTGGCATTCTTTCTGGAAAAGAAACCCCTGATAGATGAGCTCAGTTTATCTTCATGGTTGCATTAAATATCGCTGTTTTAGTACTTGTTTTAGGAAAATCTTTTCATATTCAATGATTTACTTGAAGCATTGTAGGTGCGAATCATGCGCTAGTGCTTTCCAATTATCATTTAGTTTTTTGGATTCTATTTTACTGATTATTTTGTACTAAAATTGCATGGAGTTAGTGTTAGTTTTACTCAGTTTGGTTTGTTTGAATTCAATTACATTTTATTTGAAATTGATTTAACTGCTTATTATTTGAATATTTCAAAAGTTTTCGAAATACAACTCCAAATTTTTAAAGAAAAATTCATTAGTTTCGAAAAAAAAAATCAAAATTTTTCAGAATATTTTTTCTTGCAATTTTAACATAACTGTTTCGTCTTTGAAAGAATGTGGCGGGCGTCGTACGATATTCAAGAGTTTGGTTCTCTCCGGCTGAGTTTGTAAAAAACTTAAATTAAATCCTATACTGGGATGCAGTCAGGGTGCATTCAGGAGTTGCAAATCTGGCGTTCAAGTATGATTGCTCAAATCATTTTATTTTATATGGGGTGCTGTCAAGGTACTCTCAGGGGTTCAATTCATCCCTGCAAAGTGACTGCTCAAATCCTTCTGGTTTTCAAAAAGTGGCGTTTTTTATGATTTCTTCAACTTTTTCAAAACTTATTTAAAAAAAACTAACTGATCTTGAAATTCTCAATCTTAAGGATGGGGTTCTGTCAGGATATAGTTAGGGGATACTGTAAGGGTAATATTCTGGTCTCTACTTTTTACTCCTGTATTTTTTTTTGTATCCGAGATATTGCATTTCTCATGATTTTTTCAATACTTTTTCAAAGAAA
Source organism: Symsagittifera roscoffensis (assembly GCF_963678635.1). Classification (NCBI taxonomy): domain Eukaryota; kingdom Metazoa; phylum Xenacoelomorpha; order Acoela; family Convolutidae; genus Symsagittifera; species Symsagittifera roscoffensis. Next base: position 18,266,472 of record NC_087067.1, read on the forward strand.
ACAGATAAAAACAACTGATTGAAATTGACATTCTTAAACTTATGGTGGGATGCTGTCCAAGAAAAATCTAGAATATCAACTCTGCCCTCTTTTTTTATCTGATCAAATTGTTTTGATTTTTGGGATGTGGCATTTTTTATGGAAAAGAAACCCCTGATAGATGAGCTTAGTTTCTCTTCATGGTTGCATAAAACATAAAATATCGCTGTTTTAGTACATATTTTAGGAAACTTTTTTCATATTCAATGATTTATTTGAGGCATCGTAGGTGCGAATCATGCGCTAGTGCATTCCAATTATCTTTTTTTTTTTGGGATTCTGTTTTACTAATTATTTTGTACTAAAATTGCATGGAGTTAGTGTTAGTTTTACTCAGTTTGGTTTGTTTGAATTCAATTACATTTCATTTGAAATTGATTTAACTGCTTATTATTTGAATGTTTCAAAAGTTTTTGAAATACAACTCCAAAATTTTAAAGAAAAATTCATTAGTTTCGAAAAAAAAATCAAAATTTTTCAGAATATTTTTTCTTGCAATTTTGACATAACTGTTTCGTCTTTGAAAGAATGTGGCGGGCGTCGTACGATATTCAACAGTTTGGTTCTCTCCGGCTGAGTTTGTAAAAAACTTAATTTTTTTTGTGTTTTATTTAATTAGCGGGTGTAGTTTTTATTGTAATCTTTTTGTATCATTTTTTTTAGAATTGATGTGTGATGTTTTTGGGATGTTTTCTATGATTTCTTTTTTTTTCTTCGAAAAAACTGATATAAAAAGAACTACTCGAACTAGCAATTCTCAACCCCATAGTGGGGTGCTGTCAGGGTACACTCAGGTTTTGAAAATCTGGATTCTTAAGTTGACTGGTCAAATCGTTTTGGGTATCCGAGATGTGGCGTTTTCTGTAATTTTTTAAAAATTTTCTCGAAAAACTGAAAAAAAATCAAGTTCAATCCATACCGGGATGCATTCAGGGTGCACTCAGGAGTAGCAAATCTGGCAACCTAATATGATTGCTCAAATCATTTTATTTTTTATGGGGTGCTGTCATGGTACTTTCAGGGGTTGTAATTCTTCCCTGCAAAGTCACTGCTCAAATCCTTCTGGTTTTCAAGAAGTGGCGTTTTTTATGATTTTTTCAAATTTTTTAAAACTCAATTTAAAAAAACTAACTGATCTTGAAATTCTCAACCTTAAGGATGGGGTTCTTTCAGGATATATTCAGGGGATACTGTAAGGGTAAAATTCTGGTCTCAACTTTTTACTCCTATATTTTTTTTGTATCGGAGATACTGCATTCCTCATGATTTTTTCAATGCTTTCTCAAAGAAAACAGATTTAAAAACAACTAATTGAAATTGAAATTCTTAAACCTATGGTGGGATGCTGTCCAGGAAAAATATAGAATATCAACTCTGCCCTCTTATTTTATCTGCTCGAATCATTTTGGTTTTTGGGATGTGGCATTCTTTCTGGAAAAGAAACCCCTGATAGATGAGCTCAGTTTATCTTCATGGTTGCATTAAATATCGCTGTTTTAGTACTTGTTTTAGGAAAATCTTTTCATATTCAATGATTTACTTGAAGCATTGTAGGTGCGAATCATGCGCTAGTGCATTCCAATTATCATTTAGTTTTTTGGATTCTCTTTTACTGATTATTTTGTACTAAAATTGCATGGAGTTAGTGTTAGTTTTACTCAGTTTGGTTTGTTTGAATTCAATTACATTTCATTTGAAATTGATTTAACTGCTTATTATTTGAATATTTCAAAAGTTTTCGAAATACAACTCCAAAATTTTAAAGAAAAATTCATTAGTTTCGAAAAAAAAGATCAAAATTTTTCAGAATATTTTTTCTTGCAATTTTGACATAACTGTTTCGTCTTTGAAAGAATGTGGCGGGCGTCGTACGATATTCAAGAGTTTGGTTCTCTCCGGCTGAGTTTGTAAAAAACTTAAATTAAATCCTATACTGGGATGCAGTCAGGGTGCGTTCAGGAGTTGCAAATCTGGCGTTCAAGTATGATTGCTCAAATCATTTTATTTTTTATGGGGTGCTGTCAGGGTACTCTCAGGGGTTCAATTCTTCCCTGCAAAGTGACTGCTCAAATCCTTCTGGTTTTCAAAAAGTGGCGTTTTTTATGATTTTTTCAACTTTTTCAAAACTTATTTAAAAAAAACTAACTGATCTTGAAATTCTCAATCTTAAGGATGGGTTTCTGTCAGGATATATTCAGGGGATACTGTAAGGGTAAAATTCTGGTCTCTACTTTAACTCCTGTTTTTTTGTATCCGAGATATTGCATTTCTCATGATTTTTTCAATACTTTTTCAACGAAAACAGATTTAAAAACAACTAATTGAAATTGAAATTCTTAAACTTATGTTGGGATGCTGTCCAGGAAAAAAATAGAATGTCAACTCTGACCTCTTATTTTATCTGCTCAAATCATTTTGGTTTTTGGCATGTGGCCTTTTTTTATGGAAAAGAAACCCCTGATAATTGAGCTCAGTTTATCTTCATGGTTGCATTAAAGATCGCTGCTTTAGTACAAGTTTTAGGAAGACCTTTTCATATTCAATGATTTACTTGGAGCACTGTAGGTGCGAATCATGCGCTAGTGCATTCCAATTATCATTTAGTTTTTTGGATTCTATTTTACTGATTATTTTGCACTAAAATTGCATGGAGTTAGTATTTGTTTTACTCAGTTTGGTTTGTTTGAATTCAATTACATTTCATTTGAAATTGATTTAACTGATGATTATTTGAGTATTTCAAAGTTTTCGAAATACAACTCCAAATTTTTAAAGAAAAATTCATTAGTTTCGAAAAAAAAAATCAAAATTTTTCAGAATATTTTTTCTTGCAATTTTGACATAACTGTTTCGTCTTTGAAAGAATGTGGCGGGCGTCGTACGATATTCAAGAGTTTTGTTCTCTCCGGCTGAGTTTGTAAAAAACTTAATTTTTTGTGTTTTATTTATTTAACGGGTGTAATTTTTGCTGTAATCTTTTTGTGTCGTTTTTTTTAGAATTGATAGGTTATGTTTTTGGGATGTTTTCATATATTTCAAAAGTCTTATAAGTTTTTCTGCAAGTTGTTTCTTGTGACAACTTTGTAACTTATGCTGTCATTTTTTCAAAGTACTGGTCTTTGATAAAATTTATTGACTAAGCGAAATTTGAATTTACGATCCAAACGACAGCTATTAGTTGGAACTAACAAAAATTTCATGGATTAATGAAAATAACCCTGCATTAAGAGAGATCGAAGGCGAGTCTACAAATAAGTCAAAAAGGAGGTCTGATGTTGAAAATGCCTAAAAGATGACATCCAAAGCTGCGACTTGAGCTAAGATACACTGGTAAATTTTTTGAAAAGAATAGTCGAAGTTTACCGTACAAGCAAGTTCAACAAAAACGTTTAATTTCAGTTAACTAGCCTATGATCCAAATCAGAGTAATAGAAATGAATTGGGGTGGTTGTCTGCAGCAAAAATTGACTGGGGTGATTCTTATTACTTGAATTGATGTTTTTTTTTTCACGCTTGCGATTAGCAAGCATTATCAAATCGGAATGTAGACTTTTGTTTTCGGGTTAACACCTAGTTTAACAAAATCAATTGAATCATTTGCAGCTGACATAGCTGCATCACAGCTGACATACAGTTGAATCACTTGCAGGTGGGTACTAGTTACTACAAGGTAGCTGCAGAGAGACTTGCAACATTAAAAGTTTTTTACGAAATCATTTTTTTTTTCGACTCAACTTGTGTCTGGTCAAAGATTGTCGGCCTTGTTTCCGCTTCGTAAAATTTGATCAGTTGCTAATTTGAATTTCACATATCTTGCATGGCATGTTTGCCTTCAGTTTCCTGCATGATATAAAAAGATACCTTGAAAATGTATTGGATTGGGTTTTTATTTTTTTTTTGACGCTTTGACAAAAAATTTCGCTTCTCTGAATATTTTTGTTTTCTCAAAAACGGCTCTACCGATTTTCAGAAAAGTGGTATAAAGGAAATTTTGTCTACTCTCCTGTGTGCCTGCTCAATTTCCTAGTCTCTTTTTACCCTACCCCCTTTTTCTACAGCCGCTGAAAAACTGTGGGGGAATTTTGACCCATTTTTTTGAATTTTTTTCTACATGTTTCCAAAAAAGCCTAAAATTGAGATTGTGATTTGAATCGAAAGATCAGGTGGTAGGGAGCTTCCTTGCTTTTTGAGGATACACCCAAATTTCTTTAAACAAGAAGTTATGGCCCTGAGAAAAATCAAATTTTCGATTTTGACCATTTTTTGAACTTTTTGATTTCTCAAAAACTGCCCTCCCAAATCTGAGTTTTTGATTTTATTCAAAAGGGCGGGTTATGAGAAGCCGTATCACTACTACAAAATCAAAAAAGGTCAAACAGGTACCTTAAGTTTTAGCTAGGCCCCTAGTCCTTTTTGATAAAAACAGGTTGTATGAAGATGTATGGGATTGGGTTTTTTTATTTTACTTTTTTGAGACACTGAAAAATTTTGATCACTTTTTGCAAATAATTCAGTTTTTTTATCAAAAAATTTTCTACCGCTGTGCAAAAAAGGTATCCACAGAAAAACGGCCTACGCTTGAATCTGATAAGCTGTCAACGTAAACTTTGGCGTTGAACCAATGAGTGTTTTTTGATAATTATTTTTGATTCACTTAAAATTTATCAGTTCATTCAAGAATAAAAAATAATGAAAAGATTTCGAAGTTAGTTTTTGCTGTGATATTAGGAACTGGTATTTCATTTCACGCATCCCAAAAAATGTGGACCTGAATTGTCGGTTTTACCTTTTCCGCCACTCCTTGGATATTTTTTTTCTAATCAATTGCTTTGATGGAAAGATTGTTCTAACTTACGAGCTATGAGATCATTACTATTTTTTCAGCAAATTTCAAAATAGTTAGAAATGGTAACTATTCAAAATTTGAGGGTTAATTTGAGCGTTAATTTGAGGGTTTTTTTGTCAGGAGTTTTAACTGCTCTAAACGTTTTAACTTTCGAGATATGAGATTCATAATGGTTTTTAATTTCATATACTGAAATACTTATACGTTTGAAATTGTCAACCCTAACCGTATGTTGCGGTGCTGTCTGAATGCTCATAGGGGTTTAATTTTTGCCCAGTTGGAATTTTTTTATTTTAGTTTTTGAGCATGAAATATTTGATTACATTTTCATCCTAAAGAATTTTGATCGTTGTTAGTCTTTTTACTCTTGCGAAGCAATGTGTTATAGTACGAACCCAACCTAAGTCGCAAATTTTGTTGCGACTTTTGTTGGAACTAAGTCGCAATTAGTGTTGCAACTTAAGGCACCAATATTTGCTGCGTCAAACTTGGTGCATCGAATTGGCAATAAGATATTTTGATATTTTGTTCCTCTTTGATAAAAACGGGTGTTATGAAAATGTTATTGGGATCGGTTTTTTTTAATTCTTTTGAGACGCGTTAGAAAATTTACGTTTTTCTCAAAAACTACTTCACCGATTTTAAAAGAGTGGTACCAATGGTAAATCCGCCCACTCTCCTGTGTGCCTGCATACTCCCCTAGTCTCTTTTTACCTTACCCCACTTCCTACAGCCTTCGAAAAAGTGTGTGGGCGGACTTTTTTGACCCAAATTTTCTGGTTTTTTGCATTTTATCGAAAATTACTCGTCCAAATCTGAGATTTTGGGTTCAGTGGATAGAAAAAGTCGTGGCTACGCCCAGATTTTTTCACACAAAAAATCATGGCTCCCAAAAAAGTCAAGCTTTCGGTTTTTTAACCGTTTTTTCAACCTTTTTGACTTTTCTCAAAAACTACGCTCCAAAATCTGACGAGTTTTTGACCGTTTTTTGAAACTTTTTGATTTTTCTCAAAAAGTACCCTCCCAACTCTGAGGTTTTGGTTTGAATGAGTTGAATAGGTTCTGGGAAGCTCTGCTACTGAAACGTTTAGGTCTAAATTTTTTTTACACAAAATTTTATGACCCTCTGTAAAGTCAATTTTTCGATTTTGTGAACTTTTTCCAACTTATTGACTTTTCTCGAAAATTACCCCCTCAAATCCGAGATTTTGTTTTCAATAGGTAGAACGGGTTGTGAGAAGCTCTCCTGCATAAGCGGTAACGCCCAAATTTTTTACCCAAAAAATTTATGACCCTCAGAAAAGTAGAATTTTTGACTGTGTTTTGAAACTTTAAGACTTCTCAAAAACTACCCTCCCGAATCTGAGATATTGGTTTCAGTGTCAAAAACGACTGGTTGAAGCAGCTCCACTGTATAAGCGGTTAAGCCCAAATTTTTTACACAAAGTTATAACCCTCGGAAAAGTCAAATTTTCGATGTTTTATCGTTTTTTGAAACTTTTTTGACTTCTCTCGAAAACTACCCACCCAAATCTAATGAGCAACGTTTTAATCATCTTTTAATCTAACAAGCTCTTTTAATCACTTCAATTTTTAAGAAAACTGAAGTAATTGATGAATATAACAGATTTTGAAGTCATTAAATAGGGATTTATTTTTCTTTGGTATAGGTCTGTTTTTGAAATTACCCTTGTCCTTCCGCATCAACACAAAAATTTCAAAAATTATATAACAGGTATTCCCAGCTTTAGCTGGCCTCTAGTTGCACCTTTGATACTTAGGTGCACCTTTACAGCTTATGATAACATGTGCTTTGACATTCGAATTGTTATAAATTTACACAGTTGATGCATTTTTAAATTCATCAAGTGAAACGAAGAAATCTATTTGCTTCAAACTACAACAATAAAATCTCAATTTCAGAAAATTTCTAGCTCAATATATCTTGCAATTTTCGAAATGCATAAATTATACATACTATGGCTGTATGATTTTCAATTTTTTTTTTCATGTAAAATTGTATCCTTTTGTATTTGATGCTACTTTTGCTGTATCGATTTTACTCCAATTAGAAGCTGTCTGTAATTTCGAGAATTCTTTCTGTTTCGGAGAGACATAGAATGAATTTAAGTTTTGTTTTGCAGAGAAAAACGGAGTCGTGAAAGGAGAGTTCTACTTTTTCTTGAATCGATAATTATAATCTTATTTTACAGCATTCGGGATACAAGTGGGAATGTGACCAAGAGCGTCGAGCTTGTGATCAGAAAGCGAAGCAGTTGTGAGATCAGACCGTTTGACCTGGTGTTAGAGAAACGCACGTTCACAATCATGAATTTGCTGTTGTCCAAGCTGAATGTAACTTCCAGGGAACAAGACGAGTTGAATTGTAACGGCGTAGTACCTGTCACAAGTACAGTTGGACGGGTTCAAAGTGGTGCTTCCAGCAACCACAACTTGAACAGAGCTTCATGTTACGAAGGTAAGAACAACGCTAGAAAACTCTTGGTCAATGAAATACGTTTGTCTTTTTGAGTATCAATGACTATAGATCGTGATGATTTTGTGTTAACTGAATATCGATAGTGGAACAAAAAAAACTCGTGTACGAAATTTTTTTTTCATGAGAGCTCTACCTTGTTGGCCTAGAGTCAATCCCAAGAAAACTTAATGTTGAATGTGATAAGCTGTCAACGTATAATTTGCTGTTGAACCAAACAGCGATTTTTAATACTTAACTCTGATTGACTTAAAAATTATCAGTTCAGTCTAGAATAAAAATGATGAAAAGACCACAATTTAATTCGTTGTGAAATAAGGAACTGGGATTTGAATTCAAGCATCTCAAAAACTGTGAGTCAACGCATCGGTTTTGACCCTTCTGTTTCTCCGTAGAATTTTGTTGCGCAGTCGGCTTGATCGAAAATTTTTTTGCGCCCCAAGGAAATGTAATTTTTCTTAACTATAGACAAGCTTGTTTCTAATAAAATGTTATTGTCTTTGGCGTGTATTTGCAAAATTTGCTTTTCAGACCAGAGTGGGAGCCGAGATCTTGTTCTGTATTTGGGTTTGATTGCTTTATACGTTGGTTATGGTGCATTTATAATTGTATAGATAAAACCTGAACCAACAGCGATTTTTGATAGTTAATCTGATCGACTTAAAATTTATCTGTTCAGTTTAGAATGAAAAATGATGAAAATATTTCGATTTGATTTGGTATGAAATTATGAACTGGGATTTGATACTACGCAACGCATCACGAAAAGTTTGGACCTACCCTATTGATTTCGATACTGCTGTCATTTCTAAAGTTGTTATAAGCAATCGTTTTGATCGAAAATAAGTTTCATTTTGCGCTCCAACGAATTGTGTTTTGCAATTTGTTAGGTTTCATGATTAGTAAACTTAACCATGAGGAAAATTTTGGCTGTTTGGAGTTAATTTATCAAGATAATAATTCTGCTTCTACTGCGGCCTAGACACAACGCCTTTGACAACTCAGCCATCCTGTCATTGTCAAACCGAGCTCTCTGTTTGCAAAACATTCAAATTAGGATTGTGATGGACTGAAAACAACTTTGGTTAGCTTATTTCTTTGACATGTAGAGTAAAACTCTAGAAAGAATTATTGTTGAATCTCATAAGTTGTCAACGTTTAGTTTGGCGTTGAACCAAAGATTGTTTTTTGATATTTAACTCTGATTCACTTAAAACTTGTCAGTTCAGTCTAGAATGAAAAATGATGAAAAACTTTCGATGTTTTTGTTGTGATATAAGGAACTGGGATTTCAATCCACGCTTCCCAAATTATGTGGACCTAATGTGTCCATTTTAACCTTTCTGTCATTCCTTAGGTGTTTTAGGCAACTGTTTTGATCGAAAGATTGTTTCATTTTGCGCCTCAATGCAAAGTGCTTAATTCAAAACAAATTTTTATAAATTTAAGCAGTCTTATTCTTGATAACATGCTGCTTTCTCTGGCTTATATTAGCTAAATTTGCTTTTTTTCTGACAACCTTGCGAGCTGATCTCATCTTTCTCAGAATGGTTCAATTCAGCGTAGATTTTTCTGAAACAAGTTCATTTTACATGCCAAAAAAAAACATTTTTACCTTTTGCAAAACTCATAATTAGGTTGATTTATCCTTGAGGAACAATCTGGCTGAGTTGGAGTTTCTTTTTTCAATATTATCGTTTTTCAGACGAGAGTGGGATTTCGGCACTCGACGAAGTTTGACACTCGACCAAACTCGAAGTTTTCCCGAAGTTGATTTGAGCGCCGATATGTATATATAATATCGAATTTTTTTCCTCATTTTTTTTTAAAATCTAGACCGAAATGGTAATTTGTAAGCACATCAGAAATACTTGCCAAAAATTGCTGTTCAGTTCAGCACCAATCAATACGTTGATAGCTATTCAGCTTCAACAACTAACTTTCCTTAGGTTTGCTTCTACGCCAACATGATGAACAATTTAGTCAATCAAAACTGACTACAAAACATCACATTAAAAGATTTTGCAATTTGCTGAATGAACAAAAAGTTCTCTGGATTCAAAATTAATTAAAAAATTAGAGCATTCAACTTAAAAGCAGCATGGCCGAGGGGTCTAAGCCGCTGCGTTCCAGTTGCAGTTTTTTCGGATACGTGGGTTCGAAGCCCGCTCATGTCAAAGAAAGTGGTTTTGTGAGAATTGAGTCCCCTAGCCAACCACACTGATTGCAAGTATTAGCAATTCAAAGTCCCAAAAATTTCTGCAACAAGCAGAATAAACAAAACTAATCTGTGGATTGAAAATTACTTAATTTGTGAGTGATTGCTGTAAAGGCAGGATGGCCGAGGGGTCAAAGGCGCTGCGTTCAGGTCGCAGTATCTTGGGATGCGTGGTTTCGAATCCCACTCCTGACGAGAAAAAGGTTTTATGATATTTTTGTTTCCCTAGCCAACCACACTAGTTGTATCTATTGCCAATTCAAAAGAATAAAAGATTTTGCAATTTGCAGAAAAAAAAAATTATCCGGATTGAAAATTAATTAAAAAATTAGAGCATTCGACTTAAAAGCAGCATGGCCGAGGGGTCTAAGCCGCTGCGTTCCAGTTGCAGTATTTTCGGATACGTGGGTTCGAAGCCCGCTCCTGTCAAAGAAAGGGGTTAATTGAGAATTGAGTCCCCCAGCCAACCTCACTGATTGCAAGTATTAGCAATTCAAAGTCCCAAAAATTTCTGCAACAAGCAGAATAAACAAAACTAATCTGTGGATTGAAAATTATTTAGTTTTTGAGTGATTGCTGTAAAGGCAGGATGACCGAGTGGTCAAAGGCGCTGCGTTCAGGTCGCAATATCTTGGGATGCGTGGTTTCGAATCCCACGCCTGACGAGAAAAAGGCTTTATGATATTTTTGTTTCCCTAGCCAACCACACTAGTTGCATCTATTGCCAATTCAAAAGAATAAAAGATTTTGCAATTTGCAGAAAAAAGAAAAAATTCTCCGGATTGAAAATTAATTAAAAAATTAGAGCATTCGACTTAAAAGCAGCATGGCCGAGGGGTCCAAGCCGCTGCGTTCCAGTTGCAGTATGTTCGGATACGTGGGTTCGAAGCCCGCTCCTGTCAAAGAAATTGGTTTTCTGAGAATTGAGTCCCTGGCCAACCACACTGATTGCAAGTATTAGCAATTCAAAGTCCCAAAAATTTTTGCAACAAGCAGAATAAACAAAACTAATCACTGGATTGAAAATTACTTAAAGTTTTTGAAAGATTGCTTTACAGGCAGGATGGCAGAGTGGTCTAGGGCGCTGCGGTCAGGTCGCAATATCTTCGGTTGCGTGGGTTTGAATCCCGTTCCTGACAAAGAAAAAGGTCTTCTGAAATTTTAGTCTCCCTAACCACACTAATGGCGACTAATGGCAATTCGAAGGACTAAAAGATTTTGCAACATGCGGAACAAACAAACATATTCTCTGGAGTGAAAATTAATTGAAAATTTTAAGCATAAAATTTGAATGCAGCATGTTCGAGTGGTCTAAGCCGCTGCGCTCATGCCGAAGTATGGAATCCCATATCTGTCAGAGAAAGAGGTTTTATAATATTTTAGTCCCCCTAGCCAACCACACTAATTGCGACTATTGGCAACTCAAAGGACCAGAAGTTTTTGCAACATGCGGAACAAACAAAAATTTTCTCTGGAATGAAAATTAATTGAAAATTTAAGCGTAAAATTTGAATGTAGCATGTTCGAGGGGTCTAAGCCACTGCATTCAGGGAGCAATATCTTCAGTTCAGTGGGTTCGAATCCCAAATCTGTCAGAGAAAAAAGTTTTTTTTGGAGATTGTAGCCTCCATAGCCAATCACACTAATTGTAAGTTTTAGCGGTTCAGATTACCAACAATGTTTGCAAAATGCAGAAGAAACAAAAATATTATCTGGAATAATTTAAAGATGAAGCCTAAAAGGCAGGATGGCCGAGTGGTCTAAGGCGCTGCGTGTAGGCCGCAGTAACTGCGGTTGCATGGGATCGGATCCCCCTTCTGTCAAAGACAAAGATTTTATAATATTCTTCTTTCCCAAGCCAACCACACTAGTTGCAACTAATGCCAATTCAAAGGAATTAAAGATTTTGCAATTTGCAGAATAAATAGAAAAATCTCCGGATTCAAAATTAATTAAAAAATTAGAGCATGCGACTTAAAAGCAGCATGGCCGAGGGGTCTAAGCCGCTGCGTTCCAGTTGCAGTATTTTCGGATACGTGGGTTCGAAGCCCGCTCCTGTCAAAGAAATTGGTTTTCTGAGAATTGAGTCCCCTAGCCAACCACACTGATAGCAAGTATTAGCAATTCAAAGTCCCAAAAATTTCTGCAACAAGCAGAATAAACAAAACTAATCTGTGGATTGAAAATTACTTAATTTGTGAGTGATTGCTGTAAAGGCGGGATGGCCGAGGGGTCAAAGTCGCTGCGTTCAGGTCGCAGTATCTTGGGATGCGTGGTTTCGAATCCCACTCCTGTCAAAGAAAAAGGTTTTTTGATATTTTAGTATCCCTAGCCAACCACACTAGTTGCAACTATTGCCAATTCAAAGGAACAAAAGATTTTGCAATTTGTTGATTAAACAAAAAGTTCTCCGGATTGAAAATTAATTAAAAAAGTAGAGCATGCCACTTAAAAGCAGCTTGGCCGAGGGGTCTAAGCCGCTGCGTTCCAGATGCAGGTTTTTCGGATACGTGGGTTCGAAGCCCGTTCCTGTCAAAGAAAGGGGTTTTCTGAGAATTGAGGCCCCCTAGCCAACCACACTGTTTGCAAAAATTAGCAATTCAAAGTCCCAAAAATTTCTGCAACAAGCAGAATAAACAAAACTAATCTGTAGATTGAAAATTACTTAATTTGTGAGTGATTGCTGTAAAGGCAGGATGGCCGAGGGGTCAAAGTCGCTGCGTTCAGGTCGCAGTATCTTGGGATGCGTGGTTTCGAATCCCACTCCTGTCAAAGAAAAAGGTTTTTTGATATTTTAGTATCCCTAGCCAACCACACTAGTTGCAACTATTGCCAATTCAAAGGAACAAAAGATTTTGCAATTTGCTGATTAAACAAAAAGTTCTCCGGATTGAAAATTAATTAAAAAAGTAGAGCATGCCACTTAAAAGCAGCTTGGCCGAGGGGTCTAAGCCGCTGCGTTCCAGATGCAGGTTTTTCCGATACGTGGGTTCGAAGCCCGTTCCTGTCAAAGAAAGGGGTTTTCTGAGAATTGAGGCCCCCTAGCCAACCACACTGTTTGCAAAAATTAGCAATTCAAAGTCCCAAAAGTTTTTTTGCAACAAGCAGAATAAAGAAAACTAATCTCTGGATTGAAAATTACTTCTCCCTAGCCAAATACACTAATGGCGACTGTTGACAATTCAAAGGACTCAAAGATTTTGCAACATGCGGAACAAACAAAAATATTCTCTGGAGTGAAGATTAATTGAAAATTTTAAGCATAAAATTTGAATGCAGCATGTTCGAGTGGTCTAAACCGCTGCGTTCATGCCGAAGTATCGAATCCCTTATCTGTCAGAGAAAGAGGTTTTACAACATTTTAGTCTCCCTAGCCAACCACACTAATTGCGACTATTGGCAACTCAAAGGACTAGAAGTTTTTGCAACATGCGGAACAAACAAAAATTTTCTCTGGAGTGAAAATTAATTGAAAATTTAAGCATAAAGTTTGAATGCAGCATGTTCGAGTAGTCTAAGCCGCTGCATTCAGGGAGCAATATCTTCAGTTTAGTGGTTTCGAATCCCAAATCTGTCAGAGAAATTTTTTTTTGAGATTATAGCCTCCATAGCCAATCACACTAATTGTATGTTTTGGCAGTTCAGATGACCAACAACGTTTGCAAAATTCTAAAGAAACAAAAATATTCTCTGGATTGAATGTAGTTAAAATTTTAAAGAATTATCTTCATAGGCAGGATGGCTGAGTGGGCTAAGGCGCTGCGTTAAGGTCGCAGTATCTTCGGATGCTTGGGTTCGAATCCCACTCCTGTCAAAGACAAAGGTGTTATAATATTCTTCTTTCCCAAGCCAACCACACTAGTTGCAACTAATGCCAATTTAAAGGAATAAAAGATTTTGCAATTTGCTGAATAAACAAGAAAAATCTCCAGATTGAAAATTAACTAAAAAATTAGAGCATTAGACGTAAGATCAGAATGGCCGAGAGGTCTAAGCCGCTGCGTTCAAGATGCAGTATTTTCGGATTTGTGGGTTCGAAGCCCGCTCCTGTCAAAGAAAGGGGTTTTCTGAGAATTGAGGCCCCCTAGCCAACCACACTGTTTGCAAGTATTAGCAATTCAAAGTCTCAGAAGTTTTTGCAACAAGCAGAATAAACAGAACTAACCTCTGGATTAAAAATTAATTAAAGTTTTTGAGAGATTGCTTTAAAGGCAGGATGGCAGAGTGGACTAAGGCGCTGGGGTCAGGTCGCAGTGTCTTCGGATGCTTGGGTTCGAATCTCACTCCTGACTAAGAAAAAAGTCTTCTGAAATTTTAGTCTCCCTAGTCAAACACACTAATGGCGACTATTGGCAATTCAAAGGACTAAAAGATTTTGCAACATGCGGAATAAACAAAAATATTCATTGGAGTGAAAATTAATTGAAAATTTTAGGCATAAAATTTGAATGCAGCATGTTCGAGTGGTCTAAGCCGCTGCGTTCATGCCGAAGTATCGAATCCCTATATCTGTCAGAGAAAGATGTTTTATAATATTTTAGTCTCCCTAGCCAAACACACTAATTGCGACTATTGGCAACTCAAAGGACTAGAAGTTTTTGCAACATGCGGAACAAACAAAAATTTTCTCTGGACTGAAAATTAATTGAAAATTTAAGCGTAAAATTTGAATGCAGCATGTTCGAGTGGTCTGAGCCGCTGCATTCAGGGAGCAATATCTTCAGTTTAGTGGGTTCGAATCCCAAATCTGTCAGAGAAGAAAGTTTTTTTGAGATTATAGCCCCCATAGACAATCACACTAATTGTAAGTTTTAGCGGTTCAGATTACCTACAATGTTTGCAAAATGCAGAAGAATATTATCTCGAATAATTTAAAGAATAAGCTTTGAAGGCAGGATGGCCGAGTGGTCTAAGGCGCTGCGTGTAGGCCGCAGTATCTGCGGATGCGTGGGATCGAATCCAACTTCTGTCAAAGACAAAGGGTTTATAATATTCTTCTTTCCCAAGCCAACCACACTTGTTGCAACTAATGCCAATTCAAAGGAATTAAAGATTTTGCAATTTGCAGAATAAATAGAAAAATCTCCGGATTGAAAATTAACTAAAAAAATAGAGCATTAGACTTAACAGCAGAATGGCCGAGAGGTCTAAGCCGCTGCGTTCCAGATGCAGTATTTTCGGATTCGTGGGATCGAATCGCACATCTGTGAGAGAAAAAGGTTTTCTGAGATAGCATCCATAGCCAATCCCACTATTTGTAAATTTTGGCAGTTCAGATGACCAACAACGTTTGGAAAATGCAGAAGAAACAATAAATTCTCCGGATTGAAAATTAATTTAAAAAAATTAGAGCATTAGACTTACAGCAGCATGGCCGAGGGGTCTAAGCCGCTGCTTTCTAGATGCAGTATTTTCGGATACGTGGGTTCGAAGCCCGCTCCTGTCAAAGAAAGGGTTTTTTTGAGAATTGAGTCCCCTTAGCCAACCACACTTAATGCAAGTGTTAGCAATTTTAAATCCCAAAAATTTTTGCAACAAGCAGAATAAACAAAAATAATCTCTGGATGGAAAATTACTTAAAGTTTTTGAAAGGTTGCTGTAAAAGAAGGATGGCCGAGTGGTGTAAGGGGCTGCGTTCAGGTCGCAGTATCTTCGGATGCGTGGGTTCGAAGCCCACTCCTGAGAAAGGAAAAGGTTTTCTGATATTTTAGTCTCCCTAGCCAACCACACTAATGGCGACTGTTGGCAATTCAAAGGAGTAAAAGATTTTGCAACATGAAAAACAAACAAAAATTTTCTCTGGATCGAAAAATAATTCAAAAATTAAAGGTCAAACTTAAAAGTAGCATGGTCGAGTGGTCTAAGCAGCTGCGTTCATGCCGAAGTATCGAATCCCATATCTGTCAGAGAAAGGGGTTTTGTAATATTTTAGTCTCCCTAGCCAACCACACTAATTGCGACTATTGGCAATTCAAAGGACTAGAAGGTTTTGCAACATGCGGAACAAACAAAAATGTTCCACGCATTGAAAATTACTTAAAGTTTTTGAAAGTTTGCAGTAACGGCAGGATGGCCGAGTGGTCTAAGGCGCTGCGTTCAGTACGGAGTATCAAAGCAAGCGTGTGTTCGAATCCAACTCCTGTCAAAGAAAAACTTTTTCTAATATTTTAGTCTCCCTAGCCAACCACACTAATGGCGACTGTTGGCAATTTAAAGGACTAAAAGATTTTGCAACAAGCAGAACAAACAAAAAAGTCTCTGGATTGAAAATTAATTTAAAAATTAGACCATTAGACTTAAAAGCAGCATGGCCGAGGGGTCTAAGCCGCTGCGTTCCAGATGCAGTATTTTCGGATTCGTGGGTTCAAAGACCGCTCCTGTCAAAGAAAGTTTTTTTTTGAGAATTGAGTCCCCCTAGCCAACCACAATGATTGCAAGTTTTAGCAATTCAAAGTCCCAGAAATTTTTGCATCAAGCAGAATAAACAAAACTAATCTCTGGATTGAAAATTACTTCTCCCTAGCCAAATACACTAATGGCGACTGTTGACAATTCAAAGGACTCAAAGATTTTGCAACATGAAAAACAAACAAAAATTTTCTCTGGGTCGAAAAATATTTCGAAATTTTAAGATCAAACTTAAAAGTAGGATGGTCGAGTGGTCTAAGCAGCTGCGTTCATGCCGAAGTATCGAATCCCATATCTGTCAGAGAAAGGGGTTTTATAATATTTTAGTCTCCCTAGCCAACCACACTAATTGCGACTATTGGCAATTCAAAGGACAAGAAGGTTTTGCAACATGCGGAACAAACAAAAATATTCTCTGGAGTGAAAATTAATTGAAAAATTTAAGCATAAATTTTGATAGCAGCATGTTCGAGTGGTCTAAGCCACTGCGTTCAGTGAGAATTATCTTCAGATTAGTGGGTTCGAAAACTACATCTGTCAGAGAAAAAGATCTTGTGACAGTATAGCCTCCAGAGCCAATCACACTAATTGTAAGTTTTGGCAGTTCAGATGACCAGCAACGTTTGCAAAATGCAGAAGAAACAAAAATGATCTCTGGATTGAAAAGTAGTTAAAATTTTAAAGAATAAGCGTTATAGGCATGATGGCCGAGTGGTCTAAGGCGCTGCGTTTAGGCCGCAGTATCTTCGGATGCGTGGGTTCGAATCCCACTCCTGTCAATCCGAGGCCATTTGTTTGTTGGTGATAAGTGGTCGAGCGGGCCTCTGCCACTTGTTACCTCTTCATTAACTCCTTCGTGAGATTACCCACGAATTCTTTGCCATTGTCTGATTGGAATGTGATGGGGCAGCCGTGTCTCGCTATCCATACATTTATCAGGTGATCGCACGTTTCTTCCGCTGATGCTGTCATGCATGGTGCTGCCTCTGCGTACTTCGTGAAAGGATCAATCATTACCAGCACTTGGTTGTAGCCCGTGGCTGTCATACATATCTTCTGATGATCAATTTGCACCACCTCGCTGAACCCTGATGATTCTTTTGACTGCAGGGGGAACCTCAATTTCCTGGGGTCCTTTGCCTGTTGACACGACAAGCATGCAGATATCCACTTTTCACAGGGCTTCTGCAAACCAGGCCATTCGAATTGTTTCTGTATCCTGTTGTACAATTTGTCCACGCCTTGATGGCCCATCTGATCTTGTGAACGAAAAAGCAATTCGGTCTGATACAACTGCGGTAACGCTATTGAATTATATTTGTAAAGGACCTTGTCCTCTTCTTTGCGCTTACATGCCACGATCCCGTTTTTGTTCAAGTACAACAAATCATTTCTCTTCAGATCAAATTGCTTCAAGATCTTAAAGCTGTCTTCCCCTAGATCTTCTTTGTCAGGTGCTCCGTTCTCGATCCATCTCTTTAGATTGCTCGTCATTCTATCATTTCGTTGAGCCCTTGATAGATCCGACAGCCGGTACATGGCTTTCAGATAAGTCTTTACCACGTTCAATTGTCCGCTTATTATCTCTGGGGCATGGGCATCATCCATCAAATTGACACACCATATCTTCTTTAAAGGTGTTGCTTCCTGCACTGATGGTTCCAGGTTGGTACGGACAACCGTAGCATGCGGAAGTAATCTGGTTGGACGTTTCGACGCTGCTCTCAGTTCAAGCTCATCCGCGGCATTATCCACTACAGTGCCCTCCTCATCGGAGATATACCTGTCTCTGTCCGGGTCCTGATGCATTTCCAACCGGCGCTGTTTCCATTCCACTAACAAGGAATGAATCGCAATCTCCGAGACATCAGAATTCGAAGTAGTTTCCGACGTATTCTCCCAGGACTGAGTCCTGGAGTCATCACTCGAGCCGGTGGATTCTACATCATTATACTCTGTGATGTTTCTTGTCTGTGATGTTTCTCGACTCCCCGGACAAAATTCTGCCTCTTGGTCGCTTTGCATTGTCTCCCCGGACAAGTCGTCCTGTCCGGGCCCGAAAGCGCATGACTCCCCGGACAATGTCTCGTCCCCAGATGAGCTGTCCGAGCACGGCTCGTACTCTTCTTTTGCCTCTGTGAATTGAATTTTTCTCGTCACGCTGGATTCTGACTTGACCCTGACTTCCTCAGTGGTTTGGACATTGGTTGCTTCCCTATGTTCCGTGTACGAAGTCCTCAACAAGACATCCTTCGGCATCGAGTTCACTAGCTGGTTCACTATCGACCGGCAGTCCCGTACAACATCCCAACTCCGGATGGTCACCGGCCTTTTCTCTGTTATTTTAGTGATGGTAAACCGCTGCATGGTCTCCATCCACTCATGATCATGCCGTTCAACCTCTCTGTCTAGTAGGTCACGGAGTTTCAACGTGACATCCGGTGCCACGTTCACCGTCTCGTTCAGTAGGGCTATGCTGTTGATACCCAGCCTGGTCAGTTCTTTTTGAACGAGGTTTGATTGAACTAGCAAAATCAATGGAACCGGATCACCTTTCGCCAACAATTTTATCTCAGCAGCCGTCTCCGCAGGAAGTTCAGGGTATCTGGTATAGGGTTCCCAGATTTGTCAAGCCACCTGGTGAGAGGCAGTTTGTCGTACGTCTCCTTGTCCAGGAATGAAAATCTATCTTTGATCTCCGCTTGGCTGCCCTGCCTCTCTTCTAGTCGCTCATAAAATTCTGTCTTTTTTGCTGAGGCTGTCGGCATTCTGCTGTTTGTCACGAGTTCGATGCTCTATGATGATGTGGTTTCCGCCCAGACGCACGATCCAATGACCAATATGGCTTTGGTCAATTGAATAGGTCTTCAGCCAGGCAAGAGCACGAGTATCCACGCGCAACTTGAAGGGAGCACTCCCTAAGTGGGCCCTGTATTTCTCAACGAAAGTGATCACCGCCAACATCTCCGCCTTTGGTGCACCATGCTTCATTTCAGTGTCGCTCAGGACTTTACTTCCATAGGATATTGGTCGGAGAACAGTTCTCCCGTTCCACTCTTGTTCTTGGTGAAGTATGCCCGATATCGCAACCACTGATGCGTCCCTGTCTAACACGAACTTCCCCTTCTCTGTCGGCATGCCGAGGACCGGAGCCTCGCAAAGTTTGCGCTTAATATTCTCAAAGGAGACCTGAGCCTCGTCCGTCCAACTGAATTTTTTGCCTTTATTCCGCATCAGCTTCTGCATGGGGTATATCTTGTCAGCATACCCTTTGATAAACTCTCGGTAGTAGTTAGCGAATCCGAGGAAGCTCATCAGTTGCGTGTCGGCCTTCGGCGCTTTCCATGTCAACACCGCTTCAACCGCTTCGAGATCTGGTCTGACCCCGTGTTTATCCACAAGGCGGCCCAGAAACTTGATTGAGTCTATCAAGTTTTCGCACTTTGAAGGTTTTCACTTCAACTTCAGACCCGCTTGCTTCATGCAACCAAAGATCTCGTCTAGTCTCCTTATATGGTCCTCCAGCGTTGGTGTTGCGATGACTACATCATCAACGTAACACATTTTCAGGTTGCCATACTTTTTAGTTAAATTCGTGAGTGCCTGAGCCATTAATCGTTGGAACGTAGGCGTCGCATTGCATAGTCCAAACGGCATTCTTTTCCGCTGGTTTAGCCCCAGTTCGCACGCAAAGCCTGTCTTCTCTCAATCCTGTTTTCTGAGGGGCACCTGCCAGAACGCAGAGCCCAAATGCAGCGTCGTGAAAATCTTTGCATCTCCTAACTTGGAGAGGCTCTCGTCGATGCGGGGGATCGGTTATGCGTCCTTTATCGTTACTGCATTCAGGTAGCGGAAGTCACAACAAAACCTAAATTGCCCCTTTCTTTTTTGCCATGACCACGCCGCAAGCCCACTGGGACTTCGACGGTTCGATCAAGTCATACTCCATTAACATTTCAATTTCTTTTCTGCACTCTTCGGATTTGTGTGTGGTCATTCTCCTTGCCCCTTCCCTGTGAGGTACCGAGCCCTCTTCTATTTCAATCTCATGTTCGGCAAAAATGCAGCGATCTATATTGGCCTTATGTTTCGAAAAAACGTCTGCGATCCGATTTAACACCGCTCTGAGTGAGTCTAGTTCCTTATTCGATCTTTTGACTTTTAGATGCTCTATCTCCGGTAGGACTGGCTTGTTCGCTGCTAATTCAGTTTCTGTCGGTCTCTCAGGAAAATTTGAACAACTAGACAGCCCATTGTCTCTCTCTGACTTCATTGAAAACAATTTTTTGAAGGTTTCAATTCACTTATCCTATTTAGTATGCCTTATTGGTTGGCATGTAAAGGACACTTAGTTACGTCAAAACTCTTAAAGTTCTCCACACTCTGATAGTCTGTGTTCAGAAGCAATGCGTGCGTAGTCAAGCTTCTTTCCTCGTTGTATCGTCACCGTGGTTGCCTCTGTGTTCAACAACACAATCACACACAGTCCGCTTGAGGGGCACCTGCCAAGGTAGATCCGACCTACCTGGTCAGCTGCAACAGTCACGTGAGCTTTAGTGTAAATGTTAATTCCATCCACGTTCATCAAAATCGGATATGGGCCATGGACTTCGATGTGATGTCCATCTACTTTCATTAGTCTTGGACTCCCTGTTGTGAGCAACGCTCGCACTGCCCTAGAGTCCAACTTGGGATCCTTCTCTCTCAAGTAGTCCGCGTAGATGTCTAGGTGTACTAGCGTGATCTCCGACGGCTCGCTCAACTTTTTCACCACTTGATGGCCCGCGACCGATATGATCGACCTTGTTTTCGTCCCTTCTCGTGTCATACCGAAGGTCTTCCGCTAGATGACATTCAACTTTAGACCCTGCTTCTTGGGTTTCTGGTTGTCCTCTTCTTTCACTGTTTTTCCTAGAATGTTAAGTTTCTCACGCCGCTTTGTGTTCTCTAATTCTGACCTTACCCATTGCTCAACCTCTTTGGTGGCCAATTCTTGCTGAACATTCTGTAATGCGGTCCGTGCCGCTAGGCCATAATCCACTTTGAGCGCACCGGCTGACTCTGCCTCCAGGCTCGAGGCAATCGCCTCATCAGGTAAGGTTTTCACCTTCTTGGTTGTGAAGGTGCCTGTTGTCACCTCTTTCTTCCGTGACTCGGCCTCATTCATCAGGCGGGCTCGACTTGCCTTGACCCCCGAAATGGCGGGGATGCTTCGCATCCAATACTGCATCCCAGAATTGAGTGCAATCCGACTTGAAATGTCCCTCCAAGTTGCAGAAGAAGCATCTCGGTCCATATCTCAATGAGTCCTCTCACATACTCTTCCTGGTCCTCATCGGTCGCATCAACGTCGTCAAGAAAATAGCCTATTGTTTTCATGTTTTGTTTCTAAGCAGAACAGGCGGAAACATGGTGGTCTATCGAACCACAATTCGCACATGACCTCCTCTTGTCCATGTCGTCACGAGGTCTATACCAACTGGAGTTCGCGCCAGTGTTTGTTCCGCTGTAGTTGCCATAATTGCTGTAACGATTTTGCGCCCTTGGTTTTATGAGCAAGTACTTACGCGACTTCATACGCAAATCATCGGGCGTGGGCACCTGGTCCAGCGATCGGGTGAAGTGTGTGGTCAACATGGTTTTTAGCTCATCACTTTTTACTCCATCCATGAACTTTGAGGCGATGGCCAAGTTTTGCTCCGATATCTTCTCGTCGGGGTTGCTCCTCCTTTTGAGTAACTCAAGGTCATCCAAAAATTTGTCTACGGATTTGTCATCTCTTTGAAGCCTCTTTTCAAACTTCACCATAGCTTGATGCCCCTGTACACCAGAGCCGAAACGATTCAGCAAGATGTCGAATATCCTGCTAGCGCTGTCTCGTTCATTAGTCCTTTTTGCCATTACACACTTTAGGGCGGTACCCCCTAGGTTGCTTGTCACTGCGCTGCATTCCTGTTTCCTGGAGAGATTCTCTTCCTCAAAATGTAACTTCATCACCTCTATCCAGGTATCGATGCAGCCATCTGATTTGTCCTTGTATGACTTCGGCTTTTTGAGTGTCCTTCTTGACTTCTCTCCTCTCTCGGTTGATTTCGAAAGTTTGGTGATGAACTTTTCAGGAGATCTATTCAAGGCCTCAAACATTGAGGCGTACATCGTTGTGTTCTGCGAGACGGTAGTCAGGTCTGGTACTGATCTGACTTGTGGCATAGTGGGCAACCGTGTCCCCGAGGTGGCATCCGCCTCCGAAGGAACTAGGTCCGTCCAACCCGGCCTCGACGGGGCTGCCCTGGGTCTCCCTATGATTTGACTCAAAATTTGTTCTTGGCCTCGGCTGGGCCCCAGCTTAGCTGCGGGCTCCGTCTCCATCAGTCGCCTGGCGTGAGTCCTCTCTTGGGGAAGGACGCTTCTCCCGATTGCTACCCTTTAAGATCTCGTCTAGCTTCCGCATCATCAGGTCAGTTTTGGCATCTAATCTTTTCTCCAGGCTGGTCATCGTATGAGCATAGGTATCGTCGTGATCGTGCAACAATCGCTCGATCTCTCTCGTCATCCTAATGTCTCTTTCTTCTGACTCCTTGGCTGCTAGAGCCAAGCTCTCGGCTAAGCATTGATCGGTGATCCGAATCAATTGGGCCTGATCGGTTCTCGCTTGTGACTTCACATCCGTTAGCTCATCTCGCAACTTCTCTTGACCTTGCTGAGCCCTCTCTTCGACTCGATTTATTCTCTTGGTCATGTCCCGTCGCAGCCCTTCCAGGCCTGTCATCACACCGGCAACATGTCACTCAAGTCGCTAGCCGTTCCCAGCATTGGTGTAAGACCCAGAGACGATGACGTCAATTGAGGTTGCAGCCTGGTACTCGACGATGCACCACCCTTCTATGTGCCCATCGAAATCCTCAGCTTGTCGTATGTCGACGACGCTCCCATCGTTATTCCGTCTGACATTGGTCTAGTTGGCGAGTCCGACAACGCTTTCTTGCTCTTCTCCTGTCTCGGGCTAGATGTGAAGTCCATGTCTGAGTGCATGAGCCCCAGACCGTCATATCCAGAAGACAATCCATCAGTTCGGAGCGACCTCATGCGCTCATCGTACATCGTCTTGAAGCTTCTATTCGCTTTTGAACTTGGTTGCTCCTCCCTCGGGCTTATGCTCGACATCATCGCATTCTTGCCCTGTTTGGCTAGAGAGGATTGTTTCTTTCTCCACCTGTTGCTCTTGGTCTCAGACTTTGAGGTTCCCTTGAACATTAGTTCCTTTCGTATTCCGACCTCGGAACGCTCCGAGGTCCCTCGAGTTTCCTCGGCTTCTTCCGGCTCAAGTTCCTCGCCAGGCTCTTCCGGGTCCTCGTGATGCTGGTGGTAGGGTCGGGTCAGCGTTTGCTCCCCCTCCTCGAAGGGGTCCGCTGGTGTGTCGCTCGCCGGTCCGGCCTCAGCACTTCGCCCTTCATCACCATTGAGGTTCTTCTCGCTTCTCAGAATCATTCCGCTCACTGAAAAACAAGCTTGACCTCTAGTCGTTGCTTCGTCAGCAAAAACGTTGGAAACGCTGCTAATCTTGGACCGGCTACGCCGTGTTTTAAACTTTCGCGTGGTTCCCGTGCTCAGCCTGGGAATCTTAGTTGTTACTCCTAACGAGTCTCTATGTTGTATGTCTTGTGATTGATAATAATTTTTATACAAATTGACGACAATGCGCAAGTGCCGCAAAATTCCTAAACAAACTTGCCTAAGCCGTGTTTTTCTATCTTTTGAAATATCAAAATATCCTTTCAATCTCTCAGAGATCCTATCAGCGACTCAGCTCACGTTACACGAAGGGCCTGCTTAGTGTTAAGATATTACTAACTCCACCCAGTCACCTGGTATAACAATATCACAAATTTTTACAGGATATTATAACTAACACACAAAACACGATTGATAACTAGATAAGAATACCCTACAGATGACAGCGATCTTTTTGTTCAGTATCACTTTACCGCTACAGACGTATCAAATCACTGCCTCGTTTAAGATCAAACAATATTTTATAAAAGAGCTGTAATGGTCTCAGTAACAGATAATTAAAACCTAGTCTTAAAAAAAGACTTCCCTCGATTGGAACGCTTCAAAAGAACAAAGCCTCGGACACTGTATTCTCAAGTGAGTGTGTTTTGTCTAATACACTCACCGAGGTCTTCTTTTAGGTGTCCTGCGATTGCCCGAGCTGTCCTACTAAGTAGCTCAAGGCAACCTCTGATCGAGAGTTTCTAAAGTCTATGAAAAAGCTCTCCCACACCCGGAGAGCTCCAAGTGCACGAGAGCAGGGAACAGCTTTTTCTTCTCAAGTGAGTGTGTCTTGCCTAATACACTCACCGATGTCTTCTTTTATATATTCCCGGATTGCCCGAGCTTTCCTATAAAGTAGCTCAAGAAAACCACACAACCAAAATAACAATCGAAAAAAAAAAATTGTTCGGGTTCCTCTGATAAACCCGATCTAGAATCCAAAGTTGATCGCGATTTTCCAGGTCAACTGGGCTCCTAAGTTCCCAATATGTACACCCCGTTAAGAGTTTACCTTCTATTCCGACCTTAAATGGATATTTAAGATGTTCAAACTGCCCCGGAGGGTACCTCTAAATCTTCACTAAGAAGGGTTGTTAAGACACTTAGCTTACTCCGGAGGGTTACCTCGGAAGGTACCTTAGTCACCTAAGTAACTTCGGAGGCTCCCCTTAAATTCACTAAGGAGGGTCAATAAGAGGCTTAACACGCTCCGGAGGGTTGCTTCGGAGGGTTCCTTCAAAATTTTTCAAGTCGCACTTAGAGGGGTCTCCAACTAGTCTGAGAAAGTGTCAAAACAAGCTGAATTCACTCTTGTGGGTTATCTTATCCCCCTAGGAGGGTTGCGTGAAAAATTTTCACTAAAGGGTCTTAGCTGGCTCCGCGGGTTCGCTTCGGAGGGTTCCCCAAAAATCACGAAAACAGATAAGTTCACCGCTCTAAAGCCTCCGATTGCAGTCTAACTTGGGTTGGCTGACTCGGTCAACCATCCCAGTAAGATAAAAAGCTGATTTTATTAAAATTTCTGCCGCTCGGAGTGTTCCTTGATATTTGGACCCTCCGAACTAACAAATTCTAAAAAAATTTTCTCTCCTGAAGTTATCAACCTGAAAACGGTTGTAATTCAGAAAAGTGGTCAAAAGCGTCGACTTATGGTACCAAAATTATTCCGATCGGTTGGTTAGTCTTTGAGAAATCACCAAAAACGCGTTCGTCAAGTTGGCCTTTTTTCACCACCTATATAGGTTCTCAGGGACTTCTCCCGCAACTCTTAGTGAAAGTGCCTAAAAATACTTGAAACGAGCTAGTAACCCCGTACGGCACAGGAATAACGCAAAAAACCGGATCAAATTTGGTTTGGAATCATAAATTTGGCCAAAAACTATCAAATTTCGACTATCCGTTTCCTTCCTTTTCCTATTTTTAAGTCCTTAGCTCTATCCACGGAGCTATTCGGAGGGTTACTCGAAAATTTTTCAGACAACCGAGCAGGTTATGCTAGCACGCTCCTAACACAAAAAAGTTTTTTACCGCTCTAACTCTGAAAACTCAAAAACTCGATCCTCAAAACATATTGACGAAAATCGTTAATTTTATTTTCGCTAACTTCTACTAAGTCTTTTTCTGCGCGGTTTCTTTAGTCAGGGGGATCGAACTACCTAGTAGCTCACTGTACAAAAGCTTCTTGCTGTTCAGAGAAGCTCGGATATCCAAAATTTTGGGGTTAAACAGTTTGGTCGAAAATCGGTATTTTTCGAAAAAATTGGGGTGTTTCTCGGGTCTAAATGGGAGATAGGTAAAATATAATGAAGATAATAACCTATTAGTAGTCGTTAATCAATATTACTATACCCTCCTTTGCACCAGATTATCCGAATTAAGACGCTTAACCCGGAAATTCGCAATCGATGGAGGGTGCAATCGGACCGATCCAATTGTGCCCCCCACCACTTAAGTTTTAATGAAATAGTACCCGAACGATACTAAAAGTGTATCAACGATACCCTACAGTCGTTGTGAATGTCGTCCCTGATGCCCTTTGCTGAGTCTGGAACACGTCTGTCAGCTTGCTACTCTACCCTCCTTTCACCGGCAATATTATCATTAACGTGCCTAAACACTCAAACTACACTCAAAGGAGGGTACCCAACCCACCAACAAAACGCTTGATCTCTCAATCAGTAATGATATAAATCAATCTGAAACAACAACATTAGTAAGGCCAGATCTCATCCCGTCTGGAAGCAATATTTAAACTGTCAGTTTACATTTTTTAGTTTTTGGTCTTTTTTCGGATTTTTTACTGTTTTTTGTACTTTTCTGTTTTCAAGTAAATTAATTTTTGGCTTTTTCTTGGTTATTTGCTATTTTTGTTCAGTTTTACGCTTTCTCTTTATTTCTTTTTGTTCTCGGGACTTTGGGATATGCGGGCTCATGACCTCCCACCTAACCCTCCGGCACCCGGAAATTTTTGGTCTTAACTAAGTTAAAAAGCTAAATAGTACCAGGCGGAGGGTCGGTACCTTCCGCCTAGTACCATAAAGGATATTAAAGCCTCTAGCTTAGGCATACGCCCGGAGCGGAGGGTTCGTCGCTGAAACGTTTGCTGGCATGATGGTCTTATGCCTTTGACAGGCCCATCCAAGAGCGCCATAAAAACGTCAATGTAACAATCGCCCAAATACTACGCAGTGTCGGAGCGTAGAAAAAGTAGCTATTGACGACTGGCCGGCGTCAGTTACCTAGATTCTACTCGTTTTTCACCGTCTCGACCTTTCCAGTTGATTTTCTGGTCTGTTTCGGGCTAAGTAAAAAGTTACTATTTTCAGGCCATCAGTCAAACGACTTTTAATCAGCTTCCGTTACATGCGAAGACAACCACGTAGCTGGGTCTCGCATCCCCAGACTACTTGATTGCTTTTAAGAACACAGCTCGAATTTTCTATTTTACTATGTTTTTGTGACAGTTCTATATTAAATCCATTGGAGATGGGTTGACCCTTCCCTCTTTCTAATTACTCATATTCTAAAATAACAAATAATACCGGTGTTAATTCAAACGTTCAGGACATCAGAGTAGCTAAAAAGTTAGTTTACTATAGTCTTTCGCTATTAATCAGTCTTTGGGGGCCAAGCCTCCGCTTGCGCGCTCTTCCAGTAATAACGTCGTTATTACTCTAACTTCGTGGCACCGCAGGGTACTGCTCCTTCCGTCTGCCCCACTAAAGCCTCCTTTCTGGCTAATTACTTCAGTTAAGTGTCTTATCGTGCGTGATCGTCACAATAAGAGGCTTCGCTTTTTCTTTCAATTTTCTCGACCGTCTGTCTCTCGCTAGTTCGGTTGTTTTTCTCTTTTTTCTCTATTTTCCTGCTAAACATGGCCGTTTTGCATTTCTCAGAAAAGTAACGTCGCAATTCGAATTTTTTAAAAATTTTTCTTCTGGAATAATCTAGCCTCCTTAACATCAATGTATGACGACTAAGATCTCTAATGTTGTTTTCGTGCTGCGACGGAAGGTTCCGCTGTGCAAATCCGGGGGAATCGCACAAATTTAGAGCATTAGACTTACAAACCCCAAGGATAGTTAGTCGTTGAATCTGAATAGCTATCAATGTATTGATTGGTGTAGAACTAAGCAGCCATTTTTGGTAAGTATTTCTGATGTGCTTACATTTCATCACTTCAGTCTAGATTAGAAAGTGAAGAGAAACTTCGATCTGGATGTTATGCAATTAGGAACTCGAATTTGATACCACGCATACCAAAAAAAGTGGAAGTGTCACATCGCTTTCGCCCCCTATGCCACCTCCTCGAAGTATTTTAGGCAATCATTTTGATCAAAAACTAATTTCATTTTGAGCCTCAATATAGTGTTTGTTGAGTTTCTTGATTGGGTAAACTTAATCCGCACAAGCAATCTGGAAAAGTTCGAGGTTCATATATCAAAATTCTCAATTGTTCCTGACAGGAGTGGGAATTGAACCCACTCATCCCAAGAAACTGCGGCCGACCTACAATGCCTTAGACCACTCGGCCATCCTACCAATGTCAAAAATCATCTCTATGCTTGCTATAACTTTCAAAACTTGGTCGAAGTAATATAGGCAATACAGAGAATTATTTTGCCTATTCTGCATTTTGAAAACGCTGTTGGTCATCTGAACTGCCAACACTTACAATTAACGTGATTGGCTATGGAGACCAAAATCTAAGAAAACCTCTTCCTCTGACAGCTGGGGGATTCGAACCCACGAATCCGTAGATACTGCGGCCTGAGGGCTGCGGCTTAGACCACTCGACTATGCTGCTTTTAAGTTTTGTGCTTAAATTTTTTAAATAATTTTCAATCCAGAGAATTTTTTTGTTCTGCATGTTGCAAAATCTTTTAGCCATTTGAATTGCCAATAGTCGCAATTAATTTGGTTGGCTAGGGAGACTAAAATAATATAAAACCTCTTTCTCTGACAGTTATGGGATTCGATACTTCGGCATGAACGCAGCGGCTTAGACCACTCGAACATGCTGCATTCAAATTTTATGCTTAAAATTTTCAATTAATTTTCACTCCAGAGAATATGTTTGTTTGTTCCGCATGTTGCAAATTCTTTTAGTCCTTTGAATTGCCAATAGTCACCATTAGTGTGGTTAGCTAGGGAGACTAAATTGTCAGAAAACCTTTTTCTTTGACAGGAGTTGGTTTCGAGCCTACGTATCCGAAGATACTGCTACCTAAACGCAGAGCCTTAAACCACTCGGCCTTCCTGCCTTTATAGCAGTCTTTCAAAAACTCTAAGCAATTTTCAATCAAGAGTTAATTTTGTTTATTCTGCGTGTTGCAAAATTTTTTGGGACTTTGAATTGCTAACTTTGGTTCGCTAGGGGTTTTTACATTCTCAAAAAATCCTTTTCCTTGACAGGAGTGGGTTCGAATTCACGCATCCGAAGATTCTGCGGCCTTAACGCAGCGCCTTAGACCACTCGGCCATCCTGCCTATATGGCTTATTCTTTAAAATTTTAAGTTCTTTTCAATCCAGAGAATATTTTTGTTTCTTCTGCATTTTGCAAACGTTGTTGGTCATCTGAACTGTCAAAACTTACAATTAGTGTGATTGGCGATGGAGGCTATAATCTCAGAAAACCTTTTTCGCCCATAGATGTGGGTTTCGAACCCAATAATCTGAATATATTGCTCTCTGAACGCAGTGGCTTAGACCACTCGAACATGCTGCTATCAAATTTTATGCTTAAAATTTTCAATTTATTTTCACTCCAGAGAAAATTTTCGGTTGTTCCGCATTTTGCAAAATCTTCTAGTCCTTTGAATTGCAATTAGTGTGGTTGGCTAGGGAGACTAAAATATCAGAAAGTTTTTTTTTTGATAGGAGTCTGATTCGAAACCACGCATCCGAAGATACTGCCACCTGAACGTAGCGCCTTAGACCACTCGGCCATCCTGCCGTTTCTGCAATCTTTCAAAAACTTCAAGTAATTTTAAATCCAGAGATTAGTTTTGTTTGTTCTGCTTGTTGCAAAATTTTTTGGGACTTCGAATTGCTAATACTTGCCATCAGTGTGGTTCGCTAGGGGTTACTCCAATCTCAAAAAATCCCTTTCTTTGACAGGAGTGTGATTCGAACACACGCATCCGAAGATACTGCGGACTTAACGCAGCGCCTTAGACCACTCGGCCATCCTGCCGTTACTTCAATCTTTCAAAAACTTTAAGTAATTTTCAGTCCAGATATTAGTTTTGTTTTTTCTACTTGTTGCAAAAATCTTTGGGACTTTGAATTGCTAATACTTGCAAACAGTGTGGTTCGCTAGGGGTTACTCCATTCTCAAAAAATCCCTTTCTTTGACAGGAGTGGGATTCGAACCCACGCATCCGAAGATACTGCGGCCTTAACGCAGCGCCTTAGACCACTCGGCCATCCTGCCTTTATGGCTTAACCATTAAAAATTAAAGTACTATTCAATCCAGATAAGATTTTTGTTTCTTCTGCGTTTTGCAAATGTTGTTGGTCATCTGAACTGTCAAAACATACAATTAGTGTGCTTGGCGATGGAGGCTATAATCTCAGAAAACCTTTTTCGCCCATAGTTGTGGGTTTCGAACCCACTATTCTGGAGATATTGCTCCCTGAACGCAGTGGCTTAGACCACTCGAACATGCTGCTATCTAATTTTATGCTTAAGTTTTTCAATTAATTTTTACTCCAGAGAAAAATTTTGTTTGTTCCGCATTTTGCAAAATCTTCTAGTCCTTTGACTTGCCAATAGTCGCAACTAGTGTGGTTGGCTAGGGAGACTAAAATATCAGAAAATTTTTTTCTTTGACAGGAGTGGGATTCGAACCCACGCATCCGAAGATACTACGACCTGAACGCAGCGCCTTAGACCACTCGGCCATCCTGCCGTTACTTCAATCTTTCAAAAACCTTAAGTATTTTTCAGTCCAGAGATTAGTTTTGTTTATTCTGCTTGTTGCAAAAGTTTTTGGGACTTTGAATTGCTAATACTTGCAATCAGTGTGGTTCGCTAGGGGTTACTCCATTCTCAAAAAATCCCTTTCTTTGACAGGAGTGGGATTCGAACCCACGCATCCGAAGATTCTGCGGCCTTAACGCAGCGCCTTAGACCACTCGGCCATCCTGCCGTTACTTCAATCTTTCAAAAACTTTAAGTAATTTTCAGTCCAGATATTAGTTTTGTTTTTTCTACTTGTTGCAAAAATCTTTGGGACTTTGAATTGCTAATACTTGCAAACAGTGTGGTTCGCTAGGGGTTACTCCATTCTCAAAAAATCCCTTTCTTTGACAGGAGTGGGATTCGAACCCACGCATCCGAAGATACTGCGGCCTTAACGCAGCGCCATACACCACTCGGCCATCCTGCCTATATGGCTTAATCATTAAAATTTGAAGTACTTTTCAATCCAGATAATATTTTTGTTTCTTCTGCATTTTGCAAACGTTTTTGGTCATCTGAACTGTCAAAACATACAATTAGTGTGATTGGCGATGGAGGCTATAATCTCAGAAAACCTTCTCCCATAGATGTAAGATTCGAACCCACTAATCTGAAGATATTGCTCCCTGAACGCAGTGGTTTAGACCACTCGAACATGCTGCTATCTAATTTTATGCTTAAAATTTTCAATTATATTTCACTCCAGAGAAAATTTTCGTTTGTTCCGCATTTTGCAAAATCTTCTAGTACTTTGACTTGACAATAGTCGCAATTAGTGTGGTTGGCTAGGGAGACTAAAATATCAGAAAATTTTTTTCTTTGACAGGAGTGGGATTCGAACCCACGCATCCGAAGATACTACGACCTGGACGCAGCGCCTTAGACTACTCGGCCATCCTGCCGTTACTGCAATCTTTCAAAAACTTTAAGTATTTTTCAGTCCAGAGATTAGTTTTAGTTATTCTACTTGTTGCAAAAATTTTTGGGACTTTGAATTGCTAATACTTGCAATCAGTGTGGTTCGCTAGGGGTTACTATATTCTCAAAAAATCCTTTTCTTTGACAGGAGTGGGATTCGAACCCACGCATCCGAAGTTTCTGCGGCCTTAACGCATCGCCTTAGACCACTCGGCCATCCTGGCGTTACTTCAATCTTTCAAAAACTTTAAGTAATTTTCAGTCCAGAGATTAGTTTTAGTTATTCTACTTGGTGCAAAAATCTTTGGGACTTTGAATTGCTAATACTTGCAAACAGTGTGGTTCGCTAGGGGTTACTCCATTCTCAAAAAAATTCCCTTTCTTTGACAGGAGTGGGATTCGAACCCACGCATCCGAAGATACTGCGGCCTTAACGCAGCGCCTTAGACCACTCGCCCATCCTGCCTATTTGGCTTAATCATTAAAGTTATGAGTACTTTTCAATCCAGATAATTTTTTTGTTTCTGCATTTTGCAAACGTTGTTGGTCATCTGAACTGTCAAAACAAACAATTAGTGTGATTGGCGATGGAGGCTATAATCTCAGAGAACCGTTTTCTCCCATAGATGTAGGATTCGAACCCACTAATCTGAAGATATTGCTCCCTGAACGCAATGGCTTAGACCACTCGAACATGCTGCTATCTAATTTTATGCCTAAAAATTTCAATTAATTTTCACTCCAGAGAAAATTTTCGTTTGTTCCGCGTTTTGCAAAATTTTCTAGTCCTTTGACTTGCCAATAGTCGCAATTAGTGTGGTTGGCTAGGGAGACTAAAATATCAGAAAAGTTTTTTCTTTGACAGGAGTGGGTTTCGAACCCACGCATCCGAAGATACTGCGATCTGAACGCAGCGCCTTAGACTACTGGGCCATCCTGGCGTTACTTCAATCTTTCAGAAACTTTAAGTAATTTTCAGTCCAGAGATTAGTTTTGTTTTTCTACTTGGTGCAAAAATCTTTGGGACTTTGAATTGCTAATACTTGCAAACAGTGTGGTTCGCTAGGGGTTACTCCATTCTCAAAAAAATTCCCATTCTTTGACAGGAGTGGGATTCGAACCCACGCATCCGAAGATACTGCGGCCTTAACGCAGCGCCTTAGACCACTCGGCCATCCTGCCTATATGGCTTATTCATTAAAATTATAATTACTTTTCAATCCAGATAATTTTTTTGTTTCTTCTGCATTTTGCAAACGTTGTTGGTCATCTGAACTGTCAAAACAAACAATTAGTGTGATTGGCGATGGAGGCTATAATCTCAGAGAACCGTTTTCTCCCATAGATGTAGGATTCGAACCCACTAATCTGAAGATATTGCTCCCTGAACGCAATGGCTTAGACCACTCGAACATGCTGCTATCTAATTTTATGCCTAAAATTTTCAATTAATTTTCACTCCAGAGAAACTTTTCGTTTGTTCCGCGTTTTGCAAAATTTTCTAGTCCTTTGACTTGCCAATAGTCGCAATTAGTGTGGTTGGCTAGGGAGACTAAAATATCAGAAAAGTTTTTTCTTTGACAGGAGTGGGTTTCGAACCCACGCATCCGAAGATACTGCGATCTGAACGCAGCGCATTAGACTACTGGGCCATCCTGCCGTTACTTCAACTTTCAAAAACTTTAAGTAATTTTCAGTCCAGAGATTAGTTTTGTTTATTCTGCTTGTTGCAAAAATCTTTGGGGCTTTGAATTGTGTGGTTCGCTAGGGGTTACTCCATTCTCAAAAAATCCCTTTCTTTGACAGGCGTGGGATTCGAATCCACGCATCTGAAGATACTGCGGCCTTATCGCAGCGCCTTAGACCACTCGGCCATCCTGCCTATATGGCTTAATCATTAAAATTTTAAGTAATTTTCAATCCAGATAATATTTTTGTTTCTTCTGCATTTTGCAAAATGTTGTTGGTCATCTGAACTGTCAAAACATACAATTAGTGTGATTGGCGATGGAGGCTATAATCTCAGAAAACCTTTTTCTCCCATAGATGTAGGATTTGAACCCACTATTCTGAAGGTATTGCTCCCTGAACGCAGTGGCTTAGACCACTCGAACAAGCTGCTATCTAATTTTATGCTTAAAATTTTAAATTAATTTTCACTCCAGAGAAAATTTTTGTTTGTTCCGCATTTTGCAAAATCTTCTAGTCTTTTGATGTGCCAATAGTCGCAATTAGTGCGGTTGGCTAGGGAGACTAAAATATCATAAAATTTTTTTCTTTGACATGAGTGGGGTTCGAACCCACGCATCCGAAGCTACTGCGACCTGAACGCAGCGCCTTAGACTACTCGGCCATCCTGCCGTTACTGCAATCTTTCAAAAACTTTTAGTAATTTTCACTCTAGAGATTAGTTTTGTTGCAAACATTTTTCGGACTTTGAATTGCTAATACTTGCAATCAGTGTGGTTCGCTAGGGGTTACCATTCTCAAAAAATACCTTTCTTTAACAGGAGTGGGATTCGAACCCACGCATCCGAAGATACTGCGGCCTTAACGCAGCGCCTTAGACCACTCGGCCATCCTGCCTTTATGGCTTAATCATTAATATTTTTGTTTCTTCTGCATTTTGCAAACGTTGTTGGTCATCTGAACTGTCAAAACATACAATTAGTGTGATTGGCGATGGATGCTATAATCTCAGAAAAATTTTTTTTCTGATAGATGTGGGATTCGAACCCGTTAATCTGAAGATACTGCTATCTGATTGCAGAGCCTTAGACCACTCGGCCATCCTGTCTTTATAGCAGTCTTTCAAAAACTTAAAGTAATTTTCAACCCAGAGATTAGTTTTGTTTATTCTGCTTGTTGCAAAAATTTTTGGGACTTTGAATTGCTAATACTTGCAATCAGTGTGGTTCGCTAAGGGTTACTCCATTCTCAAAAAATCCCTTTCTTTGACAGGAGTGGGATTCGTACCCACGCATCCGAAGATACTGCCGCCCTAACCAGTGCCTTAGACCACTTGGCCATCTTGCCTATATGCCTTATTCTTTAAAATTTTAATTACTTTCATTCCAGAGAATATTTTTGTTTCTTCTGCATTTTGCAAACTTTGTTGGTCATCTGAACTGTCAAAACTTACAATTAGTGTGATTGGCGATGGAGGCTATAATCTCAGAAACCTTTTTCTCCCATAGAAGTGGGATTCGAACGCACTAATCTGAAGATATCGCTCCCAGAACGCAGTGGCTTAGACCACTCGAACATGCTGCTATCAAGTTTTATGCTTAAATTTTTCAATTAATTTTCACTCCAGAGAAAATTTTCGTTTGTTCCGCATTTTGCAAAATCTTCTAGTCCTTGGAATTCCCAATAGTCGCAATTAGTGTGGTTGGCTAGGGAGACTAAAATATCGGAAAAATTTATTCTTTGATAGGAGTGGGATTCGTACCCACGCATACGAAGCTACTGCGTCCTGAACGGAGTGCCTTAGACCTTTCGGCCATCCTGCCTTTAAGTCGTAAGGCGTTAATTTTAAACTGGTTGTCAATCCAGAGAGTAATTTTTTCTGTTCTGCACGAACTTTGTTGGTCATCTCAACTGCCAAAATTTACCATTAGTGTGATTGGCTATGGAGGCTATAATCTCAGAAAACCTTTTTCGCTGACAGATGAGTGACTCGAACCCACAATTCCGAAGATTCTGCGGCCTTAACGCAGCGCGTTAGACCACTCGGCCATCCTGCCGTTAATGCAATCTTTCAAAAACTTTAAATAATTTTCAATCCAGAGATTAGTTTTGTTTATTCTGCTTGTTGCAAAAATTTTTGGGACTTTGAATTGCTAATACTTGCAATCAGTGTGGTTCGCTAAGGGTTACTCCATTCTCAAAAAATCCCTTTCTTTGACAGGAGTGGGATTCGTACCCACGCATCCGAAGATACTGCCGCCCTAACCAGTGCCTTAGACCACTTGGCCATCTTGCCTATATGCCTTATTCTTTAAAATTTTAATTACTTTCATTCCAGAGAATATTTTTGTTTCTTCTGCATTTTGCAAACTTTGTTGGTCATCTGAACTGTCAAAACTTACAATTAGTGTGATTGGCGATGGAGGCTATAATCTCAGAAACCTTTTTCTCCCATAGAAGTGGGATTCGAACGCACTTATCTGAAGATATCGCTCCCAGAACGCAGTGGCTTAGACCACTCGAACATGCTGCTATCAAGTTTTTTGCTTAAATTTTTCAACTAATTTTCACTCCAGAGAAAATTTTCGTTTGTTCCGCATTTTGCAAAATCTTCTAGTCCTTGGAATTCCCAATAGTCGCAATTAGTGTGGTTGGCTAGGGAGACTAAAATATCGGAAAAATTTATTCTTTGATAGGAGTGGGATTCGTACCCACGCATACGAAGCTACTGCGTCCTGAACGGAGTGCCTTAGACCTTTCGGCCATCCTGCCTTTAAGTCGTAAGGCGTTAATTTTAAACTGGTTTTCAATCCAGAGAGTAATTTTTTCTGTTCTGCACGAACTTTGTTGGTCATCTCAACTGCCAAAATTTACCATTAGTGTGATTGGCTATGGAGGCTATAATCTCAGAAAACCTTTTTCGCTGACAGATGAGTGACTCGAACCCACAATTCCGAAGATTCTGCGGCCTTAACGCAGCGCGTTAGACCACTTGGCCATCCTGCCTATTAAGCTTATTCTTCGAATTTTCAACCATTTTTCAATCGCGAGAAAATTTTTGTTTATTCTGCATTTTGCAAACATTGATGGTCATCTCAACTGTCAAAACTTACAATTAGTGTGGTTGGCTAGGGAGACTAAAATATGAGAAAATATACATTTCTTTAACAGGAGTGGGAATCGAACCCACGCATCCTAAGATTCTTCGACCTGAACACAGCGCTTTAGACCTTTCATCCATCCTGCCTTTACAGCTATCTTTCAAAAACTTAAAGTAATTTTCAATCCAGAGATTAGTTTTGCTTATTCTGCTTGCTGCAACAATTTTTGGGAGTTTGAATTGCTAATACTTGCAATCAGTGTGGTTCGCTAGGGGTTACTCCATTCTCAAAAATACCTTTCTTTGTCAGGAGTGGGATTCGAACCCACGCATCCGAAGATACTGCGCCCTTTACGCAGCGCCTTACACCACTCGTCCATCCTTCCTTATTGCTGATTCTTTAAAACTTTAAGTACTTTTCAATCCAGAGAATATTTTTGTTTCTTCTGCATTTTGCAAACGTTGTTGGTCATCTGAACTGTCAAAACGGTTTCTTTAGTCAGGGGGATCGAACGACCTAGTAGCTCACTGTACAAAAGCTTCTTGCTGTTCAGAGAAGCTCGGATATCCAAAATTTTGGGGTTTAACAGTTTGTTCGAAAATCGGTATTTTTCGACAAAATTAGGGTGTTTCTCGGGTCTAAATGGGCGATAGGTAAAATATAATCAAAATAAAAACCTATTATTAGTCGTTAATCAATTTTACTATTCCCTCCTTTGCAGCAGATTATCCGAATTAAGACGCTTAACCCGGAAATTCGCAATCGATGGAGGGTGCAATCGGACCGATCCAATTGTGCCCCCCACCACTTAAGTTTTAATGAAATAGTACCCGAACGATACTAAAAGTGTTTCAACGATACCCTACAGTCGTTGTGGATGTTGTCCCTGCTGCCCTCTGTTGAGTCTGGAACACGTCTGTCAGCTTGCCACTCTACCCTCCGTTCACCGGCAATATTATCATTAACGTGCTTAAACACTCAAACTGCACTCAAAGGAGGGTACCTAACCCACCAACAAAACACTTGATCTTTCAATCAGTAATGATATAAATCAATCTGAAACAACAACATTAGTAAGGCCAGATCTCATCCCGTCTGGAAACAATATTTAAACTGTCATTTTACATTTTCTACAGTTTTTGGTCTTTTTTCGGATTTTTTACTGTTTTTTGTACTTTTCTGTTTTCAAGTAAATTAGTTTTTGGCTTTTTCTTGGTTATATGCTATCATTGTTCGGTTTTACGCTTTCTCTTTATTTGTTTTTGGTCCCGGGACCTTGGGATAAGCGGGCTCATGACGTCCCACCTAACCCTCCGGCACCCGGAAATTTTTGGTCTTAACTAAGTTAAAAAGCTAATTAGTACCAGGCGGAGGGTCGGTACCTTCCGTCTAGTACCATAAAGGACATTAGGGTCTCTAGTTTAGGCATACGCCCGGAGCAGAGGGTTCGTCGCTGAAACGTTTGCTGGCATGATGGTCTTATGCCTTTGACAGGCCCATCCAAGAGCGCCATAAAAACGTCAATGTAACAATCGCCCAAATACTACGCAGTGTCGGAGCGTAGAAAAAGTAGCTATTGACGACTGGCCGGCGTCAGTTACCTAGATTCTACTCGTTTTTCACCGTCTCGACCTTGCCAGTTGATTTTCTGGTCTGTTTCGGGCTAAGTAAAAAGTTACTATTTTCAGGCCATCAGTCAAACGACTTTTAATCAGCTTCCGTTACATGCGAAGACAACCACGTAGCTGGGTCTCGGATCCCCAGACTACATGATTGCTTTTAAAAACACAGCTCGAATTTTCTTTTTTACTATGTTTTTAGTGACAGTTCTATATTAAATCGATTGGAGTTGGGTTGACCCTTTCCCCTTTCTAGCTACTCATATTCTAAAATAACAAATAATACCGGTGTTAATTCAAACGTTCAGGACATCAGAGTAGCTAAAAAGTTAGTTTACTATAGTCTTTCGCTATACATCAGTCTCTGGAGGCAAAGCCTCCGCTTCCGCGCTCTTTCAGTAATAACGTCGTTATTACTCTAACTTCGTGGCACCGGAGGGTACTGCTCCTTCCGTCTGCCCCACTAAAGCCTTCTTCTGGCTTATTACTTCAGTTAAGTGTCTTATCGTGCGTGATTGTCACGATAAGACGCTTCGCTTTTTCTGTCAATTTTCTCGACCGTCTGTCTCTCGCTAATTCGGTTGTTGTTGCCTTTTTTCTCTATTTTCCGGCTAAACATGGCCGTTTTGCATTTCTCAGAAATGTAACGTCGCAATTCGAACTTTTCTAAAAATTTTGTACTAGATTAATCTAGCCTCCTTCACATCAATGTATGACGACTAAGGTCTCTAATGTTGTTTTCGTGCTGCGACGGAAGGTTCCGCTGTGCAAATCCGGGGGAATGGCACAAATTTAGAGCATTAGACTTACAAACCCCAAGGATAGTTAGTCGTTGAATCTGAATAGCTATCAATGTATTGATTGGTGCTGATCTAAACAGCCATTTTTGGCAAGTAATTCTGATGTGCTTACAACTTATCACTTCAGTCTAGATTAGAAAGTGAAGAGTAACTTCTATTTGGAAGTTATGAATTAGGAACGGGGATTTCAAACCACGCATATCAAAAAAGTCGAAATGTCACATCGCTTTCGCCCCCTCTGCCACTTAGTCGAAGTAATATAGGCAATACAGAGAATAATTTTGTCTATTCTGCATTTTAAAGACGTTGTTGGTCATCTGAACTGCGAAAACTTACAATTAACGTGATTGGCTATGGAGACTAAAATCTCAGAAAACCTCTTCCTCTGACAGCTGGGGGATTCGAACCCACGAATCCGTAGAAACTGCGGCCTGAGGGCTGCGGCTTAGACCACCCGACTATGCTGCTTTTAAGTTTTGTGCTTCAATTTTTTAATTTATTTTCAATCCAGAGAATTTTTTAGCCTTTTCTTTTGTGCAAAATTTTTTAGCCCTTTGAATCGCCAATAGTCGCAATTACTTTGGTTGGCTAGGGAGACTAAAATAATATAAAACCTCTTTCTCTGACAGATATGGGATTCGATACTTCGGCATGAACGCAGCTGCTTAGACCACTCGACCATGCTGCTTTCAACTTTTATCTTAAAGTTTTGAATTAATTTTCGATTCAGAGAAAATTTTTGTTTGTTTTGCAAGTTGCAAGAAATTTTAGTCCTTTGAATTACCAATATTCGCCATTAGTGTGGCTGGCTAGGGAGAATAA
Organism: Symsagittifera roscoffensis; assembly: GCF_963678635.1. Lineage (NCBI taxonomy): Eukaryota > Metazoa > Xenacoelomorpha > Acoela > Convolutidae > Symsagittifera > Symsagittifera roscoffensis. The sequence continues at coordinate 18,305,951 of NC_087067.1, forward strand.
AATATCAGAAAACTTTATTCTTTGACAGGAGTGGGTTGCGAACCCACGTATCCGAAGATACTGCTACCTGAACGCATAGCCTTAGACCACTCGGCCTTCCTGCCTTTATAGCAATTTTTCAAAAACTTTAAGTAGTTTTCAATCCAGAGTTTAGTTTTGTTTATTCTGCTTGTTGCAAAATTTTTTGGGACTTTGAATTGCTAATACTTGCAATCAGTGTGGATCGCTAGGGGTTACTCCATTCTCAAAAAATCTCTTCCTTTGACAGGAGTTGGGTTCGAACCCAGGCATTCGAAGATACTGCGGCCTTAACGCAGCGCCTTAGACCACTCGGCCATCCTGCCTATATGTCTTATTCTTTAAAATTTGAAGAACTTTTTCAATCCAGAGATTATTTTTGTTTCTTCTGCATTTTGCAAACGTTGTTGGTCATCTGAACTGTCAAAACATACAATTAGTGTGATTGGCGATGGAGGCTATAATCTCAGAAAACCTTTTTCTTCCGAAGATGTGGGATTCGAACCCACTAATCTGAAGATATTGCTCCCTGAACGCAGTGGCTTAGACCACTCGAACATGCTGCTATCAAGTTTTATGCTTAAAATTTTCAATTAATTTTCACTCCAGATAAAATTTTCGTTTGTTCCGCAATTGGCAAAATCTTCTAGTCCTTTGACTCGTAATAGTCGCGACCTAGCCAATAGTCGCAATTAGTGTGGTTGGCTAGGGAGACTAAAATATCAGAAAATTTTTTTGACAGGAGTGTGATTCGAACCCACGCATACGAAGATACTTCGACCTGAACGCAGCCCCTTTAACCACTCGGCCATTCTGCTTTCACAGTAATCTTTCAAAAACTTTAAGTAATTTTCAATCCAGAGATTAGTTTTGTTCATTCTGCTTGTTGCAAAAATTTTTGGGACTTTGAATTGCTAATACTTGCAATCAGTGTGGTTCGCTAGGGGTTACTCCATTCTCAAAAAATCCTTTTCTTTGACAGGAGTGGGATTCGAAACCAAGCATCCGAAGATACTGCCACCTTAACGGAGCGCCTTAGACCACACGGCCATCCTGCCGTTTCTGCAATTTTTCAAAATTTTTGAGTAATTTTCAGTCCAGAGATTAGTTTTGTTTATTTTGCTTGTTGCAAAATTTTTTGGGACTTTGAATTGCTAATACTTGCAATCAGTGTGGTTGGCTAGGGGGACTCAATTCTCAAAAAAAACCTCTCTTTGACAGGAGCGGGCTTAGAACCCACGAATCCAAAAATGCTCTAATTTTTTATTAGTTTTTAATCCGGAGATTTTTTGTTTATTCTGCAAATTGCAAAATCTTTTATTCTTTTGAATTGGCAATAGTTGCAACTAGTGTGGTTGATTAGGGAAACAAAAATATCATAAATTTTTTGTCCTTGACAGGAGTGGGATTCGAACCCAGGCATCCGAAGATACTGCGGCCTAAACGCCGCGCCCTAGACCACTCGGCCATCCTGCCTATACGGCTCTTCCTTTAAAATTTCAACTAGTTTTCAATCCAGAGATCATTTTTGTTTCTTCTGCATTTTGCAAGCGTTGCTGGTCATCTGAACTGCCAAAACTTACTATTAGTGTGATTGGCTCTGGAGGCTATAATCTCAGAAAATCTTTTTCTCTGACAGATGTGGGATTTAAACCTATTAATCTGAAGATATTGCTCCCTGAACGCAGCGGCTTAGACCACTCGAACATGCTGCTTTCAAATTTTACGCTTAAATTTTTCATTCCAGTGATTTTTTTTTTGTTCTGCATGTTCCAAAATCTTTTAGTTCTTTGAATTCCCAATAGTCGCAACTAGTGTGGTTGGCTAGGGAGTCTAAAATATCAGAAAACCTTTTTCTTTGACAGGAGTGTGATTCAAATCCACGCATCCGAAGATACTTCGACCTGAACGCAGCGCTTCAGACCACTCGGCCATCCTGCCTTTACAGTAATCTTTCAAAAACTTTAAGTAATTTTTAATCCAGAGATTAGGTTTGTTTATTCTGCTTGTTGCAAAAATGTTTGGGAGTTTGAACTGCTAATCTTTGCAATCAGTGTGGTTCGCTAGGGGTTACTCCATTCTCAAAAAATCCCTTTCTTTGACTGGAGTGGGATTCGAACCCACGCATCCGATGATACTGCGGCCTTAACGCAGCGCCTTAGACCACTCGGCCATCCGGCCTATATGTCTTAATCTGTAAAATTTTAAGTAATTTTCAATCCATAGATTTTTTTGTTTCTTCTGCATTTTGCAAACGTTGTTGGTCATCTGAACTGTCAAAACTTACAATTAGTGTAATTGGCGATGGAGGCTAGAATCTCCGAAAGCCTTTTTCTCCCATAATTGTGGGATTCGAACCCACTAATCTGAAGATATTGCTTCCTGAACGCAGTGGCTTAGACCACTCGAACAAGCTGCTTTCAAATTTTACGTTTAATTTTTTCAATTAATTTTCAATCCAGTGAATTTTTTTTGTTCTGCTTGTTCCAAAATCTTCTAGTCCTTTGAATTGCCATAGTCGCAATTAGTGTGGTTGGCTAGGGAGACTAAAATATCATGAAACTTTTTTCTTTGACATGAGTGTGATTCGAACCTACGCATCCGAATATACTGCGACCTGAACGCAGCGCCTTAGACCACTCGGCCATCCTGCCGTTAATGGAATCATTCAAAAACTTAAGTAATTTCCAGTCCAGAGATAAGTTTTGTTTATTCTGCTTGTTGCAAAAATTTTTGGGACTTTGAATTGCTAATACTTGCAATCAGTGTGGTTGGCTGGGCGGACTCAATTCTCAAAAAAAAACCCTTTCATTGACAGGAGCGGGCTTAGAACCCACAAATCCAAAAATGCTCTAATTTTTTTTAAATTAATTTTCAATCCGGAGATTTTTTGTTTATTCTTTAAATTACAAAATATTTTATTCCTTTGAATTGGCAATAGTTGCAACTAGTGTGGTTGATTAGAGAAACAAAAATATCGTAAAAGTTTTGTCTTTGTCAGGCGTGGGATTCGAACCCACGCATCCGAAGATACTGGGACCTGAACGCAGCGCCTTAGACCACTCGGCCATCCTGCCGTTAATGGAATCATTCAAAAACTTTAAGTAATTTCCAGTCTAGAGATAAGTTTTGTTTATTCTGCTTGTTGCAAAAATTTTTGGGACAGTGTGGTTGGCTGGGCGGACTCAATTCTCAAAAAGTCCCTTTCATTGATAGGAGCGGGCTTAGAACCCACCGATCCGAAGATACTGCTGCCTTAACGCAGCGCCTTATTCCAATCGGCCATCCTGCCTTTATGGCTTATTCTTTAAAATTTGAAGAAATTTTTCAATCCAGAGAATATTTTTGTTTCTTCTGCATTTTGCAAACGTTGTTGGTCATCTGAACTGTCAAAACATACAATTAGTGTGATTGGCAATGGAGGCTATAATCTCAGAAAACCTTTTTCTCCCATAGATGTGGGATTCGAACTCACTATTGCTCCCTGAACGCAGTGGCTTAGACCACTCGAACATGCTGCTATCAAAATTTATGCTTAAAATTTTCAATTAATTTTCACTCCAGAGAAAGTTTTCGTTTGTTCCGCATTTTGCAAAATCTTCTAGTCCTTTGACTTGCAATAGTTGCGACCTAGCCAATAGTCGCAATTAGTGTGGTTGGCCAGGGAGACTAAAATATCAGAAATTTTTTTTGACAGGAGGGTGATTCGAACCCACGCATCCGAAGATACTGCGGCCTTGACGCAGCGCCTTAGACCACTCGGCCATCCTGCCGTTAATGGAATTCATTCAAAAACTTTAAGTAATTTCCAGTCCAGAGATAAGTTTTGTTTATTCAGCTTTTTGCAAAAATTTTTGGGACTTTGAATTGCTAATACTTGCAATCAGTGTGGTTGGCTGGGCGGACTCAATTCTCAAAAAAAAAACCCTTTCATTGACAGGAGCGGGCTTAGAACCCACAAATCCAAAAATGCTCTAATTTTTTTAATTAATTTTCAATCCGGAGATTTTTTGTTTATTCTGCTTGTTGCAAAAATTTTTGGGACTTTGAATTGCTAATACTTGCAATCAGTGTGGTTCGCTAGGGGTTACTCCATTCTCAAAAAATCCTTTTCTTTGACAGGAGTGGGATTCGAAACCACGCATCCGAAGATACTGCCACCTTAACGGAGCGCCTTAGACCACACGGCCATCCTGCCGTTTCTGCAATTTTTCAAAATTTTTGAGTAATTTTCAGTCCAGAGATTAGTTTTGTTTATTTTGCATTTTGCAAACGTTGTTGGTCATCTGAACTGTCAAAACTTACAATTAGTGTAATTGGCGATGGAGGCTAGAATCTCCGAAAGCCTTTTTCTCCCATAATTGTGGGATTCGAACCCACTAATCTGAAGATATTGCTTCCTGAACGCAGTGGCTTAGACCACTCGAACAAGCTGCTTTCAAATTTTACGTTTAATTTTTTCAATTAATTTTCAATCCAGTGAATTTTTTTTGTTCTGCTTGTTCCAAAATCTTCTAGTCCTTTGAATTGCCATAGTCGCAATTAGTGTGGTTGGCTAGGGAGACTAAAATATCATGAAACTTTTTTCTTTGACATGAGTGTGATTCGAACCTACGCATCCGAATATACTGCGACCTGAACGCAGCGCCTTAGACCACTCGGCCATCCTGACGTTAATGGAATCATTCTAAAAACTTAAGTTATTTCCAGTCCAGAGATAAGTTTTGTTTATTCTGCTTGTTGCAAAAATTTTTGGGACTTTGAATTGCTAATACTTGCAATCAGTGTGGTTGGCTGGGCGGACTCAATTCTCAAAAAAAAAACCCTTTCATTGACAGGAGCGGGCTTAGAACCCACAAATCCAAAAATGCTCTAATTTTTTTTAAATTAATTTTCAATCCGGAGATTTTTTGTTTATTCTTTAAATTACAAAATATTTTATTCCTTTGAATTGGCAATAGTTGCAACTAGTGTGGTTGATTAGAGAAACAAAAATATCGTAAAAGTTTTGTCTTTGTCAGGAGTGGGATTCGAACCCACGCATCCGAAGATACTGGGACCTGAACGCAGCGCCTTAGACCACTCGGCCATCCTGCCGTTAATGGAATCATTCAAAAACTTTAAGTAATTTCCAGTCTAGAGATAAGTTTTGTTTATTCTGCTTGTTGCAAAAATTTTTGGGACAGTGTGGTTGGCTGGGCGGACTCAATTCTCAAAAAGTCCCTTTCATTGATAGGAGCGGGCTTAGAACCCACCGATCCGAAGATACTGCTGCCTTAACGCAGCGCCTTATTCCAATCGGCCATCCTGCCTTTATGGCTTATTCTTTAAAATTTGAAGAAATTTTTCAATCCAGAGAATATTTTTGTTTCTTCTGCATTTTGCAAACGTTGTTGGTCATCTGAACTGTCAAAACATACAATTAGTGTGATTGGCAATGGAGGCTATAATCTCAGAAAACCTTTTTCTCCCATAGATGTGGGATTCGAACTCACTATTGCTCCCTGAACGCAGTGGCTTAGACCACTCGAACATGCTGCTATCAAAATTTATGCTTAAAATTTTCAATTAATTTTCACTCCAGAGAAAGTTTTCGTTTGTTCCGCATTTTGCAAAATCTTCTAGTCCTTTGACTTGCAATAGTCGCGACCTAGCCAATAGTCGCAATTAGTGTGGTTGGCCAGGGAGACTAAAATATCAGAAATTTTTTTTGACAGGAGGGTGATTCGAACCCACGCATCCGAAGATACTGCGGCCTTGACGCAGCGCCTTAGACCACTCGGCCATCCTGCCGTTAATGGAATTCATTCAAAAACTTTAAGTAATTTCCAGTCCAGAGATAAGTTTTGTTTATTCAGCTTTTTGCAAAAATTTTTGGGACTTTGAATTGCTAATACTTGCAATCAGTGTGGTTGGCTGGGCGGACTCAATTCTCAAAAAAACCCTTTCATTGACAGGAGCGGGCTTAGAACCCACAAATCCAAAAATGCTCTAATTTTTTTAATTAATTTTCAATCCGGAGATTTTTTGTTTATTCTTTAAATTACAAAATCTTTTATTCCTTTGAATTGGCAATAGTTGCAACTAGTGTGGTTGATTAGAGAAACAAAAATATCGTAAAAGTTTTGTCTTTGCCAGGAGTGGGATTCGAACCCACGCATCCGAAGATACTGCGACCTGAACGCAGCGCCTTAGACCCCTGGGCCATCCTGCCTATATGGCTTAATCTTTTAAATTTTTTTACTTTTCAATCCAGAGAATATTTTTGTTTCTACTGCATTTTGCAAACGTTGTTGGTCATCTGAAGTGTCAAAACTTACAGTTAGTGTGATTGGCTCTGGAGGCTATAATCTCAGAAAATCTTTTTCTCTGACAGATGTGGGATTCGAACCCATTAATCTGAAGAAATTGCTCCCTGAACGCAGCGGCTTAGACCACTCGATCATGCTGCTTTCAAATTTTACGGTTAAATTTTTCAATTATTTTTCAATCCAGTGAATTTTTTTTTGTTCTGCATGTTCCAAAATCTGTTTTTCCTTTGAATTGCCAATAGTCGCCATTAGTGTGGTTGGCTAGGGAGACTAAAATATCAGAAATTTTTTTTTGACAGGAGTGGGATTTGAAACCACGCATCCGAAGATACTGCCACCTGATCGCAGCTCCTTAGACCACTCGGCCATCCTGCCGTTTCTGCAATCTTTCAAAAACTTTAAATAATTTTCAGTCCAGAGATTAGTTTTGTTTAGTCTGCTTGTTGCAAAAATTTTTGGGACTTTGAATTGCTAATACTTGCAATCAGTGTGGTTGGCTAGGGGGACTCAATTCTCAAAAAAACCCTTTCTTTGACAGGAGCGGGCTTAGAACCCACGAATCCAAAAATGTTCTAATTTTTTATTAATTTTTAATCCGGAGATTTTTATGTTTATTCTGCAAATTGCAAAATCTTTTATTCTTTTGAATTGGCAATAATTGCAACTAGTGTGGTTGATTAGGGAAACAAAAATATCATAAATGTTTTGTCGTTAACAGGAGTGGGATTCGAACCCACGCATCCGAAGATACTGCGGCATAAACGCAGCGCCTTAGACCACTCGGCCATCCTGCCTATAAGTCTCTTTCTTTAAATTTTCAACAGATCATTTTAGTTTCTTCTGCATTTTGCAAGCGTTGCTGGTCATCTGAACTGCCAAAACTTACAATTAGTGTCATTGGCTCTGGAGGCTATAATCTCAGAAAATCTTTTTCTCTGACAGATGTGGGATTCGAACCCATTAATCTGAAGATATTGCTCCCTGAACGCAGCGGCTTAGACCACTCGAACTTGCTGCTTTCAAATTTTACGCTTTAATTTTTCAATTAATTTTCAATCCAGTGAATTTTTTTTGTTCTGCATGTTCGAAAATCTTCTAGTCCTTTGAATTGCCAATAGCCGCCAATTCAAAATCTTTTATTCTTTTGAATTGGCAATAATTGCAACTAGTGTGGTTGATTAGGGAAACAAAAATATCATAAATGTTTTGTCGTTAACAGGAGTGGGATTCGAACCCACGCATCCGAAGATACTGCGGCATAAACGCAGCGCCTTAGACCACTCGGCCATCCTGCCTATAACTCTCTTTCTTTAAATTTTTAACATATCATTTTAGTTTCTTCTGCATTTTGCAAGCGTTGCTGGTCATCTGAACTGCCAAAACTTACAATTAGTGTCATTGGCTCTGGAGGCTATAATCTCAGAAAATCTTTTTCTCTGACAGATGTGGGATTCGAACCCATTAATCTGAAGATATTGCTCCCTGAACGCAGCGGCTTAGACCACTCGAACTTGCTGCTTTCAAATTTTACGCTTTAATTTTTCAATTAATTTTCAATCCAGTGAATTTTTTTTGTTCTGCATGTTCGAAAATCTTCTAGTCCTTTGAATTGCCAATAGCCGCAATTAGTGTGGTTGGCTAGGGAGACTAAAATATCATTAAGTTTTTTTCCTTGACAGGAGTGGGATTCGAACCCACGCATCCGAAGATACTTCGACCTGAACGCAGCGCCTTAGACCACTCGGCCATCCTGCCTTGACAGTAATCTTTCAAAAACTTTAAGTAATTTTCAATCCAGAGATTAGTTTTGTTTATTCTGCTTGTTGCAAAAATTTTTGGGACTTTAAATTGCTTATACTTGCAATCAGTGTGATTCGCTAGGGATTACTCCATTCTCAAAAAATCCCTTTCTTTGACAGGAGTGGGATTCGAACCCACGCATCCGATGAAACTGCGGCCTTAACGCAGCGACTTCGACCACTCGGCCATCCTGCCTATATGGCTTAATCTTTAAAATTTGAAGTACTTTTCAATCCATAGAATATTTTTGTTTGTTCTGCATTTTGCAAACGTTGTTGGTCATCTGAACTGTCAAAACTTACAATTAGTGTGATTGGCGATGGAGGCTATAATCTCAGAAAACCTTTTTCTGCCATTGATGTGGGGTTCGAACCCACTAATCTGAAGATATTGCTCCCTGAACGCAGTGGCTTAGACTACTCGAACATGCTGCTTTCAAATTTTACGCTTAAATTTTTCAATTAATTTTCAATCCAGTGAGTTTTTTTTGTGTTGCATGTTCCAAAATCTTTTTTTCCTTTGAATTGCCAATAGTAGCCATTAGTGTGGTTGGCTAGGGAGAATAAAATATCAGAAAATTTTTTTTGACAGGAGTGGGATTCGAAACCACGCATCCGAAGATACTGCCACCTGAAAGCAGCTCCTTAGACCAATCGGCCATCCTGCCGTTTCTGCAATCTTTAAAAAACTTTAAGTAATTTTCAGTCCAGAGATTAGTTTTGTTTATTCTGCTTGTTGCAAAATTTTTTGGGACTTTGAATTGCTAATACTTGCAATCAGTGTGGGGGACTCAATTCTCAAAAAAAAACCTTTCTTTGACAGGAGCGGGCTTAGAACCCACGAATACAAAAATGCTCTAATTTTTTATTAATTTTTAATCCGAAGATTTTTCTTTCATTCTGCAAATTGCAAAATTTTTTATTCTTTTGAATTGGCAATATTTGCAACTAGTGTGGTTGATTAGGGAAACAAAAATATCATAAATGTTTTGTCATTGACAGGAGTGGGATTTGAACCCACGCATACGAAGATACTGCGGCCTAAACGCAGCGCCTTAGAACACTCGGCCATCCTGCCTATAAGGCTCTTTCATTAAAATTTCAACAAGTTTTCAATCCACAGATCATTTTGGTTTCTTCTGCATTTTGCAAGCGTTGCTGGTCATCTGAACTGCCAAAACTTACAATTAGTGTGATTCGCTCTGGAGGCTATAATCTCAGAAAATCTTTTTCTCTGACAGATGTGGGATTCGAACCCATTAATCTGAAGATATTGCTCCCTGAACGCAGCGGCTTAGACCACTCGAACATGCTGTTTTCAAATTTTACGTTTAATTTTTTCATTTAATTTTCAATCCAGTGAATTTTTTTTTGTTCTGCATGTTCCAAAACCTTTTAGTCCTTTGAATTACCAATAGTCGCAATTAGTGGTTGGCTAGGGAGACTAAAATATCATGAACTTTTTTTCTATGACAGTAGTGGGATTCGAACCCACGCATCCGAAGATACTGCGACCTGAACGCAGCGCCTTAGACCACTCGGCCATCCTGCCGTTTATAGAAGCTTTCAAAAACTTTAAGTAATTTCCAGTCCAGAGATTAGTTTTGTTTATTCTGCTTGTTGCAAAAATTTTTGGGACTTTGAATTGCTAATACTTGCAATCAGTGGGGTTCGCTAGGGGTTACTCCATTCTGAAAAAATCCTTTTCTTTGACAGGAGTGGGATTCGAACCCACGCATCCGAAGACACTGCGGATTTAACGCAGCGCCTTAGACCATTCGGCCATCCTGCCTATAATGCTCTGTCTTTAAAATTTCAACTACTTTTCAATCCAGAGAATATTTTTGTTTCTTCTGCTTTTTGCAAACGTTGTTGGTAATCTGAACTGTCAAAACTTACAATTAGTGTGATTGGCTCTGGAGGCTATAATCTCAGAAAGTCTTTTTCTCTGACAGATGTGGGATTCAAACCCATTAATCTGAAGATATTGCTCCCTGAACGCAGCGGCTTAGACCACTCGAACATGCTGCTTTCAAATTTTACGCTTAAATTTTTCAAATAATTTTCAATCCAGTAAAAATTTTTTTGTTCGGCATGTTCACAAATCTTTTAGTCCTTTGGATTGCCAATAGTCGCCATTAGTGTGGTTGGCTAGGGAGACTAAAATATCAGAAAGTTTTTTTTTGACAGGAGTGGGATTCGAAACTAAGCATCCGAAGATACTGCCACCTGAGTGCAGCGCCTTAGACCACTCGGCCATCCTGCCGTTTCTGCAATCTTTCAAAAACTTTAAGTAATTTTCAATCCAGAGATTAATTTTGTTTATTCTGCTTGTTGCAAAATTTTTTGGGATTTTGAATTGCTAATACTTGCAATCAGTGTGGTTGGCTAGGGGGACTCAATTCTAAAAAAAACCTTTCTTTGACAGGAGCGGGATTCGATCCCACGCATCCGAAGATACTGCGGCCTAAACGCAGCGCCTTAGACCACTCGGCCATCCTGCCGTTAATGGAATCTTTCAAAAACTTTAAGTAATTTTCAGTCCAGTGATTAGTTTTGTTTATTCTGCCTGTTGCAAAAATTTTTGGGACTTCGAATTGCTAATACTTGCAATCAGTGTGGTTGGCTAGGGAGACTCAATTCTCCAAAAACCTTTTCTTTGACAGGAGTGGGATTCGAACCCACGCATCCGAAGATACTGCGGAATTAACACAGCGCCTTAGACCACTCGGCCATCCTGCCGTTTATGGAAGCTTTCAAAAAATTTAAGTAATTTCCAGTCCAGAGATTAGTTTTGTTTATTCTGTTTGTTGCAAAAATTTTTGGGACTTTGAATTGCTAATACTTGCAATCAGTGGGGTTCGCTAGGGGTTACTCCATTCTGAAAAAATCCTTTTCTTTGACAGGAGTGGGATTCGAACCCACGCATCCGAAGACACTGCGGACTTAACGCATCGCCTTAGACCATTCGGCCATCCTGCCTATAAGGCTCTGTCTTTAAAATTTCAACTACTTTTCAATCCAGAGAATATTTTTGTTTCTTCTGCTTTTTGCAAACGTTGTTGGTAATCTGAACTGTCAAAACTTACAATTAGTGTGATTGGCTCTGGAGGCTATAATCTCAGAAAGTCTTTTTCTCTGACAGATGTGGGATTCAAACCCATTAATCTGAAGATATTGCTCCCTGAACGCAGCGGCTTAGACCACTCGAACATGCTGCTTTCAAATTTTACGCTTAAATTTTTCAAATAATTTTCAATCCAGTAAATTTTTTTTTGTTCGGCATGTTCACAAATCTTTTAGTCCTTTGAATTGCCAATAGTCGCCATTAGTGTGGTTGGCTAGGGAGACTAAAATATCAGAAAGTTTTTTTTTGACAGGAGTGGGATTCGAAACTAAGCATCCGAAGATACTGCCACCTGAATGCAGCGCCTTAGACCACTCGGCCATCCTGCCGTTTCTGCAATCTTTCAAAAACTTTAAGTAATTTTCAATCCAGAGATTAATTTTGTTTATTCTGCTTGTTGCAAAATTTTTTGGGATTTTGAATTGCTAATACTTGCAATCAGTGTGGTTGGCTAGAGGGACTCAATTTTAAAAAAAAAACCTTTCTTTGACAGGAGCGGGCTTCGATCCCACGCATCCGAAGATACTGCGGCCTAAACGCAGCGCCTTAGACCACTCGGCCATCCTGCCGTTAATGGAATCTTTCGAAAACTTTAAGTAATTTTCAGTCCAGTGATTAGTTTTGTTTATTCTGCTTGTTGCAAAAATTTTTGGGACTTCGAATTGCTAATACTTGCAATCAGTGTGGTTGGCTAGGGAGACTCAATTCTCCAAAAACCTTTTCTTTGACAGGAGTGGGATTCGAACCCACGCATCCGAAGATACTGCGGAATTAACGCAGCGCCTTAGACCATTCGGCCATCCTGCCGTTTTTGGAAGCTTTCAAAAACTCTAAGTAATTTCCAGTCCAGAGATTAGTTTTGTTTATTCTGCTTGTTGCAAAAATTTTTGGGACTTTGAATTGCTAATACTTGCAATCAGTGGGGTTCGCTAGGGGTTACTCCATTCTCAAAAAATCCTTTTCATTGACCGGAGTGGGATTCGAACCCACGCATCCGAAGATACTGCGACCTAAACGCAGCGCCTTAGACCACTCGGCCATCCTGCCGTTTATGGAAGCTTTCAAAAACTTTAAGTAATTTCCAGTCCAGAGATTAGTTCTGTTCATTGTGCTTGTTGCAAAAATTTTTGGGACTTTGAATTGCTAATACTTGCAATCAGTGGGGTTCGCTAGGGGTTACTCCATTCTCAAAAAATCTTTTTCTTTGACAGGAGTGGGATTCGAACCCACGCATCCGAAGATACTGCCACCTGATCGCAGCGCCTTAGACCACTCGGCCATCCTGCCGTTTCTGCAATCTTTCAAAAACTTTAATTTATTTTCAATCCAGAGATTAGTTTTGTTTTTTCTGCTTGTTGCAAAATTTTTTGGGACTTTGAATTGCTAATACTTGCAATCAGTGTGGTTGGCTAGTGGGACTCAATTCTAAAAAAAAAACCTTTCTTTGACAGGAGCGGGATTCGAACCCACGTATCCGAAGATACTGCGGCCTAAACGCAGCGCCTTAGACCACTCGGCCATCCTGCCGTTTATGGAATCTTTCAAAAACTTGAAGTAATTTTCAGTCCAGTGATTAGTTTTGTTTATTCTGCTTGTTGCAAAAATTTTTGGGACTTCGAATTGCTAATACTTGCAATCAGTGTGGTTGGCTAGGGGGACTCAATTCTCAAAAAACCTTTTCTTTGACAGGAGCGGGCTTAGAACCCACGAAACCAAAAATGCTTTTTTTTTTTATTAATTTTTAATCCGGAGATTTTTTGTTTATTCTGCAAATTGCAAAATCTTTTATTCTTTTGAATTGGCAATAGTTGCAACTAGTGTGGTTGATTAGGGAAACAAAATTATCATAAAAGTTTTGTCTTTGACAGGAGTGGGATTCGAACCCATGCATCCGAAGATATTGCGGCCTAAACGCAGCGCCTTTGACCACTCGGCCATCCTGCCTATAAGGATCTTTCTTTAAATTTTCAACTACTTTTCAATCCAGAGATCATTTTTCTTTCTTCTGCATTTTGCAAGCGTGGCTGGTCATCTGAACTGCCAAAACTTACTATTAATGTGATTGGCTCTGGAGGCTATAATCTCAGAAAATCTTTTTCTCTGACAGATGTGGGATTCGAACGCATTAATCTGAAGATATTGCTCCATGAACGCAGCGGCTTAGACCACTCGAACATGCTGCTTTCAAATTTTACGCTTAAATTTTTCAATTAATTTTCAATCCAGTGAATTTATTTGGTTCTGCATGTTCCAAATACATGCAATTAGTGTGGTTCGCTAGGGGTTACTCCATTCTCAAAAATCCCTTTCTTTGACAGGAGTGGGATTCGAATTAGTGAGATTGGCGATGGAGGCTATAATCTCAGAAAACCTTTGTCTCCCATAGATGTGGGATTCGAACCCACTAATATGAAGATATTGCTCCCTGAACCCAGTGGCTTAGACCACTCGATCATGCTGCTTTCAAATTTTACGCTTAAATCTTGAAATTTTTTTATTTGACAGGAGTGGGATTCGAATCCACGCATCCGAAGATACTGCGACCTGAACGCAGCGCCTTAGACCACTCGGCCAACCTGCTGTTAATGGATTCCTTCAAAAACTTTAAGTAATTTTTGGGACTTTGAATTGCTAATACTTGCAATCAGTGCGGTTCGCTAGGGGTTACTCCATACTCTTCTAGTCCTTTGAATTGCCAATAGCCGCAATTAGTCTGGTTGGCTAGGGAGACTAAAATATCTTGAAATTTTTTTCTTTAACAGGAGTGGGATTGGAACCCACGCATCCGAAGATACTGCGACCTGAACGCAGCGCCTTAGACCACTATGGCCATCCTGCTGTTAATGGAATCCTTCAAAAACTTTAAGTAATTTTCAGTCCAGAGATTAATTTTGTTTGTTCTGCTTGTTGCAAAAATTTTTGGGACTTTGAATTGCTAATACTTGCAATCAGTGTGGTTGGCTAGGGGGACTCAATTCTAAAAAAAAACCCTTCCCTTGACAGGAGCGGGCTTAGAACCCACGAATACAAAAATGCTCTAATTTTTTAAATTAATTTTCAATCCGGAGATTTTTTGTTTATTCTTTAAATTACAAAATCTTCTATTCCTTTGAATTGGCAATAGTTGCAACTAGTGTGGTTGATTAGGGAAACAAAAATATCTTAAAAGTTTTATCTATGACAGGAGTGGGAATCGAACCCACGCATCCGAAGATACTGCGACCTGAACGTAGCGCCGTAGACCACTCGGCCATCCTGCGGTTAATTGAATTTTTCAAAAACTTTAAGTAATTTTCAGTCCAGAGATTAGTTTTGTTTAATCTGCTTGTTGCAAAAATTTTTGGGACTTTGAATTGCTAATACTTGCAATCAGTGTGGTTGGCTAGGGGTTACTCCATTCTCAAAAAATCCTTTTCTTTGACAGGAGTGGGATTCGAACCCACGCATCCGAAGATACTGCGGCCTAAACGCAGCGCCTTAGACCACTCGGCCATCCTGCCTTTAATGTTTTTTTTTTAAATTTCATTTACTTTTCAATCCAGAGATCATTTTTGTTTCTTCTGCATTTTGCAAGCGTTTCTGGTAATCTGAACTGCCAAAACTTACTATTAGTGTGATTGGCTCTGGAGGCTATAATCTCAGAAAACCTTTTTCGCTGACAAATGAGTGATTCGAACCCACAAATCCGAAGATTCTGCGGCCATAACCCAGCGCGTTAGATCACTTGGCCATCCTGCCGTTACTTCAATCTTTCAAAAAAACTTTAAATAATTTTCAATCCAGAGATTAGTTTTGTTTTTTCTGCTTGTTGCAAAAATTTTTGGGACTTTGAATTGCTAATACTTGCAATCAGTGCGGTTCGCTAGGGGTTACTCCATTCTCAAAAAATCCATTTCTTTGACAGGAGTGGGATTCGGGCCCACGCATTCGAAGATACTGCGGCCTTAACGCAGCGCCTTAGACCACTCGGCCAACGTTGTTGGTTATCTGAACTGTCAAAACTTACAATTAGTGTGATTGGCGATGGAGGCAATAATCTCAGAAAACCTTTGTCTCCCATAGATGTGGGATTCGAACCATCTAATCTGAAGATATTGCTCCCTGAACACAGCGGCTTAGACCACTCAAACATGCTGCTTTCAAATTTCACGCTTACGTTTTTCAATTAATTTTCAATCCAGTGAAATTTTTTTGTTCTGCATGTTCGAAAATCTTCTAGTCCTTTGAATTGCCAATAGCCGCAATTAGTGTGGTTGGCTAGGGAGACTAAAATATCATGAAGTTTTTTCCTTGACAGGAGTGGGATTCGAACCCACGCATCCGAAGATACTGCGACCTGAACGCAGCGCCTTAGACCACTCGGCCATCCTGCCGTTAATGCAATCTTTCAAAAACTTTAAGTAATTTTCAATCCAGAGATTAGTTTTGTTTATTCTGCTTGTTGCAAAAATTTTTGGGACTTTGAATTGCTAATACATGCAATCAGTGTGGTTCGCTAGGGGTTACTCCATTCTCAAAAAATCCTTTTCTTTGACAGCAGTGGGATTCGAACCCACGCATCCGAAGATACTGCGGCCTTAACGCAGCGCCTTAGACCACTCGGCCATCCTGCCTATAAGGCTCTTTCTTTAAAATTTCAACTTGTTTTCAATCCAGAGATCATTTTTGTTTCGTCTGCATTTTGCAAGCGTTGCTGGTCATCTGAACTGCCAAAACTTACTATTAATGTGATTGGCTCTGGAGGCTATAATCTCAGAAAATCTTTTTCTCTGACAGAAGTGGGATTCGAACCCATTAATCTGAGGATATTGCTCCCTGAAGGCAGCGGCTTAGACCACTCGAACATGCTGCTTTCAAATTTTACTCTTTAATTTTTTAATTAATTTTCAATCCAGTGAATTTTTTTTGTTCTGCATGTTCGAAAATCTTCTAGTCCTTTGAATTGCCAATAGCCGCAATTAGTGTGGTTGGCTAGGGAGACTAAAATATCATTAAGTTTTTTTCCTTGTTAGGAGTGGGATTCGAACCCACGCATCCGAAGATACTGCGACCTGAACGCAGCGCCTTAGACCACTCGGCCATCCTACCGTTAATGCAATCTTTCAAAAACTTTAAGTAATTTTCAATCCAGAGATTAGTTCTGTTTATTCTGCTTGTTGCAAAAATTTTTGGGACTTTGAATTGCCAATACATGCAATCAGTGTGGTTCGCTAGGGGTTACTCCATTCTCAAAAAATCCCTTTCTTTGACAGGAGTGGGATTCGAACCCACGCATCCGAGATCATTTTTGTTTCTTCTGCATTTTGCAAGCGTTTCTGGTAATCTGAACTGCCAAAACTTACTATTAGTGTGATTGGCTCTGGAGGCTATAATCTCAGAAAACCTTTTTCGCTGACAAATGAGTGATTCGAACCCACAAATCCGAAGATTCTGCGGCCATAACGCAGCGCGTTAGATCACTTGGCCATCCTGCCGTTACTTCAATCTTTCAAAAAAACTTTAAATAATTTTCAATCCAGAGATTAGTTTTGTTTTTTCTGCTTGTTGCAAAAATTTTTGGGACTTTGAATTGCTAATACATGCAATCAGTGTGGTTCGCTAGGGGTTACTCCATTCTCAAAAAATCCTTTTCTTTGACAGCAGTGGGATTCGAACCCACGCATCCGAAGATACTGCGGCCTTAACGCAGCGCCTTAGACCACTCGGCCATCCTGCCTATAAGGCTCTTTCTTTAAAATTTCAACTTGTTTTCAATCCAGAGATCATTTTTGTTTCTTCTGCATTTTGCAAGCGTTGCTGGTCATCTGAACTGCCAAAACTTACTATTAATGTGATTGGCTCTGGAGGCTATAATCTCAGAAAATCTTTTTCTCTGACAGAAGTGGGATTCGAACCCGTTAATCTGAGGATATTGCTCCCTGGAGGCAGCGGCTTAGACCACTCGAACATGCTGCTTTCAAATTTTACGCTTTAATTTTTTAATTAATTTTCAATCCAGTGAATTTTTTTTGTTCTGCATGTTCGAAAATCTTCTAGTCCTTTGAATTGCCAATAGCCGCAATTAGTGTGGTTGGCTAGGGAGACTAAAATATCATTAAGTTTTTTTCCTTGTTAGGAGTGCGATTCGAACCCACGCATCCAAAGATACTGCGACCTGAACGCAGCGCCTTAGACCACTCGGCCATCCTTCCGTTAATGCAATCTTTCAAAAACTTTAAGTAATTTTCAATCCAGAGATTAGTTCTGTTTATTCTGCTTGTTGCAAAAATTTTTGGGACTTTGAATTGCCAATACATGCAATCAGTGTGGTTCGCTAGGGGTTACTCCATTCTCAAAAAATCCCTATCTTTGACAGGAGTGGGATTCGAACCCACGCATCCGAGATCATTTTTGTTTCTTCTGCATTTTGCAAGCGTTTCTGGTAATCTGAACTGCCAAAACTTACTATTAGTGTGATTGGCTCCGGAGGCTATAATCTCAGAAAACCTTTTTCGCTGACAAATGAGTGATTCGAACCCACAAATCCGAAGATTCTGCGGCCATAACGCAGCGCGTTAGATCACTTGGCCATCCTGCCGTTACTTCAATCTTTCAAAAAAACTTTAAATAATTTTCAATCCAGAGATTAGTTTTGTTTTTTCTGCTTGTTGCAAAAATTTTTGGGACTTTGAATTGCTAATACTTGCAATCAGTGCGGTTCGCTAGGGGTTACTCCATTCTCAAAAAATCCATTTATTTGACAGGAGTGGGATTCGAGCCCACGCATCCGAAGATACTGCGGCCTTAACGCAGCGCCTTAGACCACTCGGCCAAAGTTGTTGTTCATCTGAACTGTCAAAACTTACAATTAGTGTGATTGGCGATGGAGGCAATAATCTCAGAAAACCTTTGTCTCCCATAGATGTGGGATTCGAACCATCTAATCTGAAGATATTGCTCCCTGAACACAGCGGCTTAGACCACTCAAACATGCTGCTTTCAAATTTCACGCTTACGTTTTTCAATTAATTTTCAATCCAGTGAATTTTTTTTGTTCTGCATGTTCGAAAATCTTCTAGTCCTTTGAATTGCCAATAGCCGCAATTAGTGTGGTGGGCTAGGGAGACTAAAATATCATGAAGTTTTTTTCCTTGACAGGAGTGGGATTCGAACCCACGCATCCGAAGATACTGCGACCTGAACGCAGCGCCTTAGACCACTCGGCCATCCTGCCGTTAATGCAATCTTTCAAAAACTTTAAGTAATTTTCAATCCAGAGATTAGTTTTGTTTATTCTGCTTGTTGCAAAAATTTTTGGGACTTTGAATTGCTAATACATGCAATCAGTGTGGTTCGCTAGGGGTTACTCCATTCTCAAAAAATCCCTTTCTTTGACAGCAGTGGGATTCGAACCCACGCATCCGAAGATACTGCGGCCTTAACGCAGCGCCTTAGACCACTCGGCCATCCTGCCTATAAGGCTCTTTCTTTAAAATTTCAACTTGTTTTCAATCCAGAGATCATTTTTGTTTCTTCTGCATTTTGCAAGCGTTGCTGGTCATCTGAACTGCCAAAACTTACTATTAATGTGATTGGCTCTGGAGGCTATAGTCTCAGAAAATCTTTTTCTCTGACAGAAGTGGGATTCAAACCCATTAATCTGAGGATATTGCTCCCTGAAGGCAGCGGCTTAGACCACTCGAACATGCTGCTTTCAAATTTTACGCTTTAATTTTTTAATTAATTTTCAATCCAGTGAATTTTTTTTGTTCTGCATGTTCGAAAATCTTCTAGTCCTTTGAATTGCCAATAGCCGCAATTAGTGTGGTTGGCTAGGGAGACTAAAATATCATTAAGTTTTTTTCCTTGACAGGAGTGGGATTCGAACTCACGCATCCGAAGATACTGCGACCTGAACGCAGCGCCTTAGACCACTCGGCCATCCTGCCGTTAATGTAATCTTTCAAAAACTTTAAGTAGTTTTCAATCCAGAGATTAGTTCTGTTTATTCTGCTTGTTGCAAAAATTTTTGGGACTTTGAATTGCCAATACATGCAATCAGTGTGGTTCGCTAGGGGTTACTCCATTCTCAAAAAATCCCTTTCTTTGACAGGAGTGGGATTCGAACCCACGCATCCGAAGATACTGCGGCCTTAACGCAGCGCCTTAGACCACTCGGCCATCCTGCCGTTATTGGAATCTTTCAAAAACTTTAAGTAATTTTCAATCCAGAGATTAGTTTCGTTTATTCTGCTTGTTGCAAAAATTTTTGGGACTTTGAATTGCTAATACATGCAATCAGTGTGGTTCGCTAGGGGTTACTCCATTCTCAAAAAATCCCTTTCTTTGACAGGAGTGGGATTCGAACCCACGCATCCGAAGATACTGCGGCCTTAACGCAGCGCCTTAGACCACTCGGCCATCCTGCCTATAAGGCTCTTTCTTTAAAATTTTGAACAACTTTTCAATCCAGAGATCATTTTTGTTTCTTCTGCATTTTGCAAGCGTTGCTGGTCATCTGAACTGCCAAAACTTACTATTATTGTGATTGGCTCTGGAGGCTATAATCGCAGAAAAATTTTTTCTCTGACAGCTGTGGGATTCGAACCCATTAATCTGAGGATATTGCTCCCTGAACGCAGCGGCTTAGACCACTCGAACATGCTGCTTTCAAATTTTACGCTTAAAATTTTCAATTAATTTTCAATCCAGTGAATTTTTTTGTTCTGCGTGTTCGAAAATCTTCTAGTCCTTTGAATTGCCAATAGCCGCAATTAGTGTGGTTGGCTAGGGAGACTAAAATATCATTAAGTTTTTTTCCTTGACAGGAGTGGGATTCGAACCCACGCATCCGAAGATACTGCGACCTGAACGCAGCGCCTTAGACCACTCGGCCATCCTGCCGTTAATGCAATCTTTCAAAAACTTTAAGTAATTTTCAATCCAGAGATTAGTTCTGTTTATTCTGCTTGTTGCAAAAATTTTTGGGACTTTGAATTGCCAATACATGCAATCAGTGTGGTTCGCTAGGGGTTACTCCATTCTCAAAAAATCCCTATCTTTGACAGGAGTGGGATTCGAACCCACGCATCCGAGATCATTTTTGTTTCTTCTGCATTTTGCAAGCGTTTCTGGTAATCTGAACTGCCAAAACTTACTATTAGTGTGATTGGCTCTGGAGGCTATAATCTCAGAAAACCTTTTTCGCTGACAAATGAGTGATTCGAACCCACAAATCCGAAGATTCTGCGGCCATAACGCAGCGCGTTAGATCACTTGGCCATCCTGCCGTTACTTCAATCTTTCAAAAATACTTTAAATAATTTTCAATCCAGAGATTAGTTTTGTTTTTTCTGCTTGTTGCAAAAATTTTTGGGACTTTGAATTGCTAATACTTGCAATCAGTGCGGTTCGCTAGGGGTTACTCCATTCTCAAAAAATCCATTTATTTGACAGGAGTGGGATTCGAGCCCACGCATCCGAAGATACTGCGGCCTTAACGCAGCGCCTTAGACCACTCGGCCAAAGTTGTTGTTCATCTGAACTGTCAAAACTTACAATTAGTGTGATTGGCGATGGAGGCAATAATCTCAGAAAACCTTTGTCTCCCATAGATGTGGGATTCGAACCATCTAATCTGAAGATATTGCTCCCTGAACACAGCGGCTTAGACCACTCAAACATGCTGCTTTCAAATTTCACGCTTACGTTTTTCAATTAATTTTCAATCCAGTGAATTTTTTTTGTTCTGCATTTTCGAAAATCTTCTAGTCCTTTGAATTGCCAATAGCCGCAATTAGTGTGGTGGGCTAGGGAGACTAAAATATCATGAAGTTTTTTTCCTTGACAGGAGTGGGATTCGAACCCACGCATCCGAAGATACTGCGACCTGAACGCAGCGCCTTAGACCACTCGGCCATCCTGCCGTTAATGCAATCTTTCAAAAACTTTAAGTAATTTTCAATCCAGAGATTAGTTTTGTTTATTCTGCTTGTTGCAAAAATTTTTGGGACTTTGAATTGCTAATACATGCAATCAGTGTGGTTCGCTAGGGGTTACTCCATTCTCAAAAAATCCCTTTCTTTGACAGCAGTGGGATTCGAACCCACGCATCCGAAGATACTGCGGCCTTAACGCAGCGCCTTAGACCACTCGGCCATCCTGCCTATAAGGCTCTTTCTTTAAAATTTCAACTTGTTTTCAATCCAGAGATCATTTTTGTTTCTTCTGCATTTTGCAAGCGTTGCTGGTCATCTGAACTGCCAAAACTTACTATTAATGTGATTGGCTCTGGAGGCTATAGTCTCAGAAAATCTTTTTCTCTGACAGAAGTGGGATTCAAACCCATTAATCTGAGGATATTGCTCCCTGAAGGCAGCGGCTTAGACCACTCGAACATGCTGCTTTCAAATTTTACGCTTTAATTTTTTAATTAATTTTCAATCCAGTGAATTTTTTTTGTTCTGCATGTTCGAAAATCTTCTAGTCCTTTGAATTGCCAATAGCCGCAACTAGTGTGGTTGGCCAGGGAGACTAAAATATCATTAAGTTTTTTTCCTTGACAGGAGTGGGATTCGAACTCACGCATCCGAAGATACTGCGACCTGAACGCAGCGCCTTAGACCACTCGGCCATCCTGCCGTTAATGCAATCTTTCAAAAACTTTAAGTAGTTTTCAATCCAGAGATTAGTTCTGTTTATTCTGCTTGTTGCAAAAATTTTTGGGACTTTGAATTGCCAATACATGCAATCAGTGTGGTTCGCTAGGGGTTACTCCATTCTCAAAAAATCCCTTTCTTTGACAGGAGTGGGATTCGAACCCACGCATCCGAAGATACTGCGGCCTTAACGCAGCGCCTTAGACCACTCGGCCATCCTGCCGTTATTGGAATCTTTCAAAAACTTTAAGTAATTTTCAATCCAGAGATTAGTTTCGTTTATTCTGCTTGTTGCAAAAATTTTTGGGACTTTGAATTGCTAATACATTCAATCAGTGTGGTTCGCTAGGGGTTACTCCATTCTCAAAAAATCCCTTTCTTTGACAGGAGTGGGATTCGAACCCACGCATCCGAAGATACTGCGGCCTTAACGCAGCGCCTTAGACCACTCGGCCATCCTGCCTATAAGGCTCTTTCTTTAAAATTTTGAACAACTTTTCAATCCAGAGATCATTTTTGTTTCTTCTGCATTTTGCAAGCGTTGCTGGTCATCTGAACTGCCAAAACTTACTATTATTGTGATTGGCTCTGGAGGCTATAATCGCAGAAAAATTTTTTCTCTGACAGCTGTGGGATTCGAACCCATTAATCTGAGGATATTGCTCCCTGAACGCAGCGGCTTAGACCACTCG
Source organism: Symsagittifera roscoffensis (assembly GCF_963678635.1). Lineage (NCBI taxonomy): Eukaryota > Metazoa > Xenacoelomorpha > Acoela > Convolutidae > Symsagittifera > Symsagittifera roscoffensis. The sequence goes on from NC_087067.1 coordinate 18,328,535, forward strand.
AACATGCTGCTTTCAAATTTTACGCTTAAAATTTTCAATTAATTTTCAATCCAGTGAATTTTTTTGTTCTGCATGTTCGAAAATCTTCTAGTCCTTTGAATTGCCAATAGCCGCAATTAGTGTGGTTGGCTAGGGAGACTAAAATATCATTAAGTTTTTTTCCTTGACAGGAGTGGGATTCGAACCCACGCATCCGAAGATACTGCGACCTGAACGCAGCGCCTTAGACCACTCGGCCATCCTGCCGTTAATGCAATCTTTCAAAAACTTTAAATAATTTTCAATCCAGAGATTAGTTTTATTTATTCTGCTTGTTGCAAAAATTTTTGGGACTTTGAATTGCTAATACATGCAATCAGTGTGGTTCGCTAGGGGTTACTTCATTCTCAAAAAATCCCTTTCTTTGACAGGAGTGGGATTCGAACCCACGCATCCGAAGATACTGCGGCCTTAACGCAGCGCCTTAGACCACTCGGCCATCCTGCCTATAAGGCTCTTTCTTTAAAATTTCAACTACTTTTCAATCCAGAGATCATTTTTGTTTCTTCTGCATTTTGCAAGCGTTGCTGGTCATCTGAACTGCCAAAACTTACTATTAATGTGATTGGCTCTGGAGGCTATAATCGCAGAAAAATTTTTTCTCTGACAGATGTGGGATTCTAACCCATTAATCTGAGGATATTGCTCCCTGAACGCAGCGGCTTAGACCACTCGAACATGCTGCTTTCAAATTTTACGCTTAAATTTTTCAATTTATTTTCAATCCAGTGAATTTTTTTTGTTCTGCATGTTCGAAAATCTTCTAGTCCTTTGAATTGCCAATAGCCGCAATTAGTGTGGTTGGCTAGGGAGACTAAAATATCATTAAGTTTTTTTCCTTGACAGGAGTGGGATTCGAACCCACGCATCCGAAGATACTGCGACCTGAACGCAGCGCCTTAGACCACTCGGGCATCCTGCCGTTAATGCGATCTTTCAAAAACTTTAAATAATTTTCAATCCAGAGATTAGTTTTGTTTATTCTGCTTGTTGCAAAAATTTTTGGGACTTTGAATTGCTAATACATGCAATCAGTGTGGTTCGCTAGGGGTTACTTCATTCTCAAAAAATCCTTTTCTTTGACAGGAGTGGGATTCGAACCCACGCATCCGAAGATACTGCGGCCTTAACGCAGCGCCTTAGACCACTCGGCCATCCTGCCTATGAGGCTCTTTCTTTAAAATTTCAACTACTTTTCAATCCAGAGATCATTTTTGTTTCTTCTGCATTTTGCAAGCGTTGCTGGTCATCTGAACTGCCAAAACTTACTATTAATGTGATTGTTTCTGGAGGCTATAATCGCAGAAAAATTTTTTCTCTGACAGATGTGGGATTCGAACCCATTAATCTGAGGATATTGCTCCCTGAACGCAGCGGCTTAGACCACTCGAACATGCTGCTTTCAAATTTTACGCTTAAATTTTTCAATTAATTTTCAATCCAGTGAATTTTTTTTGTTCTGCATATTCGAAAATCTTCTAGTCCTTTGAATTGCCAACAGCCGCAATTAGTGTGGTTGGCTAGGGAGACTAAAATATCATTAAGTTTTTTTCCTTGACAGGAGTGGGATTCGAACCCACGCATCCGAAGATACTGCGACCTGAACGCAGCGCCTTAGACCACTCGGCCATCCTGCCGTTAATGCATTCTTTCAAAAACTTTAAATAATTTTCAATCCAGAGATTAGTTTTGTTTATTCTGCTTGTTGCAAAAATTTTTGGGACTTTGAATTGCTAATACATGCAATCAGTGTGGTTCGCTAGGGGTTACTCCATTCTCAAAAAATCCCTTTCTTTGACAGGAGTGGGATTCGAACCCACGCATCCGAAGATACTGCGGCCTTAACGCAGCGCCTTAGACCACTCGGCCATCCTGCCTATACAGTTCTTTCTTTAAAATTTCAACTAGTTTTCAATCCAGAGATCATTTGTGTTTCTTCTGCATTTTGCAAGCGTTACTGGTCATCTGAACTGCCAAAACTTACTATTAATGTGATAGTTTCTGGAGGCTATAATCGCAAAAAAAAAAATTTTTCTCTGACAGATGTGGGATTCGAACCCATTAATCTGAGGATATTGTTCCCTGAACGCAGCGGCTTAGACCACTCGAACATGCTGCTTTCAAATTTTACGCTTAAATTTTTCAATTAATTTTCAATCCATTGAATTTTTTTGTTCTGCATGTTCGAAAATCTTCTAGTCCTTTGAATTGTCAATAGCCGCAATTAGTGTGGTTGGCTAGGGGGACTAAAATATCATTAAGTTTTTTTCCTTGACAGGAGTGTGATTCGAACCCACGCATCCGAAGATACTGCGACCTGAACGCAGCGCCTTACACCACTCGGCCATCCTGCCGTTAATGCAATCTTTCAAAAACTTTAAATAATTTTCAATCCAGAGATTAGTTTTGTTTATTCTGCTTGTTGCAAAAATTTTTGGGACTTTGAATTGCTAATACATGCAATCAGTGTGGTTCGCTAGGGTTACTTCATTCTCAAAAAATCCCTTTCTTTGACAGGAGTGGGATTCGAACCCACGCATCCGAAGCTACTGCGGCCTTAACGCAGCGCCTTAGACCACTCGGCCATCCTGCCTATAAGGCTCTTTCTTTAAAATTTCAACTACTTTTCAATCCAGAGATCATTTTTGTTTCTTCTGCATTTTGCAAGCGTTGCTGGTCATCTGAACTGCCAAAACTTACTATTAATGTGATTGTTTCTGGAGGCTATAATCGCAGAAAAACTTTTTCTCTGACTAAAATATCATTAAGTTTTTTTCCTTGACAGGAGTGGGATTCGAACCCACGCATCCGAAGATACTGCGACCTGAACGCAGCGCCTTAGACCACTCGGCCATCTTGCCGTTAATGCATTCTTTCAAAAACTTTAAATAATTTTCAATCCAGAGATTAGTTTTGTTTATTCTGCTTGTTGCAAAATTTTTTGGGACTTTGAATTGCTAATACATGCAATCAGTGTGGTTCGCTAGGGGTTACTCCCTTCTCAAAAAATCCCTTTCTTTGACAGGAGTGGGATTCGAACCCACGCATCCGAAGATACTGCGGCCTTAACGCAGCGCCTTAGACCACTCGGCCATCCTGCCTATACAGTTCTTTCTTTAAAATTTCAACTAGTTTTCAATCCAGAGATCATTTGTGTTTCTTCTGCATTTTGCAAGCGTTACTGGTCATCTGAACTGCCAAAACTTACTATTAATGTGATAGTTTCTGGAGGCTATAATCGCAAAAAAAAAATTTTTCTCTGACAGATGTGGGATTCGAACCCATTAATCTGAGGATATTGTTCCCTGAACGCAGCGGCTTAGACCACTCGAACATTCTGCTTTCAAATTTTACGCTTAAATTTTTCAATTAATTTTCAATCCATTGAATTTTTTTGTTCTGCATGTTCGAAAATCTTCTAGTCCTTTGAATTGTCAATAGCCGCAATTAGTGTGGTTGGCTAGGGGGACTAAAATATCATTAAGTTTTTTTCCTTGACAGGAGTGTGATTCGAACCCACGCATCCGAAGATACTGCGACCTGAACGCAGCGCCTTACACCACTCGGCCATCCTGCCGTTAATGCAATCTTTCAAAAACTTTAAATAATTTTCAATCCAGAGATTAGTTTTGTTTATTCTGCTTGTTGCAAAAATTTTTGGGACTTTGAATTGCTAATACATGCAATCAGTGTGGTTCGCTAGGGTTACTTCATTCTCAAAAAATCCCTTTCTTTGACAGGAGTGGGATTCGAACCCACGCATCCGAAGCTACTGCGGCCTTAACGCAGCGCCTTAGACCACTCGGCCATCCTGCCTATAAGGCTCTTTCTTTAAAATTTCAACTACTTTTCAATCCAGAGATCATTTTTGTTTCTTCTGCATTTTGCAAGCGTTGCTGGTCATCTGAACTGCCAAAACTTACTATTAATGTGATTGTTTCTGGAGGCTATAATCGCAGAAAAACTTTTTCTCTGACTAAAATATCATTAAGTTTTTTTCCTTGACAGGAGTGGGATTCGAACCCACGCATCCGAAGATACTGCGACCTGAACGCAGCGCCTTAGACCACTCGGCCATCTTGCCGTTAATGCATTCTTTCAAAAACTTTAAATAATTTTCAATCCAGAGATTAGTTTTGTTTATTCTGCTTGTTGCAAAATTTTTTGGGACTTTGAATTGCTAATACATGCAATCAGTGTGGTTCGCTAGGGGTTACTCCTTTCTCAAAAAATCCCTTTCTTTGACAGGAGTGGGATTCGAACCCACGCATCCGAAGATACTGCGGCCTTAACGCAGCGCCTTAGACCACTCGGCCATCCTGCCTATACAGTTCTTTCTTTAAAATTTCAACTAGTTTTCAATCCAGAGATCATTTGTGTTTCTTCTGCATTTTGCAAGCGTTACTGGTCATCTGAACTGCCAAAACTTACTATTAATGTGATAGTTTCTGGAGGCTATAATCGCAAAAAAAAAATTTTTCTCTGACAGATGTGGGATTCGAACCCATTAATCTGAGGATATTGTTCCCTGAACGCAGCGGCTTAGACCACTCGAACATGCTGCTTTCAAATTTTACGCTTTAATTTTTCAATTAATTTTCAATCCATTGAATTTTTTTGTTCTGCATGTTCGAAAATCTTCTAGTCCTTTGAATTGTCAATAGCCGCAATTAGTGTGGTTGGCTAGGGGGACTAAAATATCATTAAGTTTTTTTCCTTGACAGGAGTGTGATTCGAACCCACGCATCCGAAGATACTGCGACCTGAACGCAGCGCCTTACACCACTCGGCCATCCTGCCGTTAATGCAATCTTTCAAAAACTTTAAATAATTTTCAATCCAGAGATTAGTTTTGTTTATTCTGCTTGTTGCAAAAATTTTTGGGACTTTGAATTGCTAATACATGCAATCAGTGTGGTTCGCTAGGGTTACTTCATTCTCAAAAAATCCCTTTCTTTGACAGGAGTGGGATTCGAACCCACGCATCCGAAGCTACTGCGGCCTTAACGCAGCGCCTTAGACCACTCGGCCATCCTGCCTATAAGGCTCTTTCTTTAAAATTTCAACTACTTTTCAATCCAGAGATCATTTTTGTTTCTTCTGCATTTTGCAAGCGTTGCTGGTCATCTGAACTGCCAAAACTTACTATTAATGTGATTGTTTCTGGAGGCTATAATCGCAGAAAAACTTTTTCTCTGACTAAAATATCATTAAGTTTTTTTCCTTGACAGGAGTGGGATTCGAACCCACGCATCCGAAGATACTGCGACCTGAACGCAGCGCCTTAGACCACTCGGCCATCTTGCCGTTAATGCATTCTTTCAAAAACTTTAAATAATTTTCAATCCAGAGATTAGTTTTGTTTATTCTGCTTGTTGCAAAATTTTTTGGGACTTTGAATTGCTAATACATGCAATCAGTGTGGTTCGCTAGGGGTTACTCCTTTCTCAAAAAATCCCTTTCTTTAACAGGAGTGGGATTCGAACCCACGCATCCGAAGATACTGCGGCCTTAACGCAGCGCCTTAGACCACTCGGCCATCCTGCCGTTAATGCATTCTTTCAAAAACTTTAAATAATTTTCAATCCAGAGATTAGTTTTGTTTATTCTGCTTGTTGCAAAAATTTTTGGGACTTTGAATTGCTAATACATGCAATCAGTGTGGTTCGCTAGGGGTTACTCCATTCTCAAAAAATCCCTTTCTTTGACAGGAGTGGGATTCGAACCCACGCATCCGAAGATACTGCGGCCTTAACGCAGCGCCTTAGACCACTCGGCCATCCTGCCTATACGGTTCTTCCTTTAAAATTTCAACTAGTTTTCAATCCAGAGATCATTTTTGTTTCTTCTGCTTTTTGCAAGCGTTACTGGTCATCTGAACTGCCGAAACTTACTATTAATGTGATTGTTTCTGGAGGCTATAATCGCAAAAAAATTTTTTTCTCTGACAGATGTGGGATTCGAACCCATTAATCTGAGGATATTGTTCCCTGAACGCAGCGGCTTAGACCACTCGAACATGCTGCTTTCAAATTTTACGCTTAAATTTTTCAATTAATTTTCAATCCAGTGAATTTTTTTGTTCTGCATGTTCGAAAATCTTCTAGTCCTTTGAATTGTCAATAGCCGCAATTAGTGTGGTTGGCTAGGGGGACTAAAATATCATTAAGTTTTTTTCCTTGACAGGAGTGTGATTCGAACCCACGCATCCGAAGATACTGCGACCTGAACGCAGCGCCTTAGACCACTCGGCCATCCTGCCGTTAATGCAATCTTTCAAAAACTTTAAATAATTTTCAATCCAGAGATTAGTTTTGTTTATTCTGCTTGCTGCAAAATTTTTGGGACTTTGAATTGCTACTACATGCAATCAGTGTGGTTCGCTAGGGGTTACTTCATTCTCAAAAAATCCCTTTCTTTGACAGGAGTGGGATTCGAACCCACGCATCCGAAGCTACTGCGGCCTTAACGCAGCGCCTTAGACCACTCGGCCATCCTGCCTATAAGGCTCTTTCTTTAAAATTTCAACTACTTTTCAATCCAGAGATCATTTTTGTTTCTTCTGCATTTTGCAAGCGTTGCTGGTCATCTGAACTGCCAAACCTTACTATTAATGTGATTGTTTCTGGAGGCTATAATCGCAGAAAAATTTTTTCTCTGACTAAAATATCATTAAGTTTTTTTCCTTGACAGGAGTGGGATTCGAACCCACGCATCCGAAGATACTGCGACCTGAACGCAGCGCCTTAGACCACTCGGCCATCCTGCCGTTAATGCATTCTTTCAAAAACTTTAAATAATTTTCAATCCAGAGATTAGTTTTGTTTATTCTGCTTGTTGCAAAATTTTTTGGGACTTTGAATTGCTAATACATGCGATCAGTGTGGTTCGATAGGGGTTACTTCATTCTCAAAAAATCCCTTTCTTTGACAGGAGTTGGATTCGAACCCACGCATCCGAAGCTACTGCGGCCTTAACGCAGCGCCTTAGACCACTCGGCCATCCTGCCTATAAGGCTCTTTCTTTAAAATTTCAACTACTTTTCAATCCAGAGATCATTTTTGTTTCTTCTGCATTTTGCAAGCGTTGCTGGTCATCTGAACTGCCAAAACTTACTATTAATGTGATTGTTTCTGGAGGCTATAATCGCAGAAAAATTTTTTCTCTGACTAAAATATCATTAAGTTTTTTTCCTTGACAGGAGTGGGATTCGAACCCACGCATCCGAAGATACTGCGACCTCAACGCAGCGCCTTAGACCACTCGGCCATCCTGCCGTTAATGCATTCTTTCAAAAACTTTAAATAATTTTCAATCCAGAGATTAGTTTTGTTTATTCTGCTTGTTGCAAATTTTTTTGGGACTTTGAATTGCTAATACATGCAATCAGTGTGGTTCGCTAGGGGTTACTCCATTCTCAAAAAATCCCTTTCTTTGACAGGAGTGGGATTCGAACCCACGCATCCGAAGATACTGAGGCATTAACGCAGCGCCTTAGACCACTCGGCCATCCTGCCGTTAATGCATTCTTTCAAAAACTTTAAATAATTTTCAATCCAGAGATTAGTTTTGTTTATTCTGCTTGTTGCAAAAATTTTTGGGACTTTTAATTGCTAATACATGCAATCAGTGTGGTTCGCTAGGGGTTACTCCATTCTCAAAAAATCCCTTTCTTTGACAGGAGTGGGATTCGAACCCACGCATCTGAAGATACTGCGGCCTTAACGCAGCGCCTTAGACCACTCGGCCATCCTGCCTATACGGTTCTTTCTTTAAAATTTCAACTAGTTTTCAATCCAGAGATCATTTTTGTTTCTTCTGCATTTTGCAAGCGTTACTGGTCATCTGAACTGCCAAAACTTACTATTAATGTGATTGTTTCTGGAGGCTATAATCGCAAAAAAAATATTTTCTCTGACAGATGTGGGATTCGAACCCATTAATCTGAGGATATTGTTCCCTGAACGCAGCGGCTTAGACCACTCGAACATGCTGCTTTCAAATTTTACGCTTAAATTTTTCAATTAATTTTCAATCCAGTGAATTTTTTTGTTCTGCATGTTCGAAAATCTTCTAGTCCTTTGAATTGTCAATAGCCGCAATTAGTGTGGTTGGCTAGGGGGACTAAAATATCATTAAGTTTTTTTCCTTGACAGGAGTGTGATTCGAACCCACGCATCCGAAGATACTGCGACCTGAACGCAGCGCCTTAGACCACTCGGCCATCCTGCCGTTAATGCAATCTTTCAAAAACTTTAAATAATTTTCAATCCAGAGATTAGTTTTGTTTATTCTGCTTGTTGCAAAAATTTTTGGGACTTTGAATTGCTAATACATGCAATCAGTGTGGTTCGCTAGGGGTTACTTCATTCTCAAAAAATCCCTTTCTTTGACAGGAGTGGGATTCGAACCCACGCATCCGAAGCTACTGCGGCCTTAACGCAGCGCCTTAGACCACTCGGCCATCCTGCCTATAAGGCTCTTTCTTTAAAATTTCAACTACTTTTCAATCCAGAGATCATTTTTGTTTCTTCTGCATTTTGCAAGCGTTGCTGGTCATCTGAACTGCCAAAACTTACTATTAATGTGATTGTTTCTGGAGGCTATAATCGCAGAAAAATTTTTTCTCTGACTAAAATATCATTAAGTTTTTTTCCTTGACAGGAGTGGGATTCGAACCCACGCATCCGAAGATACTGCGACCTGAACGCAGCGCCTTAGACCACTCGGCCATCCTGCCGTTAATGCATTCTTTCAAAAACTTTAAATAATTTTCAATCCAGAGATTAGTTTTGTTTATTCTGCTTGTTGCAAAATTTTTTGGGACTTTGAATTGCTAATACATGCAATCAGTGTGGTTCGCTAGGGGTTACTCCATTCTCAAAAAATCCCTTTCTTTGACAGGAGTGGGATTCGAACCCACGCATCCGAAGATACTGCGGCCTTAACGCAGCGCCTTAGACCACTCGGCCATCCTGCCTATACGGTTCTTTCTTTAAAATTTCAACTAGTTTTCAATCCAGAGATCATTTTTGTTTCTTCTGCATTTTGCAAGCGTTACTGGTCATCTGAACTGCCAAAACTTACTATTAATGTGATTGTTTCTGGAGGCTATAATCGCAAAAAAAAATTTTTCTCTGACAGATGTGGGATTCGAACCCATTAATCTGAGGATATTGTTCCCTGAACGCAGCGGCTTAGACCACTCGAACATGCTGCTTTCAAATTTTACGCTTAAATTTTTCAATTAATTTTCAATCCAGTGAATTTTTTTGTTCTGCATGTTCGAAAATCTTCTAGTCCTTTGAATTGTCAATAGCCGCAATTAGTGTGGTTGGCTAGGGGGACTAAAATATCATTAAGTTTTTTTCCTTGACAGGAGTGTGATTCGAACCCACGCATCCGAAGATACTGCGACCTGAACGCAGCGCCTTAGACCACTCGGCCATCCTGCCGTTAATGCAATCTTTCAAAAACTTTAAATAATTTTCAATCCAGAGATTAGTTTTGTTTATTCTGCTTGTTGCAAAAATTTTTGGGACTTTGAATTGCTAATACATGCAATCAGTGTGGTTCGCTAGGGTTACTTCATTCTCAAAAAATCCCTTTCTTTGACAGGAGTGGGATTCGAACCCACGCATCCGAAGCTACTGCGGCCTTAACGCAGCGCCTTAGACCACTCGGCCATCCTGCCTATAAGGCTCTTTCTTTAAAATTTCAACTACTTTTCAATCCAGAGATCATTTTTGTTTCTTCTGCATTTTGCAAGCGTTGCTGGTCATCTGAACTGCCAAAACTTACTATTAATGTGATTGTTTCTGGAGGCTATAATCGCAGAAAAATTTTTTCTCTGACAGATGTGGGATTCGAACCCATTAATCTGAGGATATTGCTCCCTGAACGCAGCGGCTTAGACCACTCGAACATGCTGCTTTCAAACTTTACGCTTAAATTTTCAATTAGTTTTCAATCCAGTGAATTTTTTTTGTTCTGCATGTTCGAAAATCTTCTAGTCCTTTGAATTGTCAATAGCCGCAATTAGTGTGGTTGGCTAGGGGGACTAAAATATCATTAAGTTTTTTTCCTTGACAGGAGTGTGATTCGAACCCACGCATCCGAAGATACTGCGACCTGAACGCAGCGCCATAGACCACTCGGCCATCCTGCCGTTAATGCAATCTTTCAAAAACTTTAAATAATTTTCAATCCAGAGATTAGTTTTGTTTATTCTGCTTGTTGCAAAAATTTTTGGGACTTTGAATTGCTACTACATGCAATCAGTGTGGTTCGCTAGGGGTTACTTCATTCTCAAAAAATCCCTTTCTTTGACAGGAGTGGGATTCGAACCCACGCATCCGAAGCTACTGCGGCCTTAACGCAGCGCCTTAGACCACTCGGCCATCCTGCCTATAAGGCTCTTTCTTTAAAATTTCAACTACTTTTCAATCCAGAGATCATTTTTGTTTCTTCTGCATTTTGCAAGCGTTGCTGGTCATCTGAACTGCCAAACCTTACTATTAATGTGATTGTTTCTGGAGGCTATAATCGCAGAAAAATTTTTTCTCTGACTAAAATATCATTAAGTTTTTTTCCTTGACAGGAGTGGGATTCGAACCCACGCATCCGAAGATACTGCGACCTGAACGCAGCGCCTTAGACCACTCGGCCATCCTGCCGTTAATGCATTCTTTCAAAAACTTTAAATAATTTTCAATCCAGAGATTAGTTTTGTTTATTCTGCTTGTTGCAAAATTTTTTGGGACTTTGAATTGCTAATACATGCAATCAGTGTGGTTCGCTAGGGGTTACTCCATTCTCAAAAAATCCCTTTCTTTGACAGGAGTGGGATTCGAACCCACGCATCCGAAGATACTGCGGCCTTAACGCAGCGCCTTAGACCACTCGGCCATCCTGCCTATACGGTTCTTTCTTTAAAATTTCAACTACTTTTCAATCCAGAGATCATTTTTGTTTCTTCTGCATTTTGCAAGCGTTGCTGGTCATCTGAACTGCCAAAACTTACTATTAATGTGATTGTTTCTGGAGGCTATAATCGCAGAAAAATTTTTTCTCTGACAGATGTGGGATTCGAACCCATTAATCTGAGGATATTGCTCCCTGAACGCAGCGGCTTAGACCACTCGAACATGCTGCTTTCAAACTTTACGCTTAAATTTTCAATTAGTTTTCAATCCAGTGAATTTTTTTTGTTCTGCATGTTCGAAAATCTTCTAGTCCTTTGAATTGTCAATAGCCGCAATTAGTGTGGTTGGCTAGGGGGACTAAAATATCATTAAGTTTTTTTCCTTGACAGGAGTGTGATTCGAACCCACGCATCCGAAGATACTGCGACCTGAACGCAGCGCCTTAGACCACTCGGCCATCCTGCCGTTAATGCAATCTTTCAAAAACTTTAAATAATTTTCAATCCAGAGATTAGTTTTGTTTATTCTGCTTGTTGCAAAAATTTTTGGGACTTTGAATTGCTACTACATGCAATCAGTGTGGTTCGCTAGGGGTTACTTCATTCTCAAAAAATCCCTTTCTTTGACAGGAGTGGGATTCGAACCCACGCATCCGAAGCTACTGCGGCCTTAACGCAGCGCCTTAGACCACTCGGCCATCCTGCCTATAAGGCTCTTTCTTTAAAATTTCAACTACTTTTCAATCCAGAGATCATTTTTGTTTCTTCTGCATTTTGCAAGCGTTGCTGGTCATCTGAACTGCCAAACCTTACTATTAATGTGATTGTTTCTGGAGGCTATAATCGCAGAAAAATTTTTTCTCTGACTAAAATATCATTAAGTTTTTTTCCTTGACAGGAGTGGGATTCGAACCCACGCATCCGAAGATACTGCGACCTGAACGCAGCGCCTTAGACCACTCGGCCATCCTGCCGTTAATGCATTCTTTCAAAAACTTTAAATAATTTTCAATCCAGAGATTAGTTTTGTTTATTCTGCTTGTTGCAAAATTTTTTGGGACTTTGAATTGCTAATACATGCAATCAGTGTGGTTCGCTAGGGGTTACTCCATTCTCAAAAAATCCCTTTCTTTGACAGGAGTGGGATTCGAACCCACGCATCCGAAGATACTGCGGCCTTAACGCAGCGCCTTAGACCACTCGGCCATCCTGCCTATACGGTTCTTTCTTTAAAATTTCAACTATTTTTCAATCCAGAGATCATTTTTGTTTCTTCTGCATTTTTCAAGCGTTGCTGGTCATCTGAACTGCCAAAACTTACTATTAATGTGATTGTTTCTGGAGGCTATAATCGCAAAAAAAAAATTTTCTCTGACAGATGTGGGATTCGAACCCATTAATCTGAGGATATTGCTCCCTGAACGCAGCGCAGCGGCTTAGACCACTCGAACATGCTGCTTTCAAATTTAACGCTTAAATTTTTCAATTAATTTTCAATCCAGTGAATTTTTTTGTTCTGCATGTTCGAAAATCTTCTAGTCCTTTGAATTGTCAATAGCCGCAATTAGTGTGGTTGGCTAGGGGGACTAAAATATCATTAAGTTTTTTTCCTTGACAGGAGTGTGATTCGAACCCACGCATCCGAAGATACTGCGACCTGAACGCAGCGCCTTAGACCACTCGGCCATCCTGCCGTTAATGCAATCTTTCAAAAACTTTAAATAATTTTCAATCCAGAGATTAGTTTTGTTTATTCTGCTTGTTGCAAAAATTTTTGGGACTTTGAATTGCTAATACATGCAATCAGTGTGGTTCGCTAGGGGTTACTTCATTCTCAAAAAATCCATTTCTTTGACAGGAGTGGGATTCGAACCCACGCATCCGAAGCTACTGCGGCCTTAACGCAGCGCCTTAGACCACTCGGCCATCCTGCCTATAAGGCTCTTTCTTTAAAATTTCAACTACTTTTCAATCCAGAGATCATTTTTGTTTCTTCTGCATTTCGCAAGCGTTGCTGGTCATCTGAACTGCCAAAACTTACTATTAATGTGATTGGCTCTGGAGGCTATAATCGCAGAAAAATTTTTTCTCTGACAGATGTGGGATTCGAACCCTTTAATCTGAGGATATTGCTCCCTGAACGCAGCGGCTTAGACCACTCGAACATGCTGCTTTCAAATTTTAGGCTTAAATTTTTCAATTAATTTTCAATCCAGTGAAGTTCGAAAATCTTCTAGTCCTTTGAATTGCCAATAGCCGCAATTAGTGTGGTTGGCTAGGGAGACTTAAATATCATTAAGTTTTTTTCCTTGACAGGAGTGGGATTCGAACCCACGCATCCGAAGATACTGCGACCTGAACGCAGCGCCTTAGACCACTCGGCCATCCTGCCGTTAATGCAATCTTTCAAAAACTTTAAATAATTTTCAATCCAGAGATTAGTTTTGTTTATTCTGCTTGTTGCAAAAATTTTTGGGACTTTGAATTGCTAATACATGCAATCAGTGTGGTTCGCTAGGGGTTACTCCATTCTCAAAAGATCCCTTTCTTTGACAGGAGTGGCATTCGAACCCACGCATCCGAAGATACTGCGGCCTTAACGCAGCGCCTTAGACCACTCGCCCTTCCTGCCTATAAGGCTCTTACTTTAAAATTTCAACTACTTTTCAATCCAGAGATCATTTTTGTTTCTTCTGCATTTCGCAAGCGTTGCTGGTCATCTGAACTGCCAAAACTTACTATTAATGTGATTGGCTCTGGAGGCTATAATCGCAGAAAAATTTTTTCTCTGACAGATGTGGGATTCGAACCCATTAATCTGAGGATATTGCTCCCTGAACGCAGCGGCTTAGACCACTCGAACATGCTGCTTTCAAATTTTACGCTTAAATTTTTCAATTAATTTTCAATCCAGTGAGTTTTTTTTGATCTGCATGTTCGAAAATCTTCTAGTCCTTTGAATTGCCAATAGCCGCAATTAGTGTGGTTGGCTAGGGAGACTAAAATATCATTAAGTTTTTTTCCTTGACAGGAGTGGGATTTGAACCCACGCATCCGAAGATACTGCGACCTGAACGCAGCGCCTTAGACCACTCGGCCATCCTGCCGTTAATTCAATCTTTCAAAAACTTTAAATAATTTTCAATCCAGAGATTAGTTTTGTTTATTCTGCTTGTTGCAAAAATTTTTGGGACTTTGAATTGCTAATACATGCAATCAGTGTGGTTCGCTAGGGGTTACTTCATTCTCAAAAAATCCCTTTCTTTGACAGAAGTGGGATTCGAACCCACGCATCCGAAGTTACTGCGGCCTTAACGCAGCGCCTTAGACCACTCGGCCATCCAGCCTATACGGCTCTTTCTTTAAAATTTCAACTACTTTTCAATCCAGAGATCATTTTTGTTTCTTCTGCATTTTGCAAGCGTTGCTGGTCATCTGAACTGCCAAAACTTACTATTAATGTGATTGTTTCTGGAGGCTATAATCGCAAAAAAAAATTTTCTCTGACAGCTGTGGGATTCGAACCCATTAATCTGAGGATATTGCTCCCTGAACGCAGCGGCTTAGACCACTCGAACATGCTGCTTTCAAATTTTACGCTTAAATTTTCAATTAGTTTTCATTCCAGTGAATTTTTTTTGTTCTGCATGTTCGAAAATCTTCTAGTCCTTTGAATTGCCAATAGCCGCAATTAGTGTGGTTGGCTAGGGAGACTAAAATATCATTAAGTTTTTTTCCTTGACAGGAGTGGGATTCGAACCCACACATCCGAAGATACTGCGACCTGAACGCAGCGCCTTAGTCCACTCGGCCATCCTGCCGTTAATGCAATCTTTCAAAAACTTTAAATAATTTTCAATCCAGAGATTAGTTTTGTTTATTCTGCTTGTTGCAAAAATTTTTGGGACTTTGAATTGCTAATACATGCAATCAGTGTGGTTCGCTAGGGGTTACTCCATTCTCAAAAAATCCCTTTCTTTGACAGGAGTGGGATTCGAACCCACGCATCCGAAGATACTGCGGCCTTAACGCAGCGCCTTAGACCACTCGGCCATCCTGCCTATAAGGCTCTTTCTTTAAAATTTCAACTATTTTTCAATCCGGAGATCATTTTTGTTTCTTCTGCATTTTGCAAGCGTTGCTGGTCATCTGAACTGCCAAAACTTACTATTAATGTGATTGGCTCTGGAAGCTATAATCTCAGAAAAATTTTTTCTATGACAGATGTGGGATTCGAACCCATTAATCTGAGGATATTGCTCCCTGATCCCAGCGGCTTAGACCACTCGAACATGCTGCTGTCAAATTTTACGCTTAAATTTTTCTATTAATTTTCAATCCAGTGATTTTTTTTTTGTTCTGCATGTTCCAAAATCTTCTAGTCTTTTGAATTACCAATAGCCGCAATTAGTTTGGTTGGCTAGGGAGACTAAAATATCTTGAAATTTTTTTCTTTGACAGGAGTGGGATTTGAACCCACGCATACGAAGATACTGCGACCTGAACGCAGTGCCTTAGACCACTCGGCAACCCTGGCTTTAATGGCATCTTTCAAAAACTTTAAGTAATTTTCAGTCCAGAGATTAGTTTTGTTTATTTTGCTTGTTGCAAGCGTTGCTGGTCATCTGAACTGCCAAAACTTACTAATAATGTGGTTGGCTCTGGAGGCTCTAATCTCAGAAAATCTTTTTCTCTGACAGATGTGGGATTCGAACCCATTAATCTGAGGATATTGTTCCCTGAACGCAGCGGCTTAGACCACTCGAACATGCTGCTTTCAAATTTTACGCTTAAATTTTTCAATTAGTTTTCAATCCAGTGAATTTTTTTTGTTCTGCATGTTCTAAAATCTTCTAGTCTTTTGAATTGCCAATAGCCGCAATTAGTTTGGTTGGCTAGGGAGACTAAAATATCTTGAAATTTTTTTCTTTGACAGGAGTGGGATTTGAACCCACGCATACGAAGATACTGCGACCTGAACGCAGTGCCTTAGACCACTCGGCAACCCTGGCTTTAATGGCATCTTTCAAAAACTTTAAGTAATTTTCAGTCCAGAGATTAGTTTTGTTTATTTTGCTTGTTGCAAGCGTTGCTGGTCATCTGAACAGCCAAAACTTACTAATAATGTGGTTGGCTCTGGAAGCTATAATCTCAGAAAAATTTTTTCTATGACAGATGTGGGATTCGAACCCATTAATCTGACGATATTGCTCCCTGATCCCAGCGGCTTAGACCACTCGAACATGCTGCTGTCAAATTTTACGCTTAAATTTTTCTATTAATTTTCAATCCAGTGATTTTTTTTTGTTCTGCATGTTCCAAAATCTTCTAGTCTTTTGAATTGCCAATAGCCGCAATTAGTTTGGTTGGCTAGGGAGACTAAAATATCTTGAAATTTTTTTCTTTGACAGGAGTGGGATTTGAACCCACGCATACGAAGATACTGCGACCTGAACGCAGTGCCTTAGACCACTCGGCAACCCTGGCTTTAATGGCATCTTTCAAAAACTTTAAGTAATTTTCAGTCCAGAGATTAGTTTTGTTTATTTTGCTTGTTGCAAGCGTTGCTGGTCATCTGAACTGCCAAAACTTACTAATAATGTGGTTGGCTCTGGAGGCTCTAATCTCAGAAAATCTTTTTCTCTGACAGATGTGGGATTCGAACCCATTAATCTGAGGATATTGTTCCCTGAACGCAGCGGCTTAGACCACTCGAACATGCTGCTTTCAAATTTTACGCTTAAATTTTTCAATTAGTTTTCAATCCAGTGAATTTTTTTTGTTCTGCATGTTCTAAAATCTTCTAGTCCTTTGAATTGCCAATAGCCGCAATTAGTCTGGTTGGCTAAGGAGACTAAAATATCTTGAAATTTTTTTCTTTGACAGGAGTGAGATTCGAACCACGCATCCGAGGATACTGCGACCTGAACCACTCGGCCATCCGAGGATACTGCGACCTGAACCACTCGGCCTGAACCACTCGGCCTTAGACCACTCGGCCATCCTGCCGTTAATGAAATCTTTCAAAAACTTTAAGTAGTTTTCAGTCCAGAGATTAGTTTTGTTTATTTTGCTTTTTGCAAAAATTTTTGGGACTTTGAATTGCTAATACATGCAATCAGTGTGGTTCGCTAGGGGTTACTCCATTCTCAAAAAATCCCTTTCTTTGACAGGAGTGGGATTCGAACCCACGCATCCGAAGATACTGCGGCCTTAACGCAGCGCCTTAGACCACTCGGCCATCCTGCCTATACGGCTCTTTCTTTAAAATTTCAACTACTTTTCAATCCAGAGATCATTTTTGTTTCTTCTGCATTTTGCAAGCGTTGCTGGTCATCTGAACTGCCAAAACTTACTATTAATGTGATTGTTTCTGGAGGCTATATTCGCAAAAAAAATTTTTCTCTGCTAGATGTGGGATTCGAACCCATTAATCTGAGGATATTGCTCCCTGAACGCAGCGGCTTAGACCACTCGAACATGCTGCTTTCAAATTTTACGCTTAAATTTTCAATTATTTTTCAATCCAGTGAATTTTTTTTGTTCTGCATGTTCGAAAATCTTCTAGTCCTTTGAATTGCCAATAGCCGCAATTAGTGTGGTTGGCTAGGGAGACTAAAATATCATTAATTTTTTTTCCTTGACAGGAGTGGGATTCGAACCCACGCATCCGAAGATACTGCGACCTGAACGCAGCGCCTTAGACCACTCGGCCATCCTGCCGTTAATGCAATCTTTCAAAAACTTTAAATAATTTTCAATCCAGAGATTAGTTTTGTTTACTCTGCTTGTTGCAAAAATTTTTGGGACTTTGAATTGCTAATACATGCAATCAGTGTGGTTCGCTAGGGGTTACTCCATTCTCAAAAAATCCCTTTCTTTGACAGGAGTGGGATTCGAACCCACGCATCCGAAGATACTGCGGCCTTACCGCAGCGCCTTAGACCACTCGGCCATCCTGCCTATACGGCTGTTTCTTTAAAATTTCAACTAATTTTCAATCCAGAGATCATTTTTGTTTCTTCTGCATTTTGCAAGCGTTGCTGGTCATCTGAACTGCCAAAACTTACTATTAATGTGATTGTTTCTGGAGGCTATAATCGCAAAAAAAATTTTTCTCTGACAGATGTGGGATTCGAACCCATTAATCTGAGGATATTGCTCCCTGAACGCAGCGGCTTAGACCACTCGAACATGCTGCTTTCAAATTTTACGCTTAAATTTTCAATTAGTTTTCAATCCAGTGAATTTTTTTTGTTCTGCATGTTCGAAAATCTTCTAGTCCTTTGAATTGCCAATAGCCGCAATTAGTGTGGTTGGCTAGGGAGACTAAAATATCTTTAATTTTTTTCCTTGACAGGATTGGGATTCGAACCCACGCATCCGAAGATGCTGCGACCTGAACGCAGCGCCTTAGACCACTCGGCCATCCTGCCGTTAATGCAATCTTTCAAAAACTTTAAATAATTTTCAATCCAGAGATTAGTTTTGTTTATTCTGCTTGTTGCAAAAATTTTGGGACTTTGAATTGCTAATACATGCAATCAGTGTGGTTCGCTAGGGGTTACTCCATTCTCAAAAAATCCCTTTCTTTGACAGGAGTGGGATTCGAACCCACGCATCCGAAGATACTGCGGCCTTAACGCAGCGCCTTAGACCACTCGACCATCCTGCCTATAAGGCTCTTTCTTTAAAATTTCAACTACTTTTCAATCCAGAGATCATTTTTGTTTCTTCTGCATTTTGCAAGTGTTGCTGGTCATCTGAACTGCCAAAACTTACTATTAATGTGATTGGCTCTGGAGGCTATAATCGCAGAAAAAATTTTTCTCTGACAGATGTGGGATTCGAAACCATTAATCTGAGGATATTGCTCCCTTTCAAATTGCTGCTTTCAAATTTTACGCTTAAATTTTTCAATTAATTTTCAATCCAGTGAATTTTTTTTGTTCTGCATGTTCGAAAATCTTCTAGTCCTTTGAATTGCCAATAGCCGCAATTAGTGTGGTTGGCTAGGGAGACTAAAATATCATTAAGTTTTTTTCTTTGACAGGAGTGGGATTCGAACCCACGCATCCGAAGATACTGCGACCTGAACGCAGCGCCTTAGACCACTCGGCCATCCTGCCGTTAATGCAATCTTTCAAAAACTTTAAATAATTTTCAATCCAGAGATTAGTTTTGTTTATTCTGCTTGTTGCAAATATTTTTGGGACTTTGAATTGCCAATACGTGCAATTAGTGTGGTTCGCTAGGGGTTACTCCATTCTCAAAAAATCCCTTTCTTTGACAGGAGTGGGATTCGAACCCACGCATCCGAAGATACTGCGGCCTTAACGCAGCGCCTTAGACCACTCGGCCATCCTGCCTATAAGGCTCTTTCTTTAAAATTTCAACTACTTTTCAATCCAGAGATCATTTTTGTTTCTTCTGCTTTTTGCAAGCGTTGCTGGTCATCTGAACTGCCAAAACTTACTATTAATGTGATTGTTTCTGGAGGCTATAATCGCAGAAAAATTTTTTCTCTGACAGATGTGGGATTCGAACCCATTAATCTGAGGATATTGCTCCCTGAACGCAGCGGCTTAGACCACTCGAACATGCTGCTTTCAAATTTTACGCTTAAATTTTTCAATTAATTTTCAATCCAGTGAATTTTTTTTGTTCTGCATGTTCGAAAATCTTCTAGTCCTTTGAATTGCCAATAGCCGCAATTAGTGTGGTTGGCTAGGGAGACTAAAATATCATTAAGTTTTTTTTCCTTGACAGGAGTGGGATTCGAACCCACGCATCCGAAGATACTGCGACCTGAACGCAGCGCCTTAGACCACTCGGCCATCCTGCCGTTAATGCAATCTTTCAAAAACCTTAAATAATTTTCAATCCAGAGATTAGTTTTGTTTATTCTGCTTGTTGCAAAAATTTTTGGGACTTTGAATTGCTAATACATGCAATCAGTGTGGTTCGCTAGGGGTTACTCCATTCTCAAAAAATCCCTTTCTTTGACAGGAGTGGGATTCGAACCCACGCATCCGAAGATACTGCGGCCTTAACGCAGCGCCTTAGACCACTCGACCATCCTGCCTATAAGGCTCTTTCTTTAAAATTTCAACTACTTTTCAATCCAGAGATCATTTTTGTTTCTTCTGCATTTTGCAAGCGTTGCTGGTCATCTGAACTGCCGAAACTTACTATTAATGTGATTGTTTCTGGAGGCTAAAATCGCAGAAAAATTTTTTCTCTGACAGATGTGGGATTCGAACCCATTAATTTGAGGATATTGCACTCTGAACGCATCGGCTTAGAGCACTCGAACATGCTGCTTTCAAACTTTACGCTTAAATTTTCAATTAATTTTCAATCCAGTGAATTTTTTTTGTACTGCATGTTCCAAAATCTTCTAGTCCTTTGAATTGCCAATAGCCGCAATTAGTGTGGTTGGATAGGGAGACTAAAATATCATTAAGTTTTTTTCCTTGACAGGAGTGCGATTCGAACCCACGCATCCGAAGATACTGCGACCTAAACGCAGCGCCTTAGACCACTCGGCCATCCTGCCTATAAGGCTCTTTCTTTAAAATTTCAACTTCTTTTCAATCCAGAGATCATTTTTGTTTCTTCTGCATTTTGCAAGCGTTGCTGGTCATCTGAACTGCCAAAACTTACTATTAATGTGATTGTTTCTGGAGGCTATAATCGCAGAAAAATTTTTTCTCTGACAGATGTGGGATTCGAACCCATTAATCTGAGGATATTGCTCCCTGAACGCAGCGGCTCAGACCACTCGAACATGCTGCTTTCAAATTTTACGCTTTAGTTTTTCAATTAATTTTCAATCCAGTGAATTTTTTTTGTACTGCATGTTCCAAAATCTTCTAGTCCTTTGAATTGCCAATAGCCGCAATTAGTCTGGTTGGCTAGGGAGACTAAAATATCTTGAGATTTTTTTCTTTGACAGAAGTGGGATTCGAACCCACGCATCAGAAGATACTGCGACCTGAACGCAGCGCCTTAGACCACTCGGCCATCCTGCCGTTATTCGAATCTTTCAAAAACTTTAAGTAATTTTCAATCCAGAGATTAGTTTTGTTTATTCAGCTTGTTGCGAAAATTTTTGGGACTTTGAATTGCTAATACATGCTAATCCATTCTCAAAAAATCTCTTTCTTTGACAGGAGTGGGATTCGAACCCACGCATCCGAAGATACTGCGGCCTTAACGCAGCGCCTTAGACCACTCGGCCATCCTGCCTATAAGGCTCTTTCTTTAAAATTTCAACTACTTTTCAACCCGGAGATCATTTTTGTTTCTTCTGCATTTTGCAAGCGTTGCTGGTCATCTGAACTGCCAAAACTTACTATTAATGTGATTGGCTCTGGAAGCTATAATCTCAGAAAAAATTTTTCTATGACAGATGTGGGATTCGAACCCATTAATCTGAGGATATTGCTCCCTGAACCCAGCGGCTTAGACCACTCGAACATGCTGCTGTCATATTTTACGCTTAAATTTTTCTATTAATTTTCAATCCAGTGATTTTTTTTTTGTTCTGCATGTTCCAAAATCTTCTAGTCTTTTGAATTGCCAATAGCCGCAATTAGTTTGGTTGGCTAGGGAGACTAAAATATCTTGAAATTTTTTTCTTTGACAGGAGTGGGATTTGAACCCACGCATACGAAGATACTGCGACCTGAACGCAGTGCCTTAGACCACTCGGCAACCCTGGGTTTAATGGCATCTTTCAAAAACTTTAAGTAATTTTCAGTCCAGAGATTAGTTTTGTTTATTTTGCTTGTTGCAAGCGTTGCTGGTCATCTGAACTGCCAAAACTTACTAATAATGGAGGCCGCAATTAGTCTGGTTGGCTAAGGAGACTAAAATATCTTAAAATTTTTTTCTTTGACAGGAGTGAGATTCGAACCCACGCATCCGAGGATACTGCGACCTGAACGCAGCGCCTTAGACCACTCAGCCATCCTGCAGTTTCTGCAATCTTTCAAAAACTTTAAGTAATTTTCAGTCCAGAGATTAGTTTTGTTTATTTTGCTTTTTGCAAAAATTTTTGGGACTTAGAATTGCTAATACTTGCAATCAGTGTGGTTGGCTAGGGGGACTCAATTCTCAAAAAAAACCCTTTCATTGACAGGAGCGGGTTTAGAACGCACGAATCCAAAAATGCTCTAATTTTTTCAAATAATTTTCAATGCGGAGATTTTTTGTTTATTCTTTAAATTACAGAATCTTTTATTCCTTTGAATTTGCAATAGTTGCAACTAGTGTGGTTGATTAGGGAAACTAAAATATCTTGAGATTTATTTCTTTGACAGAAGTGGGATTCGAACCCACGCATCCGAAGATACTGCGACCTGAACGCAGCGCCTTAGACCACTCGGCCATCCTGCCGTTATTCGAATCTTTCAAAAACTTTAAGTAATTTTCAATCC
This sequence comes from Symsagittifera roscoffensis, assembly GCF_963678635.1. Taxonomy (NCBI): domain Eukaryota; kingdom Metazoa; phylum Xenacoelomorpha; order Acoela; family Convolutidae; genus Symsagittifera; species Symsagittifera roscoffensis. Next base: position 18,350,942 of record NC_087067.1, read on the forward strand.
AGAGATTAGTTTTGTTTATTCAGCTTGTTGCGAAAATTTTTGGGACTTTGAATTGCTAATACATGCTAATCCATTCTCAAAAAATCTCATTCTTTGACAGGAGTGGGATTCGAACCCACGCATCCGAAGATACTGCGGCCTTAACGCAGCGCCTTAGACCACTCGGCCATCCTGCCTATAAGGCTCTTTCTTTAAATTTTCAACTACTTTTCAACCCGGAGATCATTTTTGTTTCTTCTGCATTTTGCAAGCGTTGCTGGTCATCTGAACTGCCAAAACTTACTATTAATGTGATTGTTTCTGGAGGCTATAATCGCAGAAAAATTTTTTCTCTGACAGATGTGGGATTCGAACCCATTAATCTGAGGATATTGCTCCCTGAACGCAGCGGCTCAGACCACTCGAACATGCTGCTTTCAAATTTTACGCTTTAGTTTTTCAATTAATTTTCAATCCAGTGAATTTTTTTTGTACTGCATGTTCCAAAATCTTCTAGTCCTTTGAATTGCCAATAGCCGCAATTAGTCTGGTTGGCTAGGGAGACTAAAATATCTTGAGATTTTTTTCTTTGACAGAAGTGGGATTCGAACCCACGCATCCGAAGATACTGCGACCTGAACGCAGCGCCTTAGACCACTCGGCCATCCTGCCGTTATTCGAATCTTTCAAAAACTTTAAGTAATTTTCAATCCAGAGATTAGTTTTGTTTATTCAGCTTGTTGCGAAAATTTTTGGGACTTTGAATTGCTAATACATGCTAATCCATTCTCAAAAAATCTCTTTCTTTGACAGGAGTGGGATTCGAACCCACGCATCCGAAGATACTGCGGCCTTAACGCAGCGCCTTAGACCACTCGGCCATCCTGCCTATAAGGCTATTTCTTTAAAATTTCAACTACTTTTCAACCCGGAGATCATTTTTGTTTCTTCTGCATTTTGCAAGCGTTGCTGGTCATCTGAACTGCCAAAACTTACTATTAATGTGATTGGCTCTGGAAGCTATAATCTCAGAAAAAATTTTTCTATGACAGATGTGGGATTCGAACCCATTAATCTGAGGATATTGCTCCCTGAACCCAGCGGCTTAGACCACTCGAACATGCTGCTGTCATATTTTACGCGTAAATTTTTCTATTAATTTTCAATCCAGTGATTTTTTTTTGTTCTGCATGTTCCAAAATCTTCTAGTCTTTTGAATTGCCAATAGCCGCAATTAGTTTGGTTGGCTAGGGAGACTAAAATATCTTGAAATTTTTTTCTTTGACAGGAGTGGGATTTGAACCCACGCATACGAAGATACTGCGACCTGAACGCAGTGCCTTAGACCACTCGGCAACCCTGGGTTTAATGGCATCTTTCAAAAACTTTAAGTAATTTTCAGTCCAGAGATTAGTTTTGTTTATTTTGCTTGTTGCAAGCGTTGCTGGTCATCTGAACTGCCAAAACTTACTAATAATGGAGGCCGCAATTAGTCTGGTTGGCTAAGGAGACTAAAATATCTTAAAATTTTTTTCTTTGACAGGAGTGAGATTCGAACCCACGCATCCGAGGATACTGCGACCTGAACGCAGCGCCTTAGACCACTCAGCCATCCTGCAGTTTCTGCAATCTTTCAAAAACTTTAAGTAATTTTCAGTCCAGAGATTAGTTTTGTTTATTTTGCTTTTTGCAAAAATTTTTGGGACTTAGAATTGCTAATACTTGCAATCAGTGTGGTTGGCTAGGGGGACTCAACCCTCATAAAAAACCCTTTCATTGACAGGAGCGGGCTTAGAACCCACGAATCCAAAAATGCTCTAATTTTTTTGATTAATTTTCAATCCGGAGATTTTTTGTTTATTCTTTAAATTACAAAACCTTTTATTCCTTTGATTTTGCAATAGTTGCAACTAGTGTGGTTGATTAGGGAAACAAAAATATCATAAAAGTTTTGTCTTTGACAGGAGTGGGATTCAAACCCACGCATCCGAAGATACTGCGGCCTAAACGCAGCGCCTTAGACCACTCGGCCATCCTGCCTATAAGGCTCTTTCTTTAAAATTTCAACTAGTTTTCAATCCAGAGATCATTTTTGTTTCTTCTGCATTTTGCAAGCGTTGTTGGTCATCTGAACTGCCAAAACTTACTATTCATGTGATTGGCTCTGGAGGCTATAATCTCAGAAAATCTGTTTCTCTGACAGATGTGGGATTCAAACCCATTAATCTGAAGATATTGCTCCCTGAACGCAGCGGCTTAGACCACTCGAACATGCTGCTTTCAAATTTTACGCTTAAATTTTTCAATTAATTTTCAATCCAGTGAATGTTTTTTTGTTCTGCATGTTCACAAATCTTTTAGTCCTTTGAATTGCCAATAGTCGCCATTAGTGTGGTTGGCTAGGGAGACTAAAATATCAGCAATTTTTTTTTGACAGGAGTGGGATTCGAAACTACGCAACCGAAGATACTGCCACCTGAATGCAACGCCTTAGACCACTCGGCCATCCTGCCCATTCTGCAATCTTTCAAAAACTTTAAGTAGTTTGCAATCCAGAGATTAGTTTTGTTTAATCTGCTTGTTGCAAAAATTTTGGGACTTTGAATTGCCAATACATGCAATCAGTGTGGTTCGCTAGGGGTTACTCCATTCTCAAAAAATCACTTTTTTGGACAGGAGTGGGATTCGAACCCACGGATCCGAAGATACTGCGGCCTAAACGCAGCGCCTTAGACCACTCGGCCATCCTGCCGTTAATTGAATCTTTCAAAAACTTTAAGTAGTTTGCAATCCAGAGATTAGTTTTGTTTATTCTGCATTTTGCAAGCGTTGCTGGTCATCTGAACTGCCAAAACTTACTATTCATGTGATTGGCTCTGGAGGCTATAATCTCAGAAAATCTTTTTATCTGAGAGATGTGCGATTCGAACCCATTAATCTGAGGATATTGCTCCCTGAACCCAGCGGCTTAGACCACTCGAACATGCTGCTGTCATATTTTACGCGTAAATTTTTCTATTAATTTTCAATCCAGTGATTTTTTTTTGTTCTGCATGTTCCAAAATCTTCTAGTCTTTTGAATTGCCAATAGCCGCAATTAGTTTGGTTGGCTAGGGAGACTAAAATATCTTGAAATTTTTTTCTTTGACAGGAGTGGGATTTGAACCCACGCATACGAAGATACTGCGACCTGAACGCAGTGCCTTAGACCACTCGGCAACCCTGGGTTTAATGGCATCTTTCAAAAACTTTAAGTAATTTTCAGTCCAGAGATTAGTTTTGTTTATTTTGCTTGTTGCAAGCGTTGCTGGTCATCTGAACTGCCAAAACTTACTAATAATGGAGGCCGCAATTAGTCTGGTTGGCTAAGGAGACTAAAATATCTTAAAATTTTTTTCTTTGACAGGAGTGAGATTCGAACCCACGCATCCGAGGATACTGCGACCTGAACGCAGCGCCTTAGACCACTCAGCCATCCTGCAGTTTCTGCAATCTTTCAAAAACTTTAAGTAATTTTCAGTCCAGAGATTAGTTTTGTTTATTTTGCTTTTTGCAAAAATTTTTGGGACTTAGAATTGCTAATACTTGCAATCAGTGTGGTTGGCTAGGGGGACTCAACCCTCATAAAAAACCCTTTCATTGACAGGAGCGGGCTTAGAACCCACGAATCCAAAAATGCTCTAATTTTTTTGATTAATTTTCAATCCGGAGATTTTTTGTTTATTCTTTAAATTACAAAACCTTTTATTCCTTTGATTTTGCAATAGTTGCAACTAGTGTGGTTGATTAGGGAAACAAAAATATCATAAAAGTTTTGTCTTTGACAGGAGTGGGATTCAAACCCACGCATCCGAAGATACTGCGGCCTAAACGCAGCGCCTTAGACCACTCGGCCATCCTGCCTATAAGGCTCTTTCTTTAAAATTTCAACTAGTTTTCAATCCAGAGATCATTTTTGTTTCTTCTGCATTTTGCAAGCGTTGTTGGTCATCTGAACTGCCAAAACTTACTATTCATGTGATTGGCTCTGGAGGCTATAATCTCAGAAAATCTGTTTCTCTGACAGATGTGGGATTCAAACCCATTAATCTGAAGATATTGCTCCCTGAACGCAGCGGCTTAGACCACTCGAACATGCTGCTTTCAAATTTTACGCTTAAATTTTTCAATTAATTTTCAATCCAGTGAATGTTTTTTTGTTCTGCATGTTCACAAATCTTTTAGTCCTTTGAATTGCCAATAGTCGCCATTAGTGTGGTTGGCTAGGGAGACTAAAATATCAGCAATTTTTTTTTGACAGGAGTGGGATTCGAAACTACGCAACCGAAGATACTGCCACCTGAATGCAACGCCTTAGACCACTCGGCCATCCTGCCCATTCTGCAATCTTTCAAAAACTTTAAGTAGTTTGCAATCCAGAGATTAGTTTTGTTTAATCTGCTTGTTGCAAAAATTTTGGGACTTTGAATTGCCAATACATGCAATCAGTGTGGTTCGCTAGGGGTTACTCCATTCTCAAAAAATCACTTTTTTGGACAGGAGTGGGATTCGAACCCACGGATCCGAAGATACTGCGGCCTAAACGCAGCGCCTTAGACCACTCGGCCATCCTGCCGTTAATTGAATCTTTCAAAAACTTTAAGTAGTTTGCAATCCAGAGATTAGTTTTGTTTATTCTGCATTTTGCAAGCGTTGCTGGTCATCTGAACTGCCAAAACTTACTATTCATGTGATTGGCTCTGGAGGCTATAATCTCAGAAAATCTTTTTATCTGAGAGATGTGCGATTCGAACCCATTAATCTGAGGATAATGCTCCCTGAACGCAGCGGCTTAGACCACTCGAACATGCTGCTTTCAAATTTTACGCTTAAATTTTTCAGTAAATTTTCAATCCAGTGAATTTTTTTGTTCTGCATGCTCCAAAATCTTCTAGTCCTTTGAATTGCCAATAGCCGCAATTAGTCTGGTTGGCTAGGAAGACTAAAATATCTTAAAATTTTTTTCTTTGACAGGAGTGGGATTCGAACCGACGCATCCGAAGATACTGCGATCTGAAAGCAGTGTCTTAGACCACTCGGCCATCATGACGTTAATGGAATCTTTCAAAAACTTTAAGTAGTTTTCAGTCCAGAGATTAGTTTTGTTTATTTTGCTTGTTGCAAAAATTTTTGGGACTTAGAATTGCTAATACTTGCAATCAGTGTGGTTGGCTAGGGGGACTCAATCCTCATAAAAAACCCTTTCATTGACAGGAGCGGGCTTAGAACGCACGAATCCAAAAATGCTCTAATTTTTTCAATTAATTTTCAATGCGGAGATTTTTTGTTTATTCTTTAAATTACAGAATCTTTTATTCCTTTGAATTTGCAATAGTTGCAACTAGTGTGGTTGATTAGGGAAACAAAAATATCATAAAAATTTTGTCTTTGACAGGAGTGGGATTCGAACCCACGCATCCGAAGATACTGCGGCCTAAACGCAGCGCCTTAGACCACTCGGCCATCCTGCCTATAAGGCTCTTTCTTTAAAATTTCAACTGGTTTTCAATCCAGAGATCATTTTTGTTTCTTCTGCATTTTGCAAGCGTTGCTGGTCATCTGAACTGCCAAAACTTACTATTCATGTGATTGGCTCTGGAGGCTATAATCTCAGAAAATCTTTTTATCTGAGAGATGTGCGATTCGAACCCATTAATCTGAGGATAATGCTCCCTGAACGCAGCGGCTTAGACCACTCGAACATGCTGCTTTCAAATTTTACGCTTAAATTTTTCAGTAAATTTTCAATCCAGTGAATTTTTTTGTTCTGCATGCTCCAAAATCTTCTAGTCCTTTGAATTGCCAATAGCCGCAATTAGTCTGGTTGGCTAGGAAGACTAAAATATCTTAAAATTTCTTTCTTTGACAGGAGTGGGATTCGAACTGACGCATCCGAAGATACTGCGATCTGAAAGCAGTGTCTTAGACCACTCGGCCATCATGACGTTAATGGAATCTTTCAAAAACTTTAAGTAGTTTTCAGTCCAGAGATTAGTTTTGTTTATTTTGCTTGTTGCAAAAATTTTTGGGACTTAGAATTGCTAATACTTGCAATCAGTGTGGTTGGCTAGGGGGACTCAATCCTCATAAAAAAACCCTTTCATTGACAGGAGCGGGCTTAGAACCCACGAATCCAAAAATGCTCTAATTTTTTTGATTAATTTTCAATCCGGAGATTTTTTGTTTATTCTTTAAATTACAAAACCTTTTATTCCTTTGATTTTGCAATAGTTGCAACTAGTGTGGTTGATTAGGGAAACAAAAATATCATAAAAGTTTTGTCTTTGACAGGAGTGGGATTCAAACCCACGCATCCGAAGATACTGCGGCCTAAACGCAGCGCCTTAGACCACTCGGCCATCCTGCCTATAAGGCTCTTTCTTTAAAATTTCAACTAGTTTTCAATCCAGAGATCATTTTTGTTTCTTCTGCATTTTGCAAGCGTTGTTGGTCATCTGAACTGCCAAAACTTACTATTCATGTGATTGGCTCTGGAGGCTATAATCTCAGAAAATCTGTTTCTCTGACAGATGTGGGATTCAAACCCATTAATCTGAAGATATTGCTCCCTGAACGCAGCGGCTTAGACCACTCGAACATGCTGCTTTGAAATTTTACGCTTAAATTTTTCAATTAATTTTCAATCCAGTGAATGTTTTTTTGTTCTGCATGTTCACAAATCTTTTAGTCCTTTGAATTGCCAATAGTCGCCATTAGTGTGGTTGGCTAGGGAGACTAAAATATCAGCAATTTTTTTTTGACAGGAGTGGGATTCGAAACTACGCAACCGAAGATACTGCCACCTGAATGCAACGCCTTAGACCACTCGGCCATCCTGCCAATTCTGCAATCTTTCAAAAACTTTAAGTAGTTTGCAATCCAGAGATTAGTTTTGTTTAATCTGCTTGTTGCAAAAATTTTGGGACTTTGAATTGCCAATACATGCAATCAGTGTGGTTCGCTAGGGGTTACTCCATTCTCAAAAAATCCCTTTTTTTGACAGGAGTGGGATTCGAACCCACGCATCCGAAGATACTGCGGCCTAAACGCAGCGCCTTAGACCACTCGGCCATCCTGCCGTTAATTGAATCTTTCAAAAACTTTAAGTAGTTTGCAATCCAGAGATTAGTTTTGTTTATTCTGCTTGTTGCAAAAATTTTTGGGACTTCGAATTGCTAATACTTGCAATCAGTGTGGTTGGCTAGGGGGACTCAATTCTCAAAAAACGTTTTCTTTGACAGAAGCGGGCTTAGAACCCACGAATCCAAAAATGCTTTTATTTTTTATTAATTTTTAATCCGGAGAATTTTTGTTTATTCTGCAAATTGCAAAATCTTTTATTCTTTTGAATTGGCAATAATTGCAAATAGTGTGGTTGATTAGGGAAACAAAATTATCATAAAATTCTGTCTTTGACAGGAGTGGGATTCGAACCCATGCATCCGAAGATATTGCTGCCTAAACGCAGCGCCTTAGACCACTCGGCCATCATGCCTATAAGCCTCTTCCTTTAAAATTTCAACTACTTTCCAATCCAGAGATCATTTTTGTTTCTTCTTCATTTTGCCAGCATTGCTGGTCATCTGAACTGCCATAACTTACAATTAGTGTGATTGGCTCTGGAGGCTATAATCTCAGAAAATCTTTTTCTCTGACAGATGTGGGATTCGAACCCAATAATCTGAAGATATTGCTCCCTGAACGCAGCGGATTAGACCACTCGAACATGCTGCTTTCACATTTTAAGCTTAAATTTTTTAATTAATTTTCAATCCAGTGAAATTTTTTTGTTCTGCATGTTCCAAAATCTTTTAGTCCTTTGAATTGCCAATAGTCTCCATTAGTGTGGTTGGCTAGGGAGACTAAAATATCAGAAAATTTTTTACTTTGACAGGATTGGGCTTCGAACTCACGCATACGAAGATATTGCGACCTGAACGCAGCGCCTTAGACCACTCGGCCATCCTGCCTATAAGGATTTTTCTTTAAATTTTCAACTACTTTTCAATCCAGAGATCATGTTTGTTTTTTCTGCATTTTGCCAGCATTGCTGGTCATCTGAACTGCCAAAACTTACAGTTAGTGTGATTGGCTCTGGAGGCTATAATCTCAGAAAATCTTTTTTTTTGACAGATGCGGGATTCGCACCTTTTAATCTGAAGATATTGCACACTGATTGCAGCGGCTTAGACCACTCGAACTTGCTGCTTTCACATTTTACGCTTAAATTTTTGAATTAATTTTCAATCCAGTGAAATTTTTTTGTTCTGCATGTTCCAAAATCTTTTAGTCCTTTGAATTGCCAATAGTCTCCATTAGTGTGGTTGGCTAGGGAGACTAAAATATCAGAAAAATTTTTATTTTAACAGGATTGGGATTCGAACTCACGCATACGAAGATATTGCGAAGTGAACAGAGCGCCTTAGACCACTCAGCCATCCTGCAGTTTCTGCAATCTTTCAAAAACTTTAAGTAATTTTCAGTCTAGAGATTAGTTTTGTTTATTCTGCTTGTTGCAAAAAATTTTGGGACTTTGAATTGCTAATACTTGCAATCAGTGTGGTTGGCTAGGAGGACTCAATTCTCAAAAAAAAAACCTTTCATTGACAGGAGCGGGCTTAGAACCCACGAATCCAAAAATGCTCTAATTTTTTTAATTAATTTTCAATCCGGAGATTTTTTGTTTATTCTTTAAACTGCAAAATCTTTTATTCCTTTGAATTGGCAATAGTTGCAACTAGTCTGGTTGATTAGGGAAACAAAAATATCATAAAATTTTTGTCTTTGACAGGAGTGCGATTCGAACCCACGCATCCGAAGATACTGCGACCTAAACGCAGCGCCTTAGACCACTCGGCCATCCTGCCTATAAGTCTCTTTCTTTAAAATTTCAACTTCTTTTCAATCCAGAGATTATTTTTGTTTCTTCTGCATTTTGCCAGCGTTGCTGGTCATCTGAACTGCCAAATCTTACAATTAGTGTGATTGGCTCTGGAAACTATAATCTCAGAAAATCTTTTTTTTGACAGATGTGGGATTCGCACCTTTTAATCTGAAGATTTTGCTCCCTGATCGCAGCGGCTTAGACCACTCGAACATGCTGCTTTCGAGTTTTTAGCTTGAAATTGTCAATTAATTTTCAATGCAGAGATTTTTTGTTCTGCATGTTGCAATATCTTTTAGTCCTTTGAATTGCCAGTACTCGCAATTAGCGTGGTTTGCTGGGGAGACTAAATTTTGAGAAAATATAATTCTTTAACAGGAGTGGGATTCGAACCCACGCATCCGAAGATACTGCAGCCTGAACGAATTGGTTTTGACGACTCGCCCTGCTGCTTTTAGGTTTAATATTAAAATTTTGATTTAATTTTTAATCCAGGGACTTGTTTTGTTTGTTCTGCTTGTTGCAAAATCTTTTAGTCCTTTGAATTGCCAATAGTCGCTATTAGTGTGGTTGGCTAGGAAGACTAATATATTAGAAAACCTCTTTCTCCGACAGATGTGGGATTCGAACCCACTAATCTGAAGATATTGCTCCTTGAACGCAGCGGCTTAGACTACTCGAACATGCTGCTTTCATATTTTATGCTTAAAATTTTCAATTAATTTTCACTCCAGAGAATATTCTTGTTTGTTCCGCAAGTTGCAAAATCTTCTAGTCCTTTGAGTTGCAAATAGTCGCAATTGGTGTGGTTGGCTAAGGGGACTGAAATATTATAAAACCTCTTTCTCTGACAGATATGGGATTCGATACTTCGGCATGATCGCAGCTGCTTAGACTACTCGACCATGCTGCTTTTAAGTTTTCTCTTAAATATTTGAACTAATTTTCGATCCAGAGAATATTTTTGTTTGTTTTGCATGTTCCAAAATCTTCTAGTCCTTTGAATTGCAATAGTCGCCATTAGTGTGGTTGGCTAGGGAGTCTAAAATATCAGAAAACCTTCTTCTGTGACAGGAGGGTGATTCGAACCCACGCATCCGAAGATACGTTGACCTGAACGCAGCGCCTTAGACCACTCGGCCATCCTGCCTTTTCATTAGTCTTTCAAAATCTTTCAAAGTAATTTTCAATCCAGAGATTTTTTTGTTTATTCTGCTTATTGCAAACACTTCTGGGACTTTGAATTGCTAATACTTGAAATTAGTGTGGTTGGTTAGGGGGACTTAATTCTTAAAAAACCTCTTTCTGACAGTAGTTAGATCGAATCCGTAGATCCGAATCCGTAGATCCAGCGGCCTGAACGCAGCGGCTCAGACCAAGTCGGCCTTGCTGCTTTTATGGCTCAAGCTTTAATTTTTCAACTAATTTTCAATTATTTTTCAATCCGGAGAATGTTTTTGGTTATTCCGCTTTTTTTGTTTGTTCTGTTTGTTGCAAAATCTTTCAGTTCTTTGATTTATCAATAGTCGCTATTAGTGTGATTGGCTAGGGAGACTAAAATATTAGAAAACCTCTTTCTCCGACAGATGTGGGATTCGAACCCACTAATCTGAAGATATTGCTCCTTAAACGCAGCGGCTGAGACTACTCGAACGTGCTGCTTTCATATTTAATGCTGAAAATTTTCAATTAATTTTCACTCCAGAGAATGTTTTTTTTTTGTTCCGCAAGTTGCAAAATCTTCTAGTCCTTTGAATTGCCAATAGTCGCAATTGGTTTGGTTGGCTAAGGCGACTAAAGTATTATAAAACCTCTTTCTCTGACAGATATGGGATTCGATACTTTGGCATGAACGCAGCTGCTTAGACCACTCGATCATCCTGCCTATAAGGCTTTTTCTTTAAAAATTTCAACTACTTTTCAATCCAGAGATCATGTTTGTTTTTTCTGCATTTTGCCAGCATTGCTGGTCATCTGAACTGCCAAAACTTACAGTTAGTGTGATTGGCTCTGGAGGCTATAATCTCAGAAAATCTTTTTTTTGACAGATGCGGGATTCGCACCTTTTAATCTGAAGATATTGCACACTGATTGCAGCGGCTTAGACCACTCGAACATGCTGCTTTGACATTTTAAGCTTAAATTTTTTAATTAATTTTCAATCCAGTGAAATTTTTTTTGTTCTGCATGTTCCAAAATCTTTTAGTCCTTTGAATTGCCAATAGTCTCCATTAGTGTGGTTGGCTAGGGAGAGTAAAAAATCAGAAGATTTTTTTCTTTGACAGGAGTGGGATTCGAACTCACGCATACGAAGATATTGCGACCTGAACGCAGCGCCTTAGACCACTCGGCCATCCTGCCTAAAAGGCTTTTTCTTTAAATTTTCAACTACTTTTCAATCCAGAGATTATTTTTGTTTCTTCTGCGTTTTGCCACCGTTGCTGGTCATCTGAACTGCCAAAACTTACAATTAGTGTGATTGGCTCTGGAGGCTATAATCTCAGAAAATCTTTTTTTTTTGACAGATGTGGGATTCGCACATTTTAATCTGAAGATATTGCTCCCTGATCGCAGCGGCTTAGACCACTCGAACATGCTGCTTTCACATTTTACGCTTAAAATTTTGAATTAATTTTCAATCCAGTGAAATTTTTTTGTTCTGCATGTTCCAAAATCTTTTAGTCCTTTGAATTGCCAATAGTCTCCATTAGTGTGGTTGGCTAGGGAGACTAAAATATCAGAAAAATTTTTTCTTTGACCCACGCATACGAAGATATTGCGACGTGAACGCAGCGCCTTAGACCACTCAGCCATCCTGCAGTTTCTGCAATCTTTCAAAAACTTTAAGTAATTTTCAGTCTAGAGATTAGTTTTGTTTATTCTGCTTGTTGCAAAAAATTTTGGGACTTTGAATTGCTAATACTTGCAATCAGTGTGGTTGGCTAGGAGGACTCAATTCTCAAAAAAAACCTTTCATTGACAGGAGCGGGCTTAGAACCCACGAATCCAAAAATGCTCTAATTTTTTTAATTAATTTTCAATCCGGAGATTTTTTGTTTATTCTTTAAACTGCAAAATCTTTTATTCCTTTGAATTGGCAATAGTTGCAACTAGTCTGGTTGATTAGGGAAACAAAAATATCATAAAATTTTTGTCTTTGACAGGAGTGGGATTCGAACCCACGCATCCGAAGATACTGCGGCCTAAACGCAGCGCCTTAGACCACTCGGCCATTCTTCTTATAACGCTTTTTCTTTAAAATTTCAACTACTTTTCAATCCAGAGATTATTTTTGTTTCTTCTGCATTTTGCCAATGTTGCTGGTCATCTGAACTGCCAAATCTTACAATTAGTGTGATTGTCTCTGGAGGCTATAATCTCGGAAAATCTTTTTTTTGACAGATGTGGGATTCGCACCTTTTAATCTGAAGATTTTGCTCCCTGATCGCAGCGGCTTAGACTACTCGAACATGCTGCTTTTGAGTTTTTAGCTTGAAATTGTCAATTAATTTTCAATCCAGAGATTTTTTGTTCTGCATGTTGCAAAATCTTTTAGTCCTTTGAATTGCCAGTACTCGCAATTAGTGTGGTTTGCTGGGGAGACTAAATTTTGAGAAAATATAATTCTTCAACAGTAGTGGGATTCGAACGCACGCATCCGAAGATACTGCAGCCTGAACGAATTGGTTTTGACGACTCGCCCTGCTGCTTTTAGGTTTAATATTAAAATTTTGATTTAATTTTTAATCCAGGGACTTTTTTTGTTTGTTGTGCTTGTTGCAAAATCTTTTAGTCCTTTGAATTGCCAATAGTCGCTATTAGTGTGGTTGGCTAGGAAGACTAATATATTAGAAAACCTCTTTCTCTGACAGATATGGGATTCGATACTTCGGCATGATCGCAGCTGCTTAGACCACTCGACCATGCTGCTTTTAAGTTTTCTCTTAAATATTTGAATTAATTTTCGATCCTGAGAATATTTTTGTTTGTTTTGCATGTTCCAAATCTTTAAGTCCTTTGAATTGCCAATAGTCGCCATTAGTGTGGTTGGCTAGGGAGTCTAAAATATCAGAAAACCTTCTTCTGTGACAGGAGGGTGATTCGAACCCACGCATCCGAAGATACGTTGACCTGAACGCAGCGCCTTAGACCACTCGGCCATCCTGCCTTTTCATTAATCTTTCAAAATCTTTAAAACTAATTTTCAATCCAGAGATTTTTTTGTTTATTCTGCTTTTTGCAAACACTTCTGGGACTTTGAATTGCTAATACTTGAAATTAGTGTGGTTGGTTAGGGGGACTTAATTCTTAAAAAACCTCTTTCTGACAGTAGTTAGATCGAATCCGTAGATCCGAATCCGTAGATCCAGTGGCCTGAACGCAGCGGCTCAGACCAGTCGGCCTTGCTGCTTTTATGGCTCAAGCTTTAATTTTTCAACTAATTTTCAATTATTTTTCAATCCGGAGAATGTTTTTGGTTATTCCGCTTGTTGCAAAGTCTTTTAGTCCTTTGAATTGTCAATAGTTGCAATTAGTGTGGTTGGCTCGGGAGACTAAATTATCATAAAACCTTTGTCTTTGACAGGAGTGGGATTCCAACAGTTGCATCCGAAGATACTGCTGCCTTAACGCAGCGCCTCCGACCACTCTGCCATCCTGCCTTTAAGTCTCAACTTTAAATTTTCAAATACTTTTCAATCCAGAGAACATTTTTGTTTATTCTGCACTTTGCAAAACTTGTTGATCATCTGAACTGCCAAAACTTTCAATTTGTGTGATTGACTGTGGAGACTCAAATACCAGAAAACCTCTCTCTCTGACAGATTGGGCTTCGAACCCACGAATCTGAAGATACTGCGGCGTTAACGCAGCGCCTTAGACCACTCGAACATCCTGCCGTTAATGGAATCTTTCAAAAACTTTAAGTAATTTTCAGTCCAGAGATTAGTTTTGTTTATTTTGCTTGTTGCAAACATTTTTGGGACTTAGAATTGCTAATACTTGCAATTAGTGTGGTTGGCTAGATGGACTCAATTCTCAAAAAAACCCTTTCATTGACAGGAGCGGGCTTAGAACCCACGAATCCAAAAATGCTCTAATTTTTTAAATTAATTTTCAATCCCGAGATTTTTAGTTTATTCTTTAAATTACAAAATCTTTTATTCCTTTGAATTTGCAATAGTTGCAACTAGTGTGGTTGATTAGGGAAACAAAAATATCATAAAATTTTTGACTTTGACAGGAGTGGGATTCGAACCCACACATCCGAAGATTCTGCGGCCTAAACGCAGCGCCTTAGACCACTCGGCCATCCTGCCTATAAGGCTTTTTCTTTAATTTTTCAACTACTTTTCAATCCAGAGATTATTTTTGTTTCTTCTGCATTTTGCCAGCGTTGCTGGTCATCTGAACTGCCAAAACTTACAATTAGTGTGATTGGCTCTGGAGGCTATAATCTCAGAAAATCTTTTTTTTTGACAGATGTGGGATTCGCACCTTTTAATCTGAAGATATTGCTACCTGATCGCAGCGGCTTAGACCACTCGAACATGCTGCTTTCACATTTTACGCTTAAATTTTTAAATTAATTTTCAATCCAGTGAAATTTTTTTGTTCTGCATGTTCCAAAATCTTTTAGTCCTTTGAATTACCAATAGTCTCCATTAGTGTGGTTGGCTAGGGAGACTAAAATATCAGAAAATTTTTTTCTTTGACAGGAGTGGGATTCGAACCCACGCATCCGAAGATACTGCGGCCTAAACGCAGCGCCTTAGACCACTCGGCCATCCTGCCTATAAGGCTTTTTTCTTTAAATTTTCAACTACTTTTCAATCCAGAGATTATTTTTGTTTCTTCTGCATTTTGCCAGCGTTGCTGGTCATCTGAACTGCCAAAACTTACAATTAGTGTGATTGGCTCTGGAGGCTATAATCTCTGAAAATCTTTTTTTTGACAGATGTGGGATTCGCACCTTTTAATCTGAAGATATTTCTCCCTGATCGCAGCGGCTTAGACCACTCGAACATGCTGCTTTCGAGTTTTTAGCTTGAAATTTTCAATTAATTTTCAATCCAGAGATTTTTTGTTCTGCATGTTGGAAAATATTTTAGTCCTTTGAATTGCCAGTACTTGCAATTAGTGTGGTTTGCTGGGGAGAATAAAATTTGAGAAAATATAATTCTTTAACAGGAGTGGGATTCGAACCCACGCATCCGAAGATATTGCAGCCTGAACAAATTGGTTTTGACGACTCGCCCTGCTGCTTTTAGGTTTAATCTTAAAATTTTGATTTAGTTTTTAATCCAGAGACTTTTTTTGTTTGTTCTGCTTGTTGCAAAATCTTTTAGTCCTTTGAATTGCCAATAGTCGCTATTAGTGTGGTTGGCTAGGGAGACTAATATATTAGAAAACCTCTTTCTCCAAAGTAATTTTCAATCCAGAGATTAGTTTTGTTTATTCAGCTTGTTGCGAAAATTTTTGGGACTTTGAATTGCTAATACATGCTAATCCATTCTCAAAAAATCTCTTTCTTTGACAGGAGTGGGATTCGAACCCACGCATCCGAAGATACTGCGGCCTTAACGCAGCGCCTTAGACCACTCGGCCATCCTGCCTATAAGGCTCTTTCTTTAAAATTTCAACTACTTTTCAACCCGGAGATCATTTTTGTTTCTTCTGCATTTTGCAAGCGTTGCTGGTCATCTGAACTGCCAAAACTTACTATTAATGTGATTGGCTCTGGAAGCTATAATCTCAGAAAAAATTTTTCTATGACAGATGTGGGATTCGAACCCATTAATCTGAGGATATTGCTCCCTGAACCCAGCGGCTTAGACCACTCGAACATGCTGCTGTCATATTTTACGCTTAAATTTTTCTATTAATTTTCAATCCAGTGATTTTTTTTTTGTTCTGCATGTTCCAAAATCTTCTAGTCTTTTGAATTGCCAATAGCCGCAATTAGTTTGGTTGGCTAGGGAGACTAAAATATCTTGAAATTTTTTTCTTTGACAGGAGTGGGATTTGAACCCACGCATACGAAGATACTGCGACCTGAACGCAGTGCCTTAGACCACTCGGCAACCCTGGGTTTAATGGCATCTTTCAAAAACTTTAAGTAATTTTCAGTCCAGAGATTAGTTTTGTTTATTTTGCTTGTTGCAAGCGTTGCTGGTCATCTGAACTGCCAAAACTTACTAATAATGGAGGCCGCAATTAGTCTGGTTGGCTAAGGAGACTAAAATATCTTAAAATTTTTTTCTTTGACAGGAGTGAGATTCGAACCCACGCATCCGAGGATACTGCGACCTGAACGCAGCGCCTTAGACCACTCAGCCATCCTGCAGTTTCTGCAATCTTTCAAAAACTTTAAGTAATTTTCAGTCCAGAGATTAGTTTTGTTTATTTTGCTTTTTGCAAAAATTTTTGGGACTTAGAATTGCTAATACTTGCAATCAGTGTGGTTGGCTAGGGGGACTCAATTCTCAAAAAAAACCCTTTCATTGACAGGAGCGGGCTTAGAACGCACGAATCCAAAAATGCTCTAATTTTTTCAAATAATTTTCAATGCGGAGATTTTTTGTTTATTCTTTAAATTACAGAATCTTTTATTCCTTTGAATTTGCAATAGTTGCAACTAGTGTGGTTGATTAGGGAAACTAAAATATCTTGAGATTTATTTCTTTGACAGAAGTGGGATTCGAACCCACGCATCCGAAGATACTGCGACCTGAACGCAGCGCCTTAGACCACTCGGCCATCCTGCCGTTATTCGAATCTTTCAAAAACTTTAAGTAATTTTCAATCCAGAGATTAGTTTTGTTTATTCAGCTTGTTGCGAAAATTTTTGGGACTTTGAATTGCTAATACATGCTAATCCATTCTCAAAAAATCTCATTCTTTGACAGGAGTGGGATTCGAACCCACGCATCCGAAGATACTGCGGCCTTAACGCAGCGCCTTAGACCACTCGGCCATCCTGCCTATAAGGCTCTTTCTTTAAAATTTCAACTACTTTTCAACCCGGAGATCATTTTTGTTTCTTCTGCATTTTGCAAGCGTTGCTGGTCATCTGAACTGCCAAAACTTACTATTAATGTGATTGTTTCTGGAGGCTATAATCGCAGAAAAATTTTTTCTCTGACAGATGTGGGATTCGAACCCATTAATCTGAGGATATTGCTCCCTGAACGCAGCGGCTCAGACCACTCGAACATGCTGCTTTCAAATTTTACGCTTTAGTTTTTCAATTAATTTTCAATCCAGTGAATTTTTTTTGTACTGCATGTTCCAAAATCTTCTAGTCCTTTGAATTGCCAATAGCCGCAATTAGTCTGGTTGGCTAGGGAGACTAAAATATCTTTAGATTTTTTTCTTTGACAGAAGTGGGATTCGAACCCACGCATCCGAAGATACTGCGACCTGAACGCAGCGCCTTAGACCACTCGGCCATCCTGCCGTTATTCGAATCTTTCAAAAACTTTAAGTAATTTTCAATCCAGAGATTAGTTTTGTTTATTCAGCTTGTTGCGAAAATTTTTGGGACTTTGAATTGCTAATACATGCTAATCCATTCTCAAAAAATCTCTTTCTTTGACAGGAGTGGGATTCGAACCCACGCATCCGAAGATACTGCGGCCTTAACGCAGCGCCTTAGACCACTCGGCCATCCTGCCTATAAGGCTCTTTCTTTAAAATTTCAACTACTTTTCAACCCGGAGATCATTTTTGTTTCTTCTGCATTTTGCAAGCGTTGCTGGTCATCTGAACTGCCAAAACTTACTATTAATGTGATTGGCTCTGGAAGCTATAATCTCAGAAAAAATTTTTCTATGACAGATGTGGGATTCGAACCCATTAATCTGAGGATATTGCTCCCTGAACCCAGCGGCTTAGACCACTCGAACATGCTGCTGTCATATTTTACGCGTAAATTTTTCTATTAATTTTCAATCCAGTGATTTTTTTTTGTTCTGCATGTTCCAAAATCTTCTAGTCTTTTGAATTGCCAATAGCCGCAATTAGTTTGGTTGGCTAGGGAGACTAAAATATCTTGAAATTTTTTTCTTTGACAGGAGTGAGATTCGAACCCACGCATCCGAGGATACTGCGACCTGAACGCAGCGCATTAGACCACTCAGCCATCCTGCAGTTTCTGCAATCTTTCAAAAACTTTAAGTAATTTTCAGTCCAGAGATTAGTTTTGTTTATTTTGCTTTTTGCAAAAATTTTTGGGACTTAGAATTGCTAATACTTGCAATCAGTGTGGTTGGCTAGGGGGACTCAATTCTCAAAAAAAACCCTTTCATTGACAGGAGCGGGCTTAGAACGCACGAATCCAAAAATGCTCTAATTTTTTCAAATAATTTTCAATGCGGAGATTTTTTGTTTATTCTTTAAATTACAGAATCTTTTATTCCTTTGAATTTGCAATAGTTGCAACTAGTGTGGTTGATTAGGGAAACTAAAATATCTTGAGATTTATTTCTTTGACAGAAGTGGGATTCGAACCCACGCATCCGAAGATACTGCGACCTGAACGCAGCGCCTTAGACCACTCGGCCATCCTGCCGTTATTCGAATCTTTCAAAAACTTTAAGTAATTTTCAATCCAGAGATTAGTTTTGTTTATTCAGCTTGTTGCGAAAATTTTTGGGACTTTGAATTGCTAATACATGCTAATCCATTCTCAAAAAATCTCATTCTTTGACAGGAGTGGGATTCGAACCCACGCATCCGAAGATACTGCGGCCTTAACGCAGCGCCTTAGACCACTCGGCCATCCTGCCTATAAGGCTCTTTCTTTAAAATTTCAACTACTTTTCAACCCGGAGATCATTTTTGTTTCTTCTGCATTTTGCAAGCGTTGCTGGTCATCTGAACTGCCAAAACTTACTATTAATGTGATTGTTTCTGGAGGCTATAATCGCAGAAAAATTTTTTCTCTGACAGATGTGGGATTCGAACCCATTAATCTGAGGATATTGCTCCCTGAACGCAGCGGCTCAGACCACTCGAACATGCTGCTTTCAAATTTTACGCTTTAGTTTTTCAATTAATTTTCAATCCAGTGAATTTTTTTTGTACTGCATGTTCCAAAATCTTCTAGTCCTTTGAATTGCCAATAGCCGCAATTAGTCTGGTTGGCTAGGGAGACTAAAATATCTTTAGATTTTTTTCTTTGACAGAAGTGGGATTCGAACCCACGCATCCGAAGATACTGCGACCTGAACGCAGCGCCTTAGACCACTCGGCCATCCTGCCGTTATTCGAATCTTTCAAAAACTTTAAGTAATTTTCAATCCAGAGATTAGTTTTGTTTATTCAGCTTGTTGCGAAAATTTTTGGGACTTTGAATTGCTAATACATGCTAATCCATTCTCAAAAAATCTCTTTCTTTGACAGGAGTGGGATTCGAACCCACGCATCCGAAGATACTGCGGCCTTAACGCAGCGCCTTAGACCACTCGGCCATCCTGCCTATAAGGCTCTTTCTTTAAAATTTCAACTACTTTTCAACCCGGAGATCATTTTTGTTTCTTCTGCATTTTGCAAGCGTTGCTGGTCATCTGAACTGCCAAAACTTACTATTAATGTGATTGGCTCTGGAAGCTATAATCTCAGAAAAAATTTTTCTATGACAGATGTGGGATTCGAACCCATTAATCTGAGGATATTGCTCCCTGAACCCAGCGGCTTAGACCACTCGAACATGCTGCTGTCATATTTTACGCGTAAATTTTTCTATTAATTTTCAATCCAGTGATTTTTTTTTTGTTCTGCATGTTCCAAAATCTTCTAGTCTTTTGAATTGCCAATAGCCGCAATTAGTTTGGTTGGCTAGGGAGACTAAAATATCTTGAAATTTTTTTCTTTGACAGGAGTGAGATTCGAACCCACGCATCCGAGGATACTGCGACCTGAACGCAGCGCCTTAGACCACTCAGCCATCCTGCAGTTTCTGCAATCTTTCAAAAACTTTAAGTAATTTTCAGTCCAGAGATTAGTTTTGTTTATTTTGCTTTTTGCAAAAATTTTTGGGACTTAGAATTGCTAATACTTGCAATCAGTGTGGTTGGCTAGGGGGACTCAATTCTCAAAAAAAAACCCTTTCATTGACAGGAGCGGGCTTAGAACGCACGAATCCAAAAATGCTCTAATTTTTTCAATTAATTTTCAATGCGGAGATTTTTTGTTTATTCTTTAAATTACAGAATCTTTTATTCCTTTGAATTTGCAATAGTTGCAACTAGTGTGGTTGATTAGGGAAACAAAAATATCATAAAAATTTTGTCTTTGACAGGAGTGGGATTCGAACCCACGCATCCGAAGATACTGCGGCCTAAACGCAGCGCCTTAGACCACTCGGCCATCCTGCCTATAAGGCTCTTTCTTTAAAATTTCAACTAGTTTTCAATCCAGAGATCATTTTTGTTTCTTCTGCATTTTCCAAGCGTTGCTGGTCATCTGAACTGCCAAAACTTACTATTCATGTGATTGGCTCTGGAGGCTATAATCTCAGAAAATCTTTTTATCTGAGAGATGTGCGATTCGAACCCATTAATCTGAGGATAATGCTCCCTGAACGCAGCGGCTTAGACCACTCGAACATGCTGCTTTCAAATTTTACGCTTAAATTTTTCAGTAAATTTTCAATCCAGTGAATTTTTTTGTTCTGCATGCTCCAAAATCTTCTAGTCCTTTGAATTGCCAATAGCCGCAATTAGTCTGGTTGGCTAGGAAGACTAAAATATCTTAAAATTTTTTTCTTTGACAGGAGTGGGATTCGAACCGACGCATCCGAAGATACTGCGATCTGAAAGCAGTGTCTTAGACCACTCGGCCATCATGACGTTAATGGAATCTTTCAAAAACTTTAAGTAGTTTTCAGTCCAGAGATTAGTTTTGTTTATTTTGCTTGTTGCAAAAATTTTTGGGACTTAGAATTGCTAATACTTGCAATCAGTGTGGTTGGCTAGGGGGACTCAATCCTCATAAAAAAACCCTTTCATTGACAGGAGCGGGCTTAGAACGCACGAATCCAAAAATGCTCTAATTTTTTCAATTAATTTTCAATGCGGAGATTTTTTGTTTATTCTTTAAATTACAGAATCTTTTATTCCTTTGAATTTGCAATAGTTGCAACTAGTGTGGTTGATTAGGGAAACAAAAATATCATAAAAATTTTGTCTTTGACAGGAGTGGGATTCGAACCCACGCATCCGAAGATACTGCGGCCTAAACGCAGCGCCTTAGACCACTCGGCCATCCTGCCTATAAGGCTCTTTCTTTAAAATTTCAACTAGTTTTCAATCCAGAGATCATTTTTGTTTCTTCTGCATTTTGCAAGCGTTGCTGGTCATCTGAACTGCCAAAACTTACTATTCATGTGATTGGCTCTGGAGGCTATAATCTCAGAAAATCTTTTTATCTGAGAGATGTGCGATTCGAACCCATTAATCTGAGGATAATGCTCCCTGAACGCAGCGGCTTAGACCACTCGAACATGCTGCTTTCAAATTTTACGCTTAAATTTTTCAGTAAATTTTCAATCCAGTGAATTTTTTTGTTCTGCATGCTCCAAAATCTTCTAGTCCTTTGAATTGCCAATAGCCGCAATTAGTCTGGTTGGCTAGGAAGACTAAAATATCTTAAAATTTCTTTCTTTGACAGGAGTGGGATTCGAACTGACGCATCCGAAGATACTGCGATCTGAAAGCAGTGTCTTAGACCACTCGGCCATCATGACGTTAATGGAATCTTTCAAAAACTTTAAGTAGTTTTCAGTCCAGAGATTAGTTTTGTTTATTTTGCTTGTTGCAAAAATTTTTGGGACTTAGAATTGCTAATACTTGCAATCAGTGTGGTTGGCTAGGGGGACTCAATCCTCATAAAAAAACCCTTTCATTGACAGGAGCGGGCTTAGAACCCACGAATCCAAAAATGCTCTAATTTTTTTGATTAATTTTCAATCCGGAGATTTTTTGTTTATTCTTTAAATTACAAAACCTTTTATTCCTTTGATTTTGCAATAGTTGCAACTAGTGTGGTTGATTAGGGAAACAAAAATATCATAAAAGTTTTGTCTTTGACAGGAGTGGGATTCAAACCCACGCATCCGAAGATACTGCGGCCTAAACGCAGCGCCTTAGACCACTCGGCCATCCTGCCTATAAGGCTCTTTCTTTAAAATTTCAACTAGTTTTCAATCCAGAGATCATTTTTGTTTCTTCTGCATTTTGCAAGCGTTGTTGGTCATCTGAACTGCCAAAACTTACTATTCATGTGATTGGCTCTGGAGGCTATAATCTCAGAAAATCTGTTTCTCTGACAGATGTGGGATTCAAACCCATTAATCTGAAGATATTGCTCCCTGAACGCAGCGGCTT
This sequence comes from Symsagittifera roscoffensis, assembly GCF_963678635.1. NCBI lineage: Eukaryota > Metazoa > Xenacoelomorpha > Acoela > Convolutidae > Symsagittifera > Symsagittifera roscoffensis. The sequence continues at coordinate 18,373,232 of NC_087067.1, forward strand.
AGACCACTCGAACATGCTGCTTTGAAAATTTACGCTTAAATTTTTCAATTAATTTTCAATCCAGTGAATGTTTTTTTGTTCTGCATGTTCACAAATCTTTTAGTCCTTTGAATTGCCAATAGTCGCCATTAGTTTGGTTGGCTAGGGAGACTAAAATATCAGCAATTTTTTTTTGACAGGAGTGGGATTCGAAACTACGCAACCGAAGATACTGCCACCTGAATGCAACGCCTTAGACCACTCGGCCATCCTGCCCATTCTGCAATCTTTCAAAAACTTTAAGTAGTTTGCAATCCAGAGATTAGTTTTGTTTAATCTGCTTGTTGCAAAAATTTTGGGACTTTGAATTGCCAATACATGCAATCAGTGTGGTTCGCTAGGGGTTACTCCATTCTCAAAAAATCCCTTTTTTTGACAGGAGTGGGATTCGAACCCACGCATCCGAAGATACTGCGGCCTAAACGCAGCGCCTTAGACCACTCGGCCATCCTGCCGTTAATTGAATCTTTCAAAAACTTTAAGTAGTTTGCAATCCAGAGATTAGTTTTGTTTATTCTGCTTGTTGCAAAAATTTTTGGGACTTCGAATTGCTAATACTTGCAATCAGTGTGGTTGGCTAGGGGGACTCAATTCTCAAAAAACGTTTTCTTTGACAGAAGCGGGCTTAGAACCCACGAATCCAAAAATGCTTTTATTTTTTATTAATTTTTAATCCGGAGAATTTTTGTTTATTCTGCAAATTGCAAAATCTTTTATTCTTTTGAATTGGCAATAATTGCAAATAGTGTGGTTGATTAGGGAAACAAAATTATCATAAAATTCTGTCTTTGACAGGAGTGGGATTCGAACCCATGCATCCGAAGATATTGCTGCCTAAACGCAGCGCCTTAGACCACTCGGCCATCATGCCTATAAGCCTCTTCCTTTAAAATTTCAACTACTTTCCAATCCAGAGATCATTTTTGTTTCTTCTTCATTTTGCCAGCATTGCTGGTCATCTGAACTGCCATAACTTACAATTAGTGTGATTGGCTCTGGAGGCTATAATCTCAGAAAATCTTTTTCTCTGACAGATGTGGGATTCGAACCCAATAATCTGAAGATATTGCTCCCTGAACGCAGCGGATTAGACCACTCGAACATGCTGCTTTCACATTTTAAGCTTAAATTTTTTAATTAATTTTCAATCCAGTGAAATTTTTTTGTTCTGCATGTTCCAAAATCTTTTAGTCCTTTGAATTGCCAATAGTCTCCATTAGTGTGGTTGGCTAGGGAGACTAAAATATCAGAAAATTTTTTACTTTGACAGGATTGGGCTTCGAACTCACGCATACGAAGATATTGCGACCTGAACGCAGCGCCTTAGACCACTCGGCCATCCTGCCTATAAGGCTTTTTCTTTAAATTTTCAACTACTTTTCAATCCAGAGATCATGTTTGTTTTTTCTGCATTTTGCCAGCGTTGCTGGTCATCTGAACTGCCAAAACTTACAGTTAGTGTGATTGGCTCTGGAGGCTATAATCTCAGAAAATCTTTTTTTTTGACAGATGCGGGATTCGCACCTTTTAATCTGAAGATATTGCACACTGATTGCAGCGGCTTAGACCACTCGAACTTGCTGCTTTCACATTTTACGCTTAAATTTTTGAATTAATTTTCAATCCAGTGAAATTTTTTTGTTCTGCATGTTCCAAAATCTTTTAGTCCTTTGAATTGCCAATAGTCTCCATTAGTGTGGTTGGCTAGGGAGACTAAAATATCAGAAAAATTTTTATTTTAACAGGATTGGGATTCGAACTCACGCATACGAAGATATTGCGAAGTGAACAGAGCGCCTTAGACCACTCAGCCATCCTGCAGTTTCTGCAATCTTTCAAAAACTTTAAGTAATTTTCAGTCTAGAGATTAGTTTTGTTTATTCTGCTTGTTGCAAAAAATTTTGGGACTTTGAATTGCTAATACTTGCAATCAGTGTGGTTGGCTAGGAGGACTCAATTCTCAAAAAAAAACCTTAGAACCCACGAATCCAAAAATGCTCTAATTTTTTTAATTAATTTTCAATCCGGAGATTTTTTGTTTATTCTTTAAACTGCAAAATCTTTTATTCCTTTGAATTGGCAATATTTGCAACTAGTCTGGTTGATTAGGGAAACAAAAATATCATAAAATTTTTGTCTTTGACAGGAGTGCGATTCGAACCCACGCATCCGAAGATACTGCGACCTAAACGCAGCGCCTTAGACCACTCGGCCATCCTGCCTATAAGTCTCTTTCTTTAAAATTTCAACTTCTTTTCAATCCAGAGATTATTTTTGTTTCTTCTGCATTTTGCCAGCGTTGCTGGTCATCTGAACTGCCAAATCTTACAATTAGTGTGATTGGCTCTGGAAACTATAATCTCAGAAAATCTTTTTTTTGACAGATGTGGGATTCGCACCTTTTAATCTGAAGATTTTGCTCCCTGATCGCAGCGGCTTAGACCACTCGAACATGCTGCTTTCGAGTTTTTAGCTTGAAATTGTCAATTAATTTTCAATGCAGAGATTTTTTGTTCTGCATGTTGCAATATCTTTTAGTCCTTTGAATTGCCAGTACTCGCAATTAGCGTGGTTTGCTGGGGAGACTAAATTTTGAGAAAATATAATTCTTTAACAGGAGTGGGATTCGAACCCACGCATCCGAAGATACTGCAGCCTGAACGAATTGGTTTTGACGACTCGCCCTGCTGCTTTTAGGTTTAATATTAAAATTTTGATTTAATTTTTAATCCAGGGACTTGTTTTGTTTGTTCTGCTTGTTGCAAAATCTTTTAGTCCTTTGAATTGCCAATAGTCGCTATTAGTGTGGTTGGCTAGGAAGACTAATATATTAGAAACCCTCTTTCTCCGACAGATGTGGGATTCGAACCCACTAATCTGAAGATATTGCTCCTTGAACGCAGCGGCTTAGACTACTCGAACATGCTGCTTTCATATTTTATGCTTAAAATTTTCAATTAATTTTCACTCCAGAGAATATTCTTGTTTGTTCCGCAAGTTGCAAAATCTTCTAGTCCTTTGAGTTGCAAATAGTCGCAATTGGTGTGGTTGGCTAAGGGGACTGAAATATTATAAAACCTCTTTCTCTGACAGATATGGGATTCGATACTTCGGCATGATCGCAGCTGCTTAGACTACTCGACCATGCTGCTTTTAAGTTTTCTCTTAAATATTTGAACTAATTTTCGATCCAGAGAATATTTTTGTTTGTTTTGCATGTTCCAAAATCTTCTAGTCCTTTGAATTGCAATAGTCGCCATTAGTGTGGTTGGCTAGGGAGTCTAAAATATCAGAAAACCTTCTTCTGTGACAGGAGGGTGATTCGAACCCACGCATCCGAAGATACGTTGACCTGAACGCAGCGCCTTAGACCACTCGGCCATCCTGCCTTTTCATTAGTCTTTCAAAATCTTTCAAAGTAATTTTCAATCCAGAGATTTTTTTGTTTATTCTGCTTATTGCAAACACTTCTGGGACTTTGAGTTGCTAATACTTGAAATTAGTGTGGTTGGTTAGGGGGACTTAATTCTTAAAAAACCTCTTTCTGACAGTAGTTAGATCGATTCCGTAGATCCGAATCCGTAGATCCAGCGGCCTGAACGCAGCGGCTCAGACCAAGTCGGCCTTGCTGCTTTTATGGCTCAAGCTTTAATTTTTCAACTAATTTTCAATTATTTTTCAATCCGGAGAATGTTTTTGGTTATTCCGCTTTTTTTGTTTGTTCTGTTTGTTGCAAAATCTTTCAGTTCTTTGATTTATCAATAGTCGCTATTAGTGTGATTGGCTAGGGAGACTAAAATATTAGAAAACCTCTTTCTCCGACAGATGTGGGATTCGAACCCACTAATCTGAAGATATTGCTCCTTAAACGCAGCGGCTTAGACTACTCGAACGTGCTGCTTTCATATTTAATGCTGAAAATTTTCAATTAATTTTCACTCCAGAGAATGTTTTTTTTGTTCCGCAAGTTGCAAAATCTTCTAGTCCTTTGAATTGCCAATAGTCGCAATTGGTTTGGTTGGCTAAGGCGACTAAAGTATTATAAAACCTCTTTCTCTGACAGATATGGGATTCGATACTTTGGCATGAACGCAGCTGCTTAGACCACTCGATCATCCTGCCTATAAGGCTTTTTCTTTAAAAATTTCAACTACTTTCCAATCCAGAGATCATTTTTGTTTCTTCTTCATTTTGCCAGCATTGCTGGTCATCTGAACTGCCATAACTTACAATTAGTGTGATTGGCTCTGGAGGCTATAATCTCAGAAAATCTTTTTCTCTGACAGATGTGGGATTCGAACCCATTAATCTGAAGATATTGCTCCCTGAACGCAGCGGCTTAGACCACTCGAACATGCTGCTTTGACATTTTAAGCTTAAATTTTTTAATTAATTTTCAATCCAGTGAAATTTTTTTTGTTCTGCATGTTCCAAAATCTTTTAGTCCTTTGAATTGCCAATAGTCTCCATTAGTGTGGTTGGCTAGGGAGAGTAAAAAATCAGAAGATTTTTTTCTTTGACAGGAGTGGGATTCGAACTCACGCATACGAAGATATTGCGACCTGAACGCAGCGCCTTAGACCACTCGGCCATCCTGCCTAAAAGGCTTTTTCTTTAAATTTTCGACTACTTTTCAATCCAGAGATTATTTTTGTTTCTTCTGCGTTTTGCCACCGTTGCTGGTCATCTGAACTGCCAAAACTTACAATTAGTGTGATTGGCTCTGGAGGCTATAATCTCAGAAAATCTTTTTTTTTTGACAGATGTGGGATTCGCACATTTTAATCTGAAGATATTGCTCCCTGATCGCAGCGGCTTAGACCACTCGAACATGCTGCTTTCACATTTTACGCTTAAAATTTTGAATTAATTTTCAATCCAGTGAAATTTTTTTGTTCTGCATGTTCCAAAATCTTTTAGTCCTTTGAATTGCCAATAGTCTCCATTAGTGTGGTTGGCTAGGGAGACTAAAATATCAGAAAAATTTTTTCTTTGTCCCACGCATACGAAGATATTGCGACGTGAACGCAGCGCCTTAGACCACTCAGCCATCCTGCAGTTTCTGCAATCTTTCAAAAACTTTAAGTAATTTTCAGTCTAGAGATTAGTTTTGTTTATTCTGCTTGTTGCAAAAAATTTTGGGACTTTGAATTGCTAATACTTGCAATCAGTGTGGTTGGCTAGGAGGACTCAATTCTCAAAAAAAACCTTTCATTGACAGGAGCGGGCTTAGAACCCACGAATCCAAAAATGCTCTAATTTTTTTAATTAATTTTCAATCCGGAGATTTTTTGTTTATTCTTTAAACTGCAAAATCTTTTATTCCTTTGAATTGGCAATAGTTGCAACTAGTCTGGTTGATTAGGGAAACAAAAATATCATAAAATTTTTGTCTGTGACAGGAGTGGGATTCGAACCCACGCATCCGAAGATACTGCGGCCTAAACGCAGCGCCTTAGACCACTCGGCCATTCTTCTTATAACGCTTTTTCTTTAAAATTTCAACTACTTTTCAATCCAGAGATTATTTTTGTTTCTTCTGCATTTTGCCAATGTTGCTGGTCATCTGAACTGCCAAATCTTACAATTAGTGTGATTGTCTCTGGAGGCTATAATCTCGGAAAATCTTTTTTTTTGACAGATGTGGGATTCGCACCTTTTAATCTGAAGATTTTGCTCCCTGATCGCAGCGGCTTAGACTACTCGAACATGCTGCTTTTGAGTTTTTAGCTTGAAATTGTCAATTAATTTTCAATCCAGAGATTTTTTGTTCTGCATGTTGCAAAATCTTTTAGTCCTTTGAATTGCCAGTACTCGCAATTAGTGTGGTTTGCTGGGGAGACTAAATTTTGAGAAAATATAATTCTTCAACAGTAGTGGGATTCGAACGCACGCATCCGAAGATACTGCAGCCTGAACGAATTGGTTTTGACGACTCGCCCTGCTGCTTTTAGGTTTAATATTAAAATTTTGATTTAATTTTTAATCCAGGGACTTTTTTTGTTTGTTGTGCTTGTTGCAAAATCTTTTAGTCCTTTGAATTGCCAATAGTCGCTATTAGTGTGGTTGGCTAGGAAGACTAATATATTAGAAAACCTCTTTCTCTGACAGATATGGGATTCGATACTTCGGCATGATCGCAGCTGCTTAGACCACTCGACCATGCTGCTTTTAAGTTTTCTCTTAAATATTTGAATTAATTTTCGATCCTGAGAATATTTTTGTTTGTTTTGCATGTTCCAAATCTTTAAGTCCTTTGAATTGCCAATAGTCGCCATTAGTGTGGTTGGCTAGGGAGTCTAAAATATCAGAAAACCTTCTTATGTGACAGGAGGGTGATTCGAACCCACGCATCCGAAGATACGTTGACCTGAACGCAGCGCCTTAGACCACTCGGCCATCCTGCCTTTTCATTAATCTTTCAAAATCTTTAAAAGTAATTTTCAATCCAGAGATTTTTTTGTTTATTCTGCTTTTTGCAAACACTTCTGGGACTTTGAATTGCTAATACTTGAAATTAGTGTGGTTGGTTAGGGGGACTTAATTCTTAAAAAACCTCTTTCTGACAGTAGTTAGATCGAATCCGTAGATCCGAATCCGTAGATCCAGTGGCCTGAACGCAGCGGCTCAGACCAGTCGGCCTTGCTGCTTTTATGGCTCAAGCTTTAATTTTTCAACTAATTTTCAATTATTTTTCAATCCGGAGAATGTTTTTGGTTATTCCGCTTGTTGCAAAGTCTTTTAGTCCTTTGAATTGTCAATAGTTGCAATTAGTGTGGTTGGCTCGGGAGACTAAATTATCATAAAACCTTTGTCTTTGACAGGAGTGGGATTCCAACAGTTGCATCCGAAGATACTGCTGCCTTAACGCAGCGCCTCCGACCACTCTGCCATCCTGCCTTTAAGTCTCAACTTTAAATTTTCAAATACTTTTCAATCCAGAGAACATTTTTGTTTATTCTGCACTTTGCAAAACTTGTTGATCATCTGAACTGCCAAAACTTTCAATTTGTGTGATTGACTGTGGAGACTCAAATACCAGAAAACCTCTCTCTCTGACAGATTGGGCTTCGAACCCACGAATCTGAAGATACTGCGGCGTTAACGCAGCGCCTTAGACCACTCGAACATCCTGCCGTTAATGGAATCTTTCAAAAACTTTAAGTAATTTTCAGTCCAGAGATTAGTTTTGTTTATTTTGCTTGTTGCAAACATTTTTGGGACTTAGAATTGCTAATACTTGCAATTAGTGTGGTTGGCTAGATGGACTCAATTCTCAAAAAAACCCTTTCATTGACAGGAGCGGGCTTAGAACCCACGAATCCAAAAATGCTCTAATTTTTTAAATTAATTTTCAATCCCGAGATTTTTAGTTTATTCTTTAAATTACAAAATCTTTTATTCCTTTGAATTTGCAATAGTTGCAACTAGTGTGGTTGATTAGGGAAACAAAAATATCATAAAATTTTTGACTTTGACAGGAGTGGGATTCGAACCCACACATCCGAAGATTCTGCGGCCTAAACGCAGCGCCTTAGACCACTCGGCCATCCTGCCTATAAGTCTGTTTCTTTAATTTTTCAACTACTTTTCACTCCAGAGATTATTTTTGTTTCTTCTGCATTTTGCCAGCGTTGCTGGTCATCTGAACTGCCAAAACTTACAATTAGTGTGATTGGCTCTGGAGGCTATAATCTCAGAAAATCTTTTTTTTTGACAGATGTGGGATTCGCACCTTTTAATCTGAAGATATTGCTACCTGATCGCAGCGGCTTAGACCACTCGAACATGCTGCTTTCACATTTTACGCTTAAATTTTTAAATTAATTTTCAATCCAGTGAAATTTTTTTGTTCTGCATGTTCCAAAATCTTTTAGTCCTTTGAATTGCCAATAGTCTCCATTAGTGTGGTTGGCTAGGGAGACTAAAATATCAGAAAAATTTTTTCTTTGACAGGAGTGGGATTCGAACCCACGCATCCGAAGATACTGCGGCCTAAACGCAGCGCCTTAGACCACTCGGCCATCCTGCCTATAAGGCTTTTTTCTTTAAATTTTCAACTACTTTTCAATCCAGAGATTATTTTTGTTTCTTCTGCATTTTGCCAGCGTTGCTGGTCATCTGAACTGCCAAAACTTACAATTAGTGTGATTGGCTCTGGAGGCTATAATCTCAGAAAATCTTTTTTTTGACAGATGTGGGATTCGCACCTTTTAATCTGAAGATATTTCTCCCTGATCGCAGCGGCTTAGACCACTCGAACATGCTGCTTTCGAGTTTTTAGCTTGAAATTTTCAATTAATTTTCAATCCAGAGATTTTTTGTTCTGCATGTTGGAAAATATTTTAGTCCTTTGAATTGCCAGTACTTGCAATTAGTGTGGTTTGCTGGGGAGAATAAAATTTGAGAAATATAATTCTTTAACAGGAGTGGGATTCGAACCCACGCATCCGAAGATATTGCAGCCTGAACAAATTGGTTTTGACGACTCGCCCTGCTGCTTTTAGGTTTAATCTTAAAATTTTGATTTAGTTTTTAATCCAGAGACTTTTTTTGTTTGTTCTGCTTGTTGCAAAATCTTTTAGTCCTTTGAATTGCCAATAGTCGCTATTAGTGTGGTTGGCTAGGGAGACTAATATATTAGAAAACCTCTTTCTCCGACAGATGTGGGATTCGAACCCACTAATCTGAAGATACTGCTCCTTGAACGCAGCGGCTTAGACTACTCGAACATGCTGCTTTCATATTTTATGCTTAAAATTTTCAATTAATTTTCACTCCAGAGAATATTTTTGTTTGTTCCGCAAGTTGCAAAATCTTCTAGTCCTTTGAATTGCCAATAGTCCCAATTGGTGTGGTTGGCTAAGGGGACTGAAATATTATAAAATCTCTTTCTCTGACAGATATGGGATTCGATACTTCGGCATGATCGCAGCTGCTTAGACCACTCGACCATGCTGCTTTTAAGTTTTCTCTTAAATATTTGAATTAATTTTCGATCCAGAGAATATTTTTGTTTGTTTTGCATGTTCCAAATCTTTAAGTCCTTTGAATTGCCAATAGTCGCCATTAGTGTGGTTGGCTAGGGAGTCTAAAATATCAGAAAACCTTCTTCTGTGACAGGAGGGTGATTCGAACACACGCATCCGAAGATACTTTGACCTGAACGCAGCGCCTTAGACCACTCGGCCATCCTGCCTTTACATTAATCTTTTAAAATCTTTCAAAGTAAATTTCAATCCAGAGATTTTTTTGTTTATTCTGCTTATTGCAAACACTTCTGGGACTTTGAATTGCTAATACTTGAAATTAGTGTGGTTGGTTAGGGGGACTTAATTTTTAAGAAACCTCTTTCTGACAGGAGTTAGATCGAATCCGTAGATCCGAATCCGTAGATCCAGCGGCCTGAACGCAGCGGCTCAGACCAGTCGGCCTTGCTGCTTTTAAGGCTCAAGCTTTAATTTTTCAACTAATTTTCAATTATTTTTCAATCCGGAGAATGTTTTTGGTTATTCCGCTTGTTGCAAAGTCTTTTAGTCCTTTGAATTGTCAATAGTTGCAATTAGTGTGGTTGGCTCGGGAGACTAAATTATCATAAAACCTTTGTCTTTGACAGGAGTGGGATTCCAACAGTTGCATCCGAAGATACTGCTGCCTTAACGCAGCGCCTCCGACCACTCTGCCATCCTGCCTTTAAGTCTCAACTTTAAATTTTCAAATACTTTTCAATCCAGAGAACATTTTTGTTTATTCTGCACTTTGCAAAACTTGTTGATCATCTGAACTGCCAAAACTTTCAATTTGTGTGATTGACTGTGGAGACTCAAATACCAGAAAACCTCTCTCTCTGACAGATTGGGCTTCGAACCCACGAATCTGAAGATACTGCGGCGTTAACGCAGCACCTTAGACCACTCGAACATCCTGCCTTTAATGCGCAACTTTAAATTTCCAACTATTTTTCAATCCCGAGAACATTTTCGTCACTAACTTTAGTGATTCTTTAGTTGCTTAAGAAAACTTGTAAATACAAAACTCGTTCATTATTAAGCTAACAATCAATAATTTTCGCCATTAAAGTTTGTACATTTTATTAATCAACTAATCAACATTAAGCAGTTACGTCAGTTATAAGTCACTGGATTTCATTTCTCTTAAGTTTTTCTTTTATTGAAGGGGGAGTGTTTTATGGTGCTAATTCATTTTATGAGAGTTCTCTGATTCTAGCCATCAATCAGCTGTCATTTGTGGTGCTTATTAGTTCCTGGCAGGTCCCGGCCTTCGGTGCTGTCTGTCATCTTCCGTTGACCTCTGTATTTTGTAAGATTAAGTTACACTTATTGTCGGAATGTACTGTATTGAACAAGCAACCGTTTTAACAGCAACCGTTTCAACAAACCTAAAGTTCAGAAAACATTTTTTAATGATAGGATCGGTATTCAAACTCACGCATCCGACAATATTGCGGCCTAAACGCAGCCCCTTAAACCTTTTGGCCAGCCTGACATTTAATATTCAGTTTCAGATTTTTATGTAGCTTACATTTGAACTAAAGATAACTTGATAGTTTACTGCATCAAGTTTGTAAGGTGGTTTTTTCTTGAAGGTTTATACCCAAGTGGATTTTCTCTTTAACCATACTGATAACAAAGTCAATCAAACATTACGCCGAAAGTACTCAGTTGATGAGCAAATTACATCAAAGTGCGCTTCTTATGTAGTTCAATTATGTTTGAGAAAGGTATAATCTCCAAAATTTTGGGCCTAATTTTCTGACTAGCAAACACTTTTTTCAACTTCGGATAATGGTTTTTTTGGATTACACAAGAAGTTCTCTTTCATCAATTGAACCAGTATTTTTTGCACCACTTTTGATTGACTAAAAAGATCCAAAATTGATTGTTTGGAAATTAAAGCGTTGCATCATATTAGACCTGCTGAAGTACTTAGCAAGTTTTGTTCATTCTTTGTCTAAGTTAACCCAATTTGAGATACATGATTCTTTAAATTTCAAGTTAAAATCGTTTTGTCCGGATATTTTATATGAGCACTGTATATTGCTCATAAGTCTGCGGCTAGTCATTTTCTGAAGATCAGGCTGTTATTTTTGCCGACAAGGAAAATGGAGCATTCGGTTGAAGGTAGTTTGACCTCCACAGCTTGTTAATCATATGCACATCACCTTCTAACACATCTCTTGTTCCCTGTATTAGCAGGTCAGCGGTGATTTGTAAAATTAGATGAAATAGCTGTTGTTCAGAAGAGAATTGCGAAATTTAAAAATCCCCAATTCAAAATAACTGTTTGGAAAATGTATTGGCGAATATTGTGTCAATATGTTAATGTTTGCTGTGGGAGAAAGGATTGCTTGCATGACAACAGCCCCAGACTAATATCAAAGTTTTCAGTCAATGAAAAATGTCGTTGGATTTAGGATCTTCACAGGCACTGCGCACGAAAGGCGCGTTGAGCTACCGAGCACCACAAGTACCGGGACCGCCAAATGTTCCCAAGGAGGTGCAAGAAACTAGGGAGACGCTGGCCATACACCACTACAGTGAGCAAATTCTGAAGGCATTGGAAAAGCATAGAGTGACGGTGATAAGTGGACCTGCTGCGTGTGGAAAGACTACCCAAGTCAGTTAAGCTAAAAAAAAACATTACACATTTTATCTCTTTGGCTGTATGGATTGGTTCCGCGTATATTTCATGAAATTTTTTTAAACCCTCGAAAAGCTATGTCTGCACTTATTCCAAAATGAACAGATGGGGCGGATGCAGGATATTAGTCTGCTCCAAAAACACGATTCTTACCAATCTCAAAATTGCGTAGTGTTCATAATTGTAGCAAAAACTAGGCCAACAAGTGTCGTCTAAATGTCTTGACTGGTGGTTATTTACTTTGCATCATTAAAACTAATACAATTTCAGTAGTACCAATCGAAAAAGTACATATTTCAGATTCTGAAACATTTTCAACCTTTCACCAATCAATTACCATATCTTAACAGTGCCTGAATTCTTACAGTTCTTACAAAAAGCTAGACAATTTTTTTGGCAAACCATTAACAGTTTCTGGAAAGTCCCTCCTGATAAAAACTGCGTTTTTTGACGCCGTTTTCTCACAGTAAGTGTAACAACAACCTGACTGGTATACCACGCTCTTGAACCAACTTCGTGAAAGGGATGCGTGGTTGTGGTCAAGTGGTGGAGCCACTGAATCTATAGTTAAGCCCAATTGACAGTTTCGGTGAACTTGACAGACTTACTCGGACAAAAAACGGTGCTTTCTAGATTGATTAGATATTCAGTTTTCAATCTGAAACCAGTGGAAAAGTATTTCTGGCATCAAAGTAAGCAGCTGTGAGCTTAAAAACTTCCTTGACTTAAGAGGAAATTTCGAACACTTCAGCACTAACCATATAAGAGTTCATACTAGCATTCAAAGACAGGTTGGACAACTGTCACCGCTTGCCTATTTGGCTCAGCAGTTTGTAAAGTCTGCTTGGATCGTTTCGAAATTTTGTATGGCTCTAAAATCACCTTCAGAAAAATTTGGTTGGTGCGTGGGGTGTAAATATCCTAATAACAAACGCCCACTCCTCAAAGCTCTCCTCTGCTCTTTGTCACATTTTCTTATTCTTTTGGGTTCTGACTTCTCATTGGCTTACATGATTTCCTGAAATTCGGTCCCTCTGCCATGAGCGGATTTCTCGGACCGCTGATCAAGCCGCTTTTGGCAGTTTTGATGCATTGATGTTGGCAAGTTGGCAAACACAAATTAAGAAAAGTTCTATATTAAAACAACAGTTACTCGGTGGTAAATGGCTATCAAAAATATCAACTGTGTGACAGAAGTTTTTCGACGTGGCAAAATATAACGGGGAGTTTCTAATGAGCTAAATGTTGTAGGTCTTCTAAGCTGCGCAGAACTTGGATCGCATGTCTTTGAATGCCTCTTGTTTGGTCTTCGACTCTTCTTCCTCTTGCAGTTTGCGTGCTTTCTCCTGCTCCACCTGAAAATTATACCCATTCAGCTCCGTTCATAATGGGGGCGATGAATGTTTCAGAATCACGAAAAGGATTAGGATTGGTTGGCCTTTAAGAGCAGAACAGCTCGCATAGTGGGTCTTTATATTGTGACAAAAACGTTTTCCTCGATCTAAGTTTGCATTTCATACAGGTTGTCTGAAACGCTCTGTCTTTATATTTTTCTCTTTTCCCCAATTTTTATCGATGGGTCAAGAGTTTATTTTACGGGAAAAGATACCTCTTCGCATACCTCTTTGGCGAAGCTGTTGTCGGCTGATGCCTTCATCTTGGCCTGGAAGAACTCTTTGGCCCCCGTGACTCCTTTCTCCCCCACGTCTATATCGTTCAGACTAGCCAACTGCTTCAGAGGAGAATCCTCGTCTATTTCGTCCGAACACGCCTTCCTAAGCACATATATTTCAATTATTTAGTTGAACAAGTCAGTGTAAGTATTGTTTTTTACACTTTGTTCAACCGATAATTTTGCTTGCTTTGATTCATATTTTAATTTTACCCAAAAAAAATATATATTTTTTTCAAATACAATCAGAACTTTTTTTGAGGTTAATCAACTCCAGTAAATTGACTTCGGAAACGATTCTCGTGCTAAAGGATTATGGTTTATTACCTAATAGGGCATTGAGTGTGGTTTAATAAAAAATCTGTCTGTCTTGACTCGGAAACTGAAAAGAAATTACCAACTTCGGGGATGAGAAAGAGGGACTAAACCTGAAGCTGATTATTTTTTGTTATTAGTTTGAACAAATTTTGATCTCATTTCAGAAAGTATAATTGCTAGCCTTTCTCCTTCGACAGGAAAACGACAGAAATCCTTCAAAAAATAGAAGTATATTTTTTTCCAATATAAGCAGATTATACCTGAAAACAGCTAGGAACTCTCTGAAAGTCAAGGCTCCCGTTTTTGGATCTTGTTTCGCATCTCGCAGCAGTCCTGTTAAAGTCACGTGAGTCTGCGGACAGCCGAGGTTTTCAAATACTGTCTTCAATTCCGGAAGCTTCAAACTGGTTCTGTCCGGCGTCTTCTCTGCCACTTCTTTGAATTTGGTCTCCAGGTGCTCGATGGTCTTCCGAGTGAGGTTGGGGTTTTCAGAGTAGACGGACACCCCCTGATGGTTCATAGTAGGGGACACCTCTCCCTCGTTGATCTTGTTGCGCTTCTCCAATTTGAGGGCAAGTTCGTCGGATGCTGATGGGGCGAGGTTGGGGTTCTCGGAGTTGATGGACACCCCCTGTTGGTTCATTGTGGGGGACACTTCCCCCTCGTTGATCTTGTTGCGCTTCTCCAGCTTGCGGGCAAGTTCGGCGGACGCTGACATCTTCGCTTAAAATTCGCTGATTTAAGATTTGAGAACACTATCTGAAACAATTTTTGCCTCTGAATTGTTCACCAAGTTCCAAAATATATCAAAATATCTCCCTCCCCTAGAAATGTTTCTGCGCACACCAACCACTGTCTGAGTACGACGACATGCTCCGGATACCTTGTTCAAAACTGTTCTAGAGGGAGAATGTGATAGAGGTGTCCCGATAAAAACCAAGTGTGAGAGAGGGGTCCCAAATTACATTAACTTTACTAGGCAAATACGGCAAATAACAAGCTCAAAATGCGCCGGTCGGTCGTTTTACAACTTTTTCTCAAACGTAATTAATCTAGCTGACTTATTCGATATTTTAATTGACAGATAACTAAATTGAACAACTTTGAGTCACTATTTACATTAGGTACTCTGTTAGTTTCTTGGGACCCCTCTATCACACTTGTACCGAATGTTAGGTACAAGTGATAGAGATCCCAAGAAACTACCAGGGTCTCGAATGTACATACAGTGCCTCAACATTTTTCTTTGTATTGCTTCGATGATTGCAGTGAAAACATCGTATAAGCTAAATTAGCCAGTTTTGGGAAAAAGTCTTGAAAACGACAGAGAGACGTCTGTTTATTTTTTAAACTGCTGTATTTGCTATAAAGTAGCGTGCTAGGGGATACTTCTGTCTCACTTGGTGTTTACAGCGACACCTCTATCACGCTTGTACCGAAAATGTCAATTTCAACTTGGTATCATTTCTAATTTCTGAAAAGAATTTCGCGAAATCAGTTGGATAAACTTTTCTCCTTTTGCCAGAATGTACCTAATATATGATATTTGCTGTGATTACCTGTGGGCGTATATAGAAGTTTTTGTAGCAAGGAAGGATTGGGAAATTTTAGGAAATAGCAAATAAATTCAAGAAGTAAACTTCAAAATTTGTCTTCAAGGAAATTTAATTTGAATTTCTAGTCCTCTGGATTTTTGCAATAGCGTGATTTCGAAAATTAATTTGACCTTAGTTTGAGTTGTCGACCTTGCATTGAGTGTTCAATTCGTGTCCAACGATAACCAATTTCCGAGGTCAAGCTTTTTTCGTGGCCTTTTCGATTCAATCTGTAAAATTGAAATGACTGCCGAGTGCCGATTTGTTTGCGTTGATGAAAACGAATTCTCTGTGTAACAAAAACAATCTTAGCTCGTACACTCTGTGATTCCGTAAACCTAACTCACGCAATAAAAGCCCACGAATGTTTCGTTTAATGATCCAAACGGTAAAATACAATTGAGTAGAAATGCTACATGATAGGACTTACTGATCGTGTGGCAAATGTTGCGTGTAGATTGTATGTGGCCGCCGCGGTCCTTGCTCCGCCGTCGTCAGATTAAATTCGAATTCCCTGCTCTTTTCTTTTCCTTTCCCTCCTGCGTGGAATAGAAATTGTATACCTGGAACGTATTCTCATAGGTTGAATTGTATCTACTCTGCTTTATGGTTCTTGTTCAATATTTTGTGACTGGCAATGTAGTCACGTATAGTGTAGGTGTACGTGTAGAGTTAATATATATATATATATATAATGGCATGTGCAGGACCATGCGGACCCTTAGTATGGGTAAATATTTTCTACCTTTTTTCAGCCAACCGCTCTCGATGGGATGATAGGGAAAAAGAATAGGTATGGCGGTAATAGAAATATATGCAGCATAGTTAGTTGAACTATAGGTTCCAGAATATGTAATGAAAAAGTGGGATCTGAATCTGTTTTGTTGTGCGGACCTTTTTTGCGGTAATGTTTGTATCATTCATTATTCTTGAATCGTCGCTGTCTGCTTGAAATTCATCCTTACCATAACAAAAACTGAAAATTAGGTAAAAACTGAAGACAAAGTGCACAATCCCCCCTCCCAAATCAAAGTAATATTTTTCAGCCAATCAGATTTGAGCATTGTACATACTTACTGCTTGATTTCATCATGTTATCATTTAACTGAATCTAACTTAACGTTTTTCAATTTTTGGACCGTAGATGACAAAAAAGGTCCAAAAATGCTGTGACATACAATTCAAATCTGTACAAAATCTCTTAGTGGTACCGGAATTTGTGTAAAAAAACATCCAATCCAAATTAACTTGTCACAATCGGTGTGACGAGCAAAGTTCTGCGTTTCAGGTTCCTCAGATACTGCTTGAAGACTACCATAGACGACAGGACAAATGTTCGATTCTAGTCAGTCAATCGAGAGGTCAAACTGTCATTTCATCTGCGGAGAGAGTCTCGTACGAGAGAGGAGCCACATCATCCTCCTCCTCCAGTTGCCATTCGCCCGCAATTTCATCCGACGGAGGCGTGAATAAGATGCAGAACACTTATGGTTCAAGTGGAGCTAATCCGAGAGATAAACAGCCTGTTAAGTCAGCAGGAACTGTTGGATACCAGGTTAGAATAATCGGGCAGGTTTTTATTCCGAACATTTGAAAAATGCGGAGGAAATTTGTATTCGGGTGCATTTTATTTTTTTTTCGTTTGAAAAAAATGCTATATTTTTGTTCAGATTATGGTCGGAACATTCATAATACTTGCACAGTAACCAGCTATCCTTGATTTTTTAAGCAATTTAAAAGCGTCCTGAACGTAGCGAATTCTTCTATATATAAGTCTTGGTGATGTTTTTTTTCGCAGAAAAAAGTCTCAGGCGGCTGAAAATTTGTTCAGGCGGCTCAAATTTGATTTTTCGCGATTTGATTTTTGGTTTCTTTACGCTTGCGAAGTGTTTCATTTACTCCTATAATTTGTAATTTTACTTACCTTGACTTCGTATTTCTTTTTTGTTTTTTTTTACGCTAAAAAATCCTCGGCCCAAGTTGACTTTACGCGAAAAATTGCGTGCCAAATCTGAGGTTGTTTTCACTTAAGAAACTTGGCCACAACCTGCTTTTTTGCAGACAACACAATCTGGTTTTTGAAAATCCTTCCGACCGTTTTTGGAACTTTTGACCATTTTAAAGAAAATTTTTGAATTTTCTTAAAGTTTTTACAAGGAATCTGATATGAAAAGATCAATTGAAAGAACCGGTTGCGATAATGGTTCCTGCAGAAGAGGCGTCTCCTTAATTTTTTGTAAACGAAATGTTATCTACTTTGGAAAAACCGATTTGAAATGCCGCATCAGTATTCAATCAATATCAAACACGTACCTCCAGCTTTCGCTGGCCCCTAATTGTTTTTATATCGAGACCAACGAACATTTTAACTCACCTAAATTTTCAACATTTAAATTTTGTGTTCAATTATATATTTGTGTTGTATCGCAAGTGGTGCGAAGCTCTGCTTCGCCTCTGTGCTTTAAGTTCGGTTCATTTCCTTTATCAAAGGTAGGCAAACTCCGCTACCAAACAGCAAAAGTGTAAAGGTCACGAAACACGTGATCGACTTCTAGTTTCGAAAGTGGATTTTGATTTTTAAATTTTTCAGCGAAATGGAAATCTTATCTATTGATCTAGTTTTTTCATAGTGGGTCAATTTTATCAAAAAATGTCAATCATTAATTGTTCTTGAAGTTCCTGAAGGCCATGTATGTTTTTCCTTGAAGTTCGAACTAAGAAGTTTTTTTTTCAAAAAAACAGTCAGTTTTTATTATGTTTCCTTGCTTTCATGACTTTTTCTAACTTTCTGTCTGGTATGTTTTTTATCATTAAATTATATCTTCACGCTTGTGATGAGCAAGCGTTATCAAATCGAAATATAGACTTTTTTGTCGGGTTAACAGCTTGTTTTACAGAATCAAATATTTTCAATCACTTGGTATCTTGGTTTATAATCAAATCTATTGTCCAAGCATCTCCAGCAAAATTTGTCTGGAGGCAGCGATTACCCCTTGACTGTAAAGGTCCTGGGTTCGAATCTTATCAGGACCTGTTTTTTTCCAAGAAATTGTCGGCTTAATATTTGTCTGCATATATTGTGTCGGCTTAGTTGCCACATCTTAGATGTTTTGCTGCATGCAACTTTCGTTGTAGTTGCTTTTTACGTTTCCGTATACTGCTGCATTTTGTAATTCTACTAGCCTTGACTTTGCATATTTTTTTTTGCCTGCAACATTTTTCGGCCTAAATGATTTCGGCTTATATTTATTGGCTTACTACCTTTATTTTGGGTCGTGAACCATACTTTTTATGCTTTCCTCAGGATTCATCAAATTGATAAGAATCGCTGAATAGAATTTGTAGCTCAAAGTTTTTGTAGCTCATGAGAACAATTTTTTTTTCGCTCGATAATTGTTTAAGAGTTTTCCTTAAACGTCGTCGAATGTTTTATGACCGTGTTTTTTGCAAACATCATTCTAGACTACTTTTCGAAGTTTTTTTAGCTGGGGTTTCTTCAAAGCTTTTTTCGTTCTTTTGGACTGAGTGGCTCTTCTTCCCTTTCCTGACTGCTAGCTTGCAATGCTATTTTTGTGTGGTATCACAGGTGATGCGAAGCTCCACTTTGCCTCTGTGTAAGTTATTGGGCCATTCTGATTTAATATAGTTAAAACTTCTGTGCTGTTTTAGAATATCTCAATGTTTTTCATGCATATTTTGGATATCGCTCATTTCACAAATTTCAAGATTGATAAATGGTTTAAATTAGGACAAGACCATTTATTAATCCGGGCGAATTTAAAGTGAAACATGATTTGGTCTGCTCTTATTTCGATCATGCAACTCAGAAATTGTGTGTGACCTGTTATCCCTTGTGCTCTAGGCGAACAAGCCGGAGCCGCAGAGCAAGGTGTCCGTGGACTCTGCTCTGACCTACTGCACCACAGACGTCCTCCTCAGGACCCTCCGGGACCCCAACTTCCTCGCATTCATCACTCACGTCATCGTAGTTAGTGTTTAAAGAACATTTTACCAAGAAAATGGCATTTTCTTATGACACATTTTTTTGCCGACGTGGAATTTTTTTTTGTTGAAACCCTTCCGAAGTTTTTTTGAAACCCTTTTGAAGTTTTTTAATGAAACGTCATCCTGAGAACATTTTGATTTATTATTATTTCAACAAGTTATTTAATGTCAAGCACAAATTTTAGGACTAATTTGATCAAAAATCTTACGCGCCGCTTATGTGTGGTAAAAAGTATGATCTCTTTTCCCTTTAGGAGAGCTAGAAATATTTTTCGGCTTGTTCTTAAAGAATAGCTGTCAGAATTCAAATATGTTTTTTGGTAGGAACGTTTTCGAAAAAAGCAACCGTCTTTTTTATATAGATAATAAAACTAACTTTTTAAAAAGGTTTGTATTTTGCCTCATAGGATGACGTTCACGAGCGGAAAATCATGGGTGACTTCCTCTTGTTGGCTCTAAAACAGGCAATGGACAAACACCCCAACCTCAAACTGATTCTACTCACTTCCTCCTGTTGTCCCCAGCAGACTGAGGTGTTCGGAAGTTTCTTCCACTCCTGTTCTACTGTCATCAATGTGGGACAGATGCAGGCAGAGTCGGATGTTCCGATTAAACATATGTATCTCGGCGATGTCTTGCATGAGTTAGTTTTGTTCAAGTCAGAGGCAGGTTAAAATGTCGGCGGTGGGCTAATAAATACGCTCGCCGATAGCAAACGTTATCAAATTGTCAAGAAAATCCTCATTGTCAAGAAAAAGCAGTTTGAAATTTTTTGTTTTCAGTCTAATTCTGAGCGAAAATCAAACGAGCAGGCTTTAATAAGAAGGTAAATTTTTACTTGCGCCGTAAAAGCTCATTTTAGTCAGGTAAAAAAGGTTTTGATGTTTCGTTGTGAGCTTTCATGCGAATAAAAGTTTGTTTTGAATAAAAAAATGTCTGCAAAAATTTCTTTCCTGGAAAAAAAAAGTTTGTCGGCTGTGCCTAATTTACTATAAATATCGTTTATGTCTAAAATTGAGGTTTTCGTCGCTCAGATCCTTTCATCAAACCATCGACAAAAACCAACACAGTTTGAACAAAATTCAGTTTGAACAAAGAGTTGATGAATTTAGTGATGCTTCTAAGATAGGTCGTGATCATTGTATTGTTTTTTTTTCAGTAAAAGTCTAAAATTTTGCTTACGCTCAAAATTGATTTTTCGCGGTTTGATTTTGATTTCATTTGAAGTTTATTTTGTTTGCTCAAAGGAAGGCTATCTCCATTTTTGTACATCTAAAGTGAATATGTCACGAACAGCGCGAACGACTTCTAGTTTCGGAAATGGTTTTCAGATCTTCCATCAGGTAAAAGTAATAAAACTTTTACCTCTTGATCCAATTTTCTCAAATTGAGTTAAATTTATCAGTTAAAATGTCAATATTAAATTGTTCTTGAAATTCAAAAAACTATAACGCCATGACTTTGATTTTTTAAAGTTGAAGTTTTTTCAAGATACATTTCAGTTTTTCTCTTGTTTTCTTGCGTTGATTGATTTCAACTTTATATTAGCATTTTTTGTGTCTGGGATGTTTTGGTTTCATCAACAACCAGTTTCGTTAAATTTTTGGTTTTATCTGATAACGTTGTTAGTGCCATTTTTACCTTTTCGTTTTTACAACTGCTTGGATTGTTTAAAACATTTAAAAACGTGAAAATCACGCAGTTTTTTCACATTGTTAACTTGTTCCTTGCGTGAATCTCGACTTTTTTGTATTTCATGTGTTTCCGGGCTCTGCTTTGCATCTGTGTTAGTTTTTCATTCCAAATGAAACAACGTTCTAAACGGCATTTTAGCTTTGTTCAAAACTAACATTTCACTTTGGCAAAGCTTAAAAGTTCTTAGTTTTATGAGTACTTTTTACACTTGCGAAGCGAGTGTGTTAGTACAAACTTTCTTTATTACAACTTAAGTGGCAAATATTGGTGTCACTTTTGGGGCACCGTTACAGCTTTTTCATAGCCTGTGCTTTGACATTCGAATAGTAATAAGTTAACACAGTTGATGTATTTTAAATATTTTTTAACTCAATATAAATTTTCTAACTCAATATATCTCGCAATCTTTTTGAAATATTCTAACTCAATGTATCTCGCAATTTTTTTGAAATACAAAATTTATACATAATGTGGCTTTATGATTTGCGATTTGTTACAAGCAAAGTTATAGTGTGGATGCTTTCAGTTTGTTTCATTCCAAATTATTACTTGCAAAATTGAGTCTATTTGTATTTGGCACCACTTTTGCTGAATGACATTGGTGTATTATTAATATAAGTAGCCGCTTTTTTTCGTTACCAGTGTTTGTCGCGTGTTAAGCTTGCGTAGCTGAGTGGATAGTGCGTGAGACTTAAAATCTCTTAGTTGCAGTAGGTCGCAGAAACTAATTCTACTCGTAGCCGAGTTTTTGCTAATTCGAGGCTTTTTTCTACTTTTTTTTATTTCACTTGATGGATGGAGCTGCTTTTCGGTCGTGTTCTCGTAAGTGTTTGCGAAGCGTAGCTTTGCCTCTGTGTCATTGTTTGCTATTGAAAGCTGATATCGAAGGAATCTATCTGGAGTTAATTTATAGATTTTTAGTGGGACTGAAGGAGCGCTTTTGTTAAAGCCAGTTTTTGATTCGAATACATTATTAATCTTTCTCATAGGGAAAAAATTTTGGTCGAGAGTTGAATCTTGAGTTTCACAGCGAAAAGAAAAACTATCAGTATGTTAAGTATCAGTTTGACCTTAAGTAGCTTTCATGTTTAGGTTTGGGTACGACTCTGATGAAATGAAGCGACACAGGTCCCTCGCCCACATGTCGGACGAGTGGAGTCACGTGGCCAAGCAGTGGGTGGAGTTACGTCACGAATTGGATATGAAGAGAAAGGAGTCCACGTTGGGAAACTCTGGCTTGGATGGAAATTGTGCTGGTGATGTCACTACTCTGGGAAGTATGGCACTGGAGACAAGCCAGAATGTATTCGCATGTGCCATGCCAAAGTCAACAGTCGAAATAGTAAGAATCTAAATAATCTCTTTGTACGTCGACGAAATTGCACGGAGGCCTAAGTATGAGTTTTTACGAAGCGACTGCTGCTGGATTCCAATGAATCAGTGTTAAAGGAGGGATTTGCACTTCCAGCTTAGTGGTTTGCTATAATTATATCAAGACATCTAGGAGGGGTCATATGTAGAAGACACCCTTCTTCTTCACTATCCAAAAGTTTTTGGTTGATCGATCTCAAAGTTTTCATTTAAGATGCCTTTTATAGAACTAAAAAAAGATATTAGTCGGCCTAAAAAGGCCAGCAACTTTTTTTAAATCCGAGTTCCCTTTCGAAGGAAATTAGTGGTTTTTCTCCTTTTATCTCATAATCTCTCTATAAAATTTTGTGTATTCCTAGTGCGACTTCTTTGACGGAGTTTCTTCCGACCTTCGACAATCCCTAGACAACCTCCTGTTTGACCTCTGGATAAACCCAAACTACGACAACAATTCCCACTCACAACTTCGACATATCTTCCTTGACAGAAGAGAAGTGCCAGTTGACTTTGTGCACTCCCATTCGGGACTGACATTCTGTGAAATAGCCGCATCCAGGGGCTTAGTTCACACTGTGAAGAATCTGCTCGCGTTGAGTTTGAATTTCGAGACGTCATGCGCATTCAGAGCTCGGTTAGTCCCGATTTAAATAGTTAACGTTTCATTGCTCCTACTACCTCACTCATATGTGTGAAGTAATTATATCGTAGTTTTTTTTTTCAACCGACTTTGACTACCTTAAAATGGGATTCGTATTTTTGAAAAATTTCAAAAAAAAAATTGTCCAACTGTTCAGAAAAACTGCTCACTTAATTCCATCGCCCTTTCTAGAAACGAAAATAACGTTAAATTTTGGGCAGAAAATGAACTTTTCTCCAATCAGAGTGGCCGGAACAGGGGCCGATCTAGGATTTTCCCGAGAGGGGGGGGGGGTTTCAAAAAAAAAATTCGAAAATTTTGTGTGTGGATCTTTTTTGAAGTTCGACCAAGTTGATATTTCGAGCTCTTTTAAAGCACTAAAAACCCTGTTTTAACCAAGTGTTTGTTGTACCGCAGGAAAATTTTTGAAAAAAAACAGGTCAAAAAGGCGTTTTTAGGCACTTTTTTTGACAGGTTTGACGAAAAGATCGCGTTTTTTGGCGCTCGCTCCCCCTCAAAATTAGTATATATTGGCACTTTCCATCGGAAGATTATATCCTACTGCCGTCTATTCTTGTTTGCAAAAATAAATAAGGTCGATTTTATATTTAGGTCATCGTATAAATGTGCATATTACTTTCGGCAGATGGAGACCGCAAACATTATCAAACGCTTCATGTTAGTATGGTTCACAAAAAAGTTTTTACTTTTCATAAGTTTCATCGCTAATGATTACTTTACTGGCCTCTACTTTATTGGCCTCTCATAAAAACTTTTTAGACATGCTCGAGAGAAAAACATGTTTATATATTTTTCGCGCAAAAGTCAATAAGCTCTTGCATTATCCAGAACAGTAAAGCATAGATAGACATATCCCCGTTTAATTAGATTTGTTGATTAGCATCTAATATCTGAACGAGATGAGATGTACACACTGTAATTTTGTAAGCAACTCAAATGATACACTAAGGTTAGACTATTTCGACTGTTTTTAGATTTCAAAATGGACTCGGTGAGCTCAAGTCGCCACCGTGTGAGCTCGGATTACTTCGCAACTATTTCGAAGCCCACGAGGAAAAAAGGGTCAACTTGGACCTCGTCAGAAATGTTATTTGTGGACTGCTGAAACAAATTGATGCTCATCGACATCAAAAAGGCAAGCGCATGGTCAATTTAATTAAAGGGTTCTAATTATGAACTATTGTGAAACGAATAACCGACAAACTATGCTTACTTTTGAATTACAAAGAGCAGCAGCGTATTCATCGTTTCCCCGGCAGATTGGTTGCCATATGTCAGTACAAACGATCGGAATGAATGTTCACTTTTCTGTAAAAAGTTTTAAAGTTTGTCACGCTCAAACTTGATTTTTCGCAGAATGATTTTGATAATGCTTTAAAAGTTAAGACTATAATTTTTTGCTAAAAGCGTGGCAAAAATGAAGTTAATCATTAGCGTTTCCCAGAAGCTTTAAATTTTTAGCTGTTGATTTCTCAAAATGGGTTAGTTTTTGTCAAAATACAGTCAATTCTGAAACTTATTTCAATCTTTTAGAGCATTGAGTTGCTATAAATGTTAAAGATCCTGACATTTTTTTAAAATTTCATTCGATTTCTTTTTGTTCCGACCATTTGAAAAATGGGGAGGAACTTTGTATTCAGGTGTGTTTTAGTTTTTTTCCACGCAAAATCAGGTACCGCAAATAATTATCGGAATGGGCCGAGTGATATATCATAATAAAGCCCTTTCAATTGTGATTTGAACGAAAAAAAAATTTCAAAAGTTTCTCTTACAGTGTCGAGAAAAATCGGTTTGAAATTTTTGATTTTTTGTATAATTTCGAACTAATATGGCGTGAGCGTTTAGGCTTACAATAGCTTATTTAACCCTACTTTAAGCGGTCAAAACTTCCTTTTACTCAAATAAAAGTAGTTTTTGGAATTTTTAGCGCCATTTTGAAAACTAAGATAAAAAATTCCAATAATTTCTGCAAAAAGTGTTGAAATTTTTTTTTCCTTTTTTTAAGTGTTTTTAGTGTTTCTAGTCAATTTTCTTTAAAGCTCTATTCCGAATGGTCTTTTTTACTATGACTGTCAAATATGCCTAAGTTCTCTTTTCGTTCAGATTTTTTTTATCACACCATGCTGAAAAAAACGACCATTTGAAAAAAAAAAAATCGAAATTTTTAAGAGTTGATGATTGTAGTTCAGACTCATGTATAGGTCGCGATGATTGTTATTTGTTTTTTTTTATCAAGAAAAATCTTAAAGATTCAGGCTCCAACTTTACTTTTTGCGGTTTGACTTCTGATTTTTTTTAAGTTCAGCTCATTTTATTTGTTAAAAGAAGGCAAACGCCACTTTTGACAGCGGAAGTATAAAGGTCATAAAAGCGACGTGATCGACTTCTCATTTCGAAAGTGGATTTTAATTGAGACTTCCCAGCGGAATTAAACTTTTACCAATTGATCCAGTTTTTTTTTCAATTTGAGTTAGTTTTATCAGAAAATTGTCAATCACAAATTGCTCTGGAATTTCAAAGAGCTTCAAGGGCATCTATTTTTTCTTTGAAATTCGAAACTTGGGACTTTTCAAAAAATAACACAGTAGTTTTTTCTCTTTACTTGCGTTCATTGACTTTTTTCCAACTGCTTGTTGGCTATGTGTTGATGTCTAGCAGTTTTAATATTTTCATGATTTGAAGTTAATCCCAAGTATGATTTTTTTCAATTGATTCTGTTAACTGACGGAAGTGTTTTTGATGTCCCTATTCCAATTCTTCTGAAAGTAGAGTTTTTAAACGTCAATGAACGTAGTGAAAAAAAATAATTTAAATTTGTTCACGCTCAAATTTGATTTTTCGCAGTTTGATTTTTGTTTAGTTTAGGTATTTTCCTTTGTTTCAAGGAAGTAAACTCCACTGTCTAACAGCAAACTAGTAAAGGCCACGAAATTATTTATTTTGACATTGGGTGTTCATATGTTATATTTCTTAGCGGAATAAAAAATATATATCGGTGAAGTTTTCTCAAAATTGACTATTTTAACCT
Source organism: Symsagittifera roscoffensis (assembly GCF_963678635.1). Lineage (NCBI taxonomy): Eukaryota > Metazoa > Xenacoelomorpha > Acoela > Convolutidae > Symsagittifera > Symsagittifera roscoffensis. The sequence goes on from NC_087067.1 coordinate 18,399,274, forward strand.
AAAAAGTGTCAATCAAAAATTGTTTTGGGGCTCGATTTTTAAATTTGTGGTTCGATTTTGTTTTTGATTATGTATAATGCATGCATTGAAACAGTAGCGGTTTTAAAGAAAGCAGACGCCTCTTCCCCCCCCCCCCCTTCCCTCAGGGATTCGACTCCTGACTACCCAAAGGAGCACCCTCTGGTACAACTCTAAGATCTGATTCTTTGACTGGATGATTTCTTAAAGGCTCCAACTTTTTTTAAATTTTGATGGGGAAGCACGTGCCAAAAAACGCAATTTTTTGGCCATAATTGTCCTAAAAGTTCCTAAAAACGCCTTCTTTGTCCCGCTTTTTTGAAAAATTTTCTCGCGGTGCAAAATATTTGGGCAAAACGGTCTTTTTACAAGCTTTAGGAGAGCTCGTAAAACGAAAAAAAAAAACAATTTGATTGAACTACATAAAAGTCGACAAAATTTTCGAAAAATTCGAAATACGCGCCGCCCCTCGAGATAATCGTAGATCCGTTCCTGCAGTGAAACTTAATGAATGAATTATTGATGCATAACTCATTATGTTCACTTACAGATAACTCAGAGGAAGTCAGTTGTCTCGTGTTTCTGTCGAGCTACTTAGATGTGGTCGATCTGAGAGAAACGATCATGAGTGATAACTTCCAGAACTCACATACACTCGCTATAAAAGACAGGTAATTTTCTTACCCTGTTGAGTGCAGTCAAGTAAAGTTTTTTTTTGATTTTGAAACACGTTTTTGCCTTGTTTGAGTTACGCAACTTATTCAATGCTCAAGTCTAAGAAAGATTTTGAAATATGCGACGATATTGGCTGCCTGAGTGGTAAGTTTATGGACAAATGCTGAATTTTTTTCAAAACTGGTGCGCTTTTAGATGCAATTTGTACGTTCTTCAAAAAACTCTCATGTTGGTTAATGCCGCCAAAACTTCTAACGGATGCCAGAACTCGCAAGCTTCTTCTGTGAGCTTTGGACAGCTGAATGGGGATACAAAGATTAACCTTGTTCTGGCATCCAAGACAACACATTGTGGACCGAATGTGCCTCCAAATGTGAAGTTTGTCATCGACACTGGACTTAAACGAGAGGTAAAATGTATAAACTCTTACGTTGTCCTGCAAAGTCATTCCACATTAATTCATTCCACGAAGGAACTATGACATCCAGTGATTTTTCCCGCGCTGTTCAGTTACCTCAAAGGAAGCTCCTACGGAATTGTTTGAGGCATCTAGTTTTGGTCGTGTTTAAAAAGAGAACTCAAAGCTTGGAGAAAAAATATGAAAATTAGTTTTTTTTTTGGTTTACTTTGTTGTCTTTGTTTCACTGATAGAAATTAATTTGCTGTAAAATACTAGGATAGTCGACTAAAATATAACCAAAATTAGTCGATATCGAAAAAGTGACCCTTAAGAATGCTGGCCCAAAAAAAAGGTGCATAAACAGGTCGGTAGACATTAAGGAGAGGGGTGAGTTGCAATAGCACGTGCCCTATCTCTCGACCTCTCCATTCTTGTTTTCAGAAATGGTACGACTGTGAGACGGACTCGGAGTCTCTGTTCCTGAACTGGATCAGCAGGTCCGAATTGAGACAACGAGAGAGTCGCATTGACCGCTCGCCTGTATTGCAATGTGTGAATGAACCAACGAACTGTGGAAACGAAGAATATGAAGAAAATGGCTCAGCTCATATGCCATTGTTCATTCATTTGTACACTCTAGAGCGGTAAACATAAATACACTCTTTTTAACCTCTCAGGCTGCAATTTATTTTTTTATTGGTCAGCCCTCAATTTGGTTCCGCGCGAAAACTTCAAAATTGGCGCTCTAATGGCAACAGGAGCAGTGAACCGCCCAGGCAAAATATTTTTCGTTTTTGGTTTGAAGTTTCGTTTGAACATGTTCTCTAGTTCTTATGCGATGTCAGGAGAACTTATGTTTCAGTATGTCAGAACTCAGAGAGTTCGATGTTCCTCAGATTGAGAAAAGATCACTGGAGCGTCTGTGCCTGCAAGCCAAACTCCTTCGATCTTCTGATTCTGTCAGCGCCTCTGGAAGTCCAGGTCAACATATGTCAACGCCTGCTTCTAGCTCAAACTCTTTCAACCAGATTCCTCTACCCACGAGCCAGAGTTACCTAGCGACCAGCATACAAACTCAGTCCACTCCAGTTAAATTGACAATCAATTCTGCTAACTTGGCAGGATTCCTAATGCAATCCGTTACTTGTCCACCACAAAAGGCTCTGAAAAATGCTCTGCAAAATTTGTCTGCAATGGACGCCATGGACAAAAAGGAGGAACTGACCGAATTGGGGAAGTATCTAGCAGACCTTCATATACCAGCTTATTTGGGAAAAATAGCTATTTACAGTGTCATACTCAAATGTCTAGACCCCATTCTGACTATCATTTGCTCAATGATATACGGGAGTCCATTCAGGGAAAATCTGAATGGATCGAGTGGCAAGTTGTCAATTCAAAGATCGTTCGAATCCGTGCTTCATTTCTCGGCCAGCGTATGTTCCGATCATTTGGCGATGTTGAGGGCATTCCAGGCATGGCAGAAATCCAAGACATGTGAAACTGCTATTTCACAAGGTCAATGCAATCAGCCGGGAGGTATACCGTCCACGACATATTCTTCGTTCCAGTACATCTCAAACAGCAACCAGTTCTGCTTAGAAAACAATTTGAGTGCAGCCAAAATGGAACTGATCAGTGGTAAAAGGTAAGGTTTTTGGCTCTAGTTAACTCATCGAGGCCTTTAATTTGCCATTTCAGTTGTGCCGTGTTCGTATCAATGATTTAGAAGCCATGCAGCATTCAATTTGTAGACAGTCCTAAATTTTGTTGTTTAAGGGTACATGCTAAGTTTTTTTTCTAAAGAAGCACTAACCTTAACTTTTATTACTTTCTATGCAGACCTGGAGTTTTAGCGCACCTGTCTGAAATTACGGAACAAATTCGCATGTCTTATGGTATTTTCGTCACGTTTCAGGAAGTTTTTCTGAAGTTAGTTCAAATATAACTTCCAATGAACAAAATGTTTTTGCATTCCTTACTTATCATTTTCATGAAACTATCTTTCAGTTAGTTTAAAAATAATTTGCAATGAACAAAAATTTTAAAGAAAGAAATTGGACTTTTTGATGCTGTCCAGGGTCGATCTGATGACATTCTGCGTGCAATGGCAGACGTGATCACTACTACACCACATCACCTAGGATTATAACTTTATCTTCTTTTTCTTTCTATGCAGACGTGGAATTTTCGTCATCAGTGCGTTTGATTTGTCGAAAGTTACGGAAAAATTTCGCAAATCTTATTGTGTTTTCGTCACGTTTCGGAAATTTTTCTGAAGTTATTTAAATATAACTTCGAATGAATAAAAAGATTTTGCTTTCCTTATTTGTTACTTTCATGAAAATTGTCGTTCTGATGCTATCCAGGATCGAACTGAAGACCTTCTGCGTGTTAGGCAGACGTGATAAAGCTACACCACTGCACCTGAGTTTGCTCAAGTAGCTTCTTTTTCTTGTTTTGCACACCTGGAATTTTTGTCATCAGTGCATTTGTCGAAAACTACGAAAAGACTTCGCATGTCTTAATGTATTTTCGTCACGTGTCAGGCGATTTTTCTGGAGTTAGTTGAAATATAATTTCCAGTGAACAAAAACTTTGTACAATCTTTTTTTAAAATCATTTTCATGATAATTGTCTTTCTGATGCTGTCCAGGATCGAACTGGAGACCTTCTGCGTGTGAGGCAGACGTGATAACCGCTACATCACAACACCTGAGGTTACTCAAGTAGCTTCTTTTTGTTGTTTTGCAGACCTGGAGTTTTTGCCATCAGCGCACCTGTTGAAAGTTAAGGAACAAATCGCATCATGTTTTATTGTAATTTCGTCACATTTCAATAATTTTTTTCTGAAAATAGTTTAAATATACACTTTATCACCTGCGAGATTTCAAAGTTATCTTTTTTTTTCTTATTATGCAGACCTGGTATTTTTGCCATCAGCGCACCTGTCGAAAGTTACGAAACAAATTCGCATGTCTTATTGTATTTTCCTCAGGTGTCAGGCAATTTTCTGGAGTTAGTTGAAATATAATTTCCAACGAACGAAATCTTTGTACAGTCCTTATTCATCATTTTTATGATAATTGACTTGATGAAGCTATCATGGATCGAACTGGAGACTTTCTGCGTGTGAGGCAGACGTGATAACCGCTTCACCACAGCACCTGAGCTTTCTTAAGTAGCTTCTTTTTCTTGTTTTGCAGACCTGGAGTTTTTGTCATCCATGCATTTGTCGAAAATTACGGAAAAATTTCCCATGTCTTTTTGTGTTTTGGTCTTGTGTCAGGTAATTTTTCTGGAGTAGCTTCTTTTTCTTGATTTGCAGGCCTAGAATTTTTGTCATCAGTGCATTTGTCGTAATTTACGGAAAAATTCCCCATGTCTTATTGTATTTTCGTCAAGTTTCAGGCATTTTTTCTGGAGATAGTTGGAATATAATTTTCAACGAACAAAATCTTTGTACAGTCCTTATTCATCATTATTATGATAATTGACTTAATGATGCTGTCCAGTACCGATTTGGAGACCTTCTTCCTGTGAGGCAGACGCGCTAATCGCTACACCACAGCACCTGAGCTTTTTCAAATAGCTTCTTTTTCTTGTTTTGCAGACCTGGAATTTTTGTCATCAGTGCATATGTCAAAAGTTACGTAAAAATTCGCATGACTTATTGCAATTTCATCACGTGTCCGGCAATTTTTCTGGAGTTAGTTTTACCGTTTTTTCCAATGAAAAAAATCTTTGTGCAATCCATATTTATCAATTCTATGAAACTGGACTTTCTGATGCTGTCCAGGATCGAACTGGAGACCTTCTGCGTGTAAGGCAGACTTGATAACCGCTACACCACAGCATCTGAGCTTACTCAGGTAGCTTCTTTTTCTTGTTTTCTATGCAGACGTGGAATTTTTGTCATCAGTGCATTTAATTTGTCGAAAGTTACCGAAAAATTTCGCAAATCTTATTGTGTTTTCGTCACGTTCCGGTAAATTTTTCTGAAGTTATTTAAATATGACTTCGAATGAATAAAAAGATTTTGTTTTCCTTACTTGTTACTTTCATGAAAATTGTCGTTCTGATGCTATCCAGGATCGAACTGAAGACCTTCTGCGTGTTAGGCAGACGTGATAAAGCTACACCACAGCACCTGAGTTTGCTCAAGTAGCTTCTTTTTCTTGTTTTTCACACCTGGAATTTTTGTCATCAGTGCATTTGTCGAAAACTACGAAAAGACTTCGCATGTCTTAATGTATTTTCGTCACGTCTCAGGCAATTTTTCTGGAGTTATTTGAAATATAATTTCCAGCGAACAAAAACTTTGTTCAATCTTTTTTTTTTATCATTTTCATGATAATTGTCTTTCTGATGCTGTCCAGGATTGAACTGGAGACCTTCTGCGTGTGAGGCAGACGTGATAACCGCTACATCACAACACCTGAGGTTTCTCAAGTAGCTTCTTTTTCTTGTTTTTCACACCTGGAATTTTGTCATCAGTGCATTTGTCGAAAACTACGAAAAGACTTCGCATGTCTTAATGTATTTTCGTCACGTCTCAGGCAATTTTTCTGGAGTTATTTGAAATATAATTTCAAGCGAACAAAAACTTTGTTCAATCTTTTTTTTATCATTTTCATGATAATTGTCTTTCTGATGCTGTCCAGGATCGAACTGGAGACCTTCTGCGTGTGAGGCAGACGTGATAACCGCTACATCACAACACCTGAGGTTTCTCAAGGAGCTTCTTTTTGTTGTTTTGCAGACCTGGAGTTTTTGCCATTAGCGCACCTGTCGAAAGTTACGGAACAAATCGCATGTTTTATTATAATTTCGCCACGTTTCAATAATTTTTTTCTGAAAATAGTTTAAATATACACCTTATCACCTGCGAGATTTCAAAGTTATCTTTTTTTTCTTATTATGCAGACCTGGTATTTTTGCCGTCAGCGCACCTGTCGAAAGTTACGAAACAAATTCGCATGTCTTATTGTGTTTTCCTCAGGTGTCAGGCAATTTTCTGGAGTTAGTTGAAATATAATTTCCAACAAACGAAATCTTTGTACAGTCCTTATTCATCATTTTTATGATAATTGATTAGATGAAGCTATCATGGATCGAACTGGAGACTTTCTGCGTGTGAGGCAGACGTGATAACCGCTTCACTACAGCACCTGAGCTTTTTTAAGTAGCTTCTTTTTCTTGTTTTGCAGACCTGGAATTTTTGTCATCCATGCAATTGTCGAAAATTACGGAAAAATTTCCCATGTCTTTTTGTATTTTCGTCACGTGTCAGGTAATTTTTCTGGAGTAGCTTCTTTTTCTTGATTTGCAGGCCTAGAATTTTTGTCATCAGTGCATTTGTCGTAAATTGCGGAAAAATTTCCCATGTCTTATTGTATTTTCGTCACGTTCAAAGCATTTTTTCTGGAGTTAGTTGGAATATAATTTTCAACGAACAAAATCTTTGTACAGTCCTTATTCATCAATTTTATGATAATTGACTCAATGATGCTGTCCAGTACCGATTTGAAGACCTTCTGCGTGTCAGGCAGACGCGCTAACCGCTACACCACAGCACCTGAGCTTTTTCAAGTAGCTTCTTTTTCTTGTTTTGCAGACCTGGAATTTTTGTCATCAGTTCATATGTCAAAAGTTACGTAAAAATTTCGCATGACTTATTGTAATTTCATCACGTGTCAGGCAATTGTCTGGAGTTAGTTTTACCATATTTTCCAATGAGAAAATCTTTGTGCAATCCATATTTATCAATTCTATGAAACTGGACTTTCTGATGCTGTCCAGGATCGAACTGGAGACCTGCGTGTTAGGCAGACGTGATAACCGCTACACCACTGCATCTGAGATTACTCAAGTAGCTTCTTTTTCTTGTTTTGCAGACCTGGAATTTTTGTCATCACTGCATTTGTCGAAAACTACGAAAAGACTTCGCATGTCTTAATGTATTTTCGTCACGTCTCAGGCAATTTTTCTGGAGTTATTTGAAATATAATTTCCAGCGAACAAAAACTTTGTTCAATCTTTTTTTTTTATCATTTTCATGATAATTGTCTTTCTGATGCTGTCCAGGATTGAACTGGAGACCTTCTGCGTGTGAGGCAGACGTGATAACCGCTACATCACAACACCTGAGGTTTCTCAAGTAGCTTCTTTTTCTTGTTTTTCACACCTGGAATTTTGTCATCAGTGCATTTGTCGAAAACTACGAAAAGACTTCGCATGTCTTAATGTATTTTCGTCACGTCTCAGGCAATTTTTCTGGAGTTATTTGAAATATAATTTCCAGCGAACAAAAACTTTGTTCAATCTTTTTTTTATCATTTTCATGATAATTGTCTTTCTGATGCTGTCCAGGATCGAACTGGAGACCTTCTGCGTGTGAGGCAGACGTGATAACCGCTACATCACAACACCTGAGGTTTCTCAAGGAGCTTCTTTTTGTTGTTTTGCAGACCTGGAGTTTTTGCCATTAGCGCACCTGTCGAAAGTTACGGAACAAATCGCATGTTTTATTATAATTTCGCCACGTTTCAATAATTTTTTTCTGAAAATAGTTTAAATATACACTTTATCACCTGCGAGATTTCAAAGTTATCTTTTTTTTCTTATTATGCAGACCTGGTATTTTTGCCGTCAGCGCACCTGTCGAAAGTTACGAAACAAATTCGCATGTCTTATTGTGTTTTCCTCAGGTGTCAGGCAATTTTCTGGAGTTAGTTGAAATATAATTTCCAACAAACGAAATCTTTGTACAGTCCTTATTCATCATTCTTATGATAATTGATTAGATGAAGCTATCATGGATCGAACTGGAGACTTTCTGCGTGTGAGGCAGACGTGATAACCGCTTCACTACAGCACCTGAGCTTTTTTAAGTAGCTTCTTTTTCTTGTTTTGCAGACCTGGAATTTTTGTCATCCATGCAATTGTCGAAAATTACGGAAAAATTTCCCATGTCTTTTTGTATTTTCGTCACGTGTCAGGTAATTTTTCTGGAGTAGCTTCTTTTTCTTGATTTGCAGGCCTAGAATTTTTGTCATCAGTGCATTTGTCGTAAATTACGGAAAAATTTCCCATGTCTTATTGTATTTTCGTCACGTTCAAAGCATTTTTTCTGGAGTTAGTTGGAATATAATTTTCAACGAACAAAATCTTTGTACAGTCCTTATTCATCAATTTTATGATAATTGACTCAATGATGCTGTCCAGTACCGATTTGAAGACCTTCTGCGTGTCAGGCAGACGCGCTAACCGCTACACCACAGCACCTGAGCTTTTTCAAGTAGCTTCTTTTTCTTGTTTTGCAGACCTGGAATTTTTGTCATCAGTTCATATGTCAAAAGTTACGTAAAAATTTCGCATGACTTATTGTAATTTCATCACGTGTCAGGCAATTGTCTGGAGTTAGTTTTACCATATTTTCCAATGAGAAAATCTTTGTGCAATCCATATTTATCAATTCTATGAAACTGGACTTTCTGATGCTGTCCAGGATCGAACTGGAGACCTTCTGCGTGTAAGGCAGACGTGATAACCGCTACACCACTGCATCTGAGATTGCTCAAGTAGCTTCTTTTTCTTGTTTTGCAGACCTGGAATTTTTGTCATCACTGCATTTGTCGAAAACTACGAAAAGACTTCGCATGTCTTAATGTATTTTCGTCACGTCTCAGGCAATTTTTCTGGAGTTATTTGAAATATAATTTCCAGCGAACAAAAACTTTGTTCAATCTTTTTTTTTTATCATTTTCATGATAATTGTCTTTCTGATGCTGTCCAGGATTGAACTGGAGACCTTCTGCGTGTGAGGCAGACGTGATAACCGCTACATCACAACACCTGAGGTTTCTCAAGTAGCTTCTTTTTCTTGTTTTTCACACCTGGAATTTTGTCATCAGTGCATTTGTCGAAAACTACGAAAAGACTTCGCATGTCTTAATGTATTTTCGTCACGTCTCAGGCAATTTTTCTGGAGTTATTTGAAATATAATTTCCAGCGAACAAAAACTTTGTTCAATCTTTTTTTTTATCATTTTCATGATAATTGTCTTTCTGATGCTGTCCAGGATCGAACTGGAGACCTTCTGCGTGTGAGGCAGACGTGATAACCGCTACATCACAACACCTGAGGTTTCTCAAGGAGCTTCTTTTTGTTGTTTTGCAGACCTGGAGTTTTTGCCATTAGCGCACCTGTCGAAAGTTACGGAACAAATCGCATGTTTTATTATAATTTCGCCACGTTTCAATAATTTTTTTCTGAAAATAGTTTAAGTATACACTTTATCACCTGCGAGATTTCAAAGTTATCTTTTTTTTCTTATTATGCAGACCTGGTATTTTTGCCGTCAGCGCACCTGTCGAAAGTTACGAAACAAATTCGCATGTCTTATTGTGTTTTCCTCAGGTGTCAGGCAATTTTCTGGAGTTAGTTGAAATATAATTTCCAACAAACGAAATCTTTGTACAGTCCTTATTCATCATTTTTATGATAATTGATTAGATGAAGCTATCATGGATCGAACTGGAGACTTTCTGCGTGTGAGGCAGACGTGATAACCGCTTCACTACAGCACCTGAGCTTTTTTAAGTAGCTTCTTTTTCTTGTTTTGCAGACCTGGAATTTTTGTCATCCATGCAATTGTCGAAAATTACGGAAAAAATTTCCCATGTCTTTTTGTATTTTCGTCACGTGTCAGGTAATTTTTCTGGAGTAGCTTCTTTTTCTTGATTTGCAGGCCTAGAATTTTTGTCATCAGTGCATTTGTCGTAAATTACGGAAAAATTTCCCATGTCTTATTGTATTTTCGTCACGTTCAAAGCATTTTTTCTGGAGTTAGTTGGAATATAATTTTCAACGAACAAAATCTTTGTACAGTCCTTATTCATCAATTTTATGATAATTGACTCAATGATGCTGTCCAGTACCGATTTGAAGACCTTCTGCGTGTCAGGCAGACGCGCTAACCGCTACACCACAGCACCTGAGCTTTTTCAAGTAGCTTCTTTTTCTTGTTTTGCAGACCTGGAATTTTTGTCATCAGTTCATATGTCAAAAGTTACGTAAAAATTTCGCATGACTTATTGTAATTTCATCACGTGTCAGGCAATTGTCTGGAGTTAGTTTTACCATATTTTCCAATGAGAAAATCTTTGTGCAATCCATATTTATCAATTCTATGAAACTGGACTTTCTGATGCTGTCCAGGATCGAACTGGAGACCTTCTGCGTGTAAGGCAGACGTGATAACCGCTACACCACTGCATCTGAGATTACTCAAGTAGCTTCTTTTTCTTGTTTTGCAGACCTGGAATTTTTGTCATCACTGCATTTTTTGAAAATTACGGAAAATTTTCGCATGCCTTAATGAAATTTCGTCACGTGTCAGGCAATTTTTCTGGAGTTAGTTGAAATAAATTTTGCAACGAACAAATTTTTTGTACAGTCCATATTCAACATTTTTATGACAGTTGATTTCCTGATGCTATCCAGGATCGAACTGGAGACCTTCTGCGTGTAAGGCAGACGTGCGAAGCGCTACACCACAGCACCTGAGCTTTCTCAGGTAGCTTTTTGTTCTACTTTTCCAGACCTGGAATTTTCGTCATCAGTGCATATTTCAAAAGTTACAAATAAATTTCGCTTGTCTTATAGTAATTCCGTCAAGTGTCAGGCAATTCTTCTGGAGTTAGCTTTACCGTATTTTGCAATGAACAAAATCTTTGTGCAATTCCTACTTATCAAATTTATGAAACTGGACTTTCTGATGCTGTCCAGGATCGAACTGGAGACCTTCTGCGTGTGAGGCAGACGTGATAACCGCTACATCACAACACCTGAGGTTTCTCAAGGAGCTTTTTTTGTTGTTTTGCAGACCTTAAGTTTTTGCCATTAGCGCACCTGTCGAAAGTTACGGAACAAATCGCATGTTTTATTATAGTTTCGTCACGTTTCAATAATTTTTTTTCTGAAAATAGTTTAAATACACACTTTATCACCTGCGAGATTTCAAAGTTATCTTTTTTTTCCTATTATGCAAACCTGGTATTTTTGCCGTCAGCGCGCCTGTCGAAAGTTACGAAACAAATTCGCATGACTTATTGTGTTTTCCTCAGGTGTCAGGCAATTTTCTGGAGTTAGTTGAAACATAATTTCCAACAAACGAAATCTTTGTACAGTCCTTATTCATCATTTTTATGATAATTGATTTGATGAAGCTATCATGGATCGAACTGGAGACTTTCTGCGTGTGAGGCAGACGTGATAACCGCTTCACCACAGCACCTGAGCTTTTTTAAGTAGCTTCTTTTTCTTGTTTTGCAGACCTGGATTTTTTGTCATCAGTTCATATGTCAAAAGTTACGTAAAAATTTCGCATGACTTATTGTAATTTCATCACGTGTCAGGCAATTTTTCTGGAGTTAGTTTTACCATATTTTCCAATGAGAAAATCTTTGTGCAATCCATATTTATCAATTCTATGAAACTGGACTCTCTGATGCTGTCCAGGATCGAACTGGAGACCTTCTGCGTGTAAGGCAGACGTGATAACCGCTACACCACTGCATCTGAGCTTACTCAATTAGCTTCTTTTTCTTGTTTTGCAGACCTGGAATTTTTGTCATCACTGCATTTTTTGAAAATTACGGAAAATTTTCGCATGCCTTAATGAAATTTCGTCACGTGTCAGGCAATTTTTCTGGAGTTAGTTGGAATAAATTTTGCAACGAACAAATTTTTTGTACAGTCCATATTCAACATTTTTATGACAGTTGATTTCCTGATGCTATCCAGGATCGAACTGGAGACCTTCTGCGTGTAAGGCAGACGTGCGAAGCGCTACACCACAGCACCTGAGCTTTCTCAGGTAGCTTTTTGTTCTCCTTTTGCAGATCTGGAATTTTCGTCATCAGTGCATATTTCAAAAGTTACAAATAAATTTCGCTTGTCTTATAGTAATTCCGTCAAGTGTCAGGCAATTCTTCTGGAGTTAGCTTTACCGTATTTTGCAATGAACAAAATCTTTGTGCAATTCCTAATTATCAAATTTATGAAACTGGATTTTCTGATGCTGTCCAGGATCAAACTGGAGTCCTTCTGCGTGTAAGGCAGACGTGATAACCGCTACACCACAGCACCTGAGCGTTCTGAAGTAGCTTCTTTTTCTTGATTTGCAGACCTGGATTTTTTGTTATCAGTGCATATGTCAAAAGTTACGGAAAAATTTCGCATGTCTTATTGTAATTCCACCACATGTCAGGCAATTTTTCTGGAGTTAGTTTTACCTTATTTTGCAATGAAGAAAATCTTTGTGCAATTCCTATTTATCAATTCTGTGAAACTGGACTTTCTGATGCTGTCCAGGATCGAACTGGAGACCTTCTGCGTGTAAGGCAGACGTGATAACCGCTACACCACTGCATCTGAGCTTGCGCAAGTAGCTTCTTTTCTTGTTTTGCACACCTGGAATTTTCGTCATCAGTGCATTTGTCGAAAATTTCGGAAAAAGTTTGCATGTCTTTATTTATTTTCGTCACATTTTAGGCAATTTTTCCTGGAGTTAATGAAATATATTTTTCAACGAACAAATTCTTTGTACAGTTATTATTCTTCATTTTTATGGCAGTTGACTTTCTGATGCGGTCCAGGATTGACTTGGAGAACTTCTGCATGATAGGCAGACGCGCTAGCCGCTACGCCACAGCACCTGAGCTTTTTCAAGTAGCTTCGTTTTCTTCTTTTGCAGACCTGTAATTTTTGTTATCAGTGCATTTGTCGAAAGTTACGGAAAAATTTCGCATGTCTTTTTGTATTTTCGTCACGTGTCAGGTAATTTTTCTGGAGTAGCTTCTTTTTCTTGATTTGCAGGCCTAGAATTTTTGTCATCAGTGCATTTGTCGTAAATTACGGAAAAATTTCGCATGTCTTTTTGTATTTTCGTCACGTGTCAGGTAATTTTTCTGGAGTAGCTTCTTTTTCTTGATTTGCAGGCCTAGAATTTTTGCCATCAGCGCACCTGTCGAAAGTTACGAAACAAATTTGCATGTCTTATTGTGTTTTCCTCAGGTTTCAAGCAATTTTCTGGAGTTTGTTGAAATATAATTTCCAATAAACGAAATCTTTGTACAGTCCTTATTCATCATTTTTATGATAATTGGTTAGATGAAGCTATCATGGATCGAACTGGAGACCTTCTGCGTGTAAGGCAGACGTGATAACCGCTACAACACAGCACCTGAGCGTTCTGAAATAGCTTCTTTTTCTTGATTTGCAGACCTGGATTTTTTGTTATCAGTGCATATGTCAAAAGTTACGGAAAAATTTCGCATGTCTAATTGTAATTCCACCACATGTCAGGCAATTTTTCTGGAGTTAGTTTTACCTTATTTTGCAATGAACAAAATCTTTGTGCAATTCCTACTTATCAAATTTATGAAACTGGACTTTCTGATGCTGTCCAGGATCAAACTGGAGTCCTTCTGCGTGTAAGGCAGACGTGATAACCGCTACACCACAGCACCTGAGCGTTCTGAAGTAGCTTCTTTTTCTTGATTTGCAGACCTGGATTTTTTGTTATCAGTGCATATGTCAAAAGTTACGGAAAAATTTCGCATGTCTTATTGTAATTCCACCACATGTCAGGCAATTTTTCTGGAGTTAGTTTTACCTTATTTTGCAATGAAGAAAATCTTTGTGCAATTCCTATTTATCAATTCTGTGAAACTGGACTTTCTGATGCTGTCCAGGATCGAACTGGAGACCTTCTGCGTGTAAGGCAGACGTGATAACCGCTACACCACTGCACCTGAGCTTGCGCAAGTAGCTTCTTTTCTTGTTTTGCACACCTGGAATTTTCGTCATCAGTGCATTTGTCGAAAATTTCGGAAAAAGTTTGCATGTCTTTATTTATTTTCGTCACATTTTAGGCAATTTTTCCTGGAGTTAATGAAATATATTTTTCAACGAACAAATTCTTTGTACAGTTATTATTCATCATTTTTATGGCAGTTGACTTTCTGATGCGGTCCAGGATGGACTTGGAGAACTTCTGCATGATAGGCAGACGCGCTAACCGCTACGCCACAGCACCTGAGCTTTTTCAAGTAGCTTCGTTTTCTTCTTTTGCAGACCTGTAATTTTTGTTATCAGTGCATTTGTCGAAAGTTACGGAAAAATTTCGCATGTCTTTTTGTATTTTCGTCACGTGTCAGGTAATTTTTCTGGAGTAGCTTCTTTTTCTTGATTTGCAGGCCTAGAATTTTTGTCATCAGTGCATTTGTCGTAAATTACGGAAAAATTTCGCATGTCTTTTTGTATTTTCGTCACGTGTCAGGTAATTTTTCTGGAGTAGCTTCTTTTTCTTGATTCGCAGGCCTAGAATTTTTGCCATCAGCGCACCTGTCGAAAGTTACGAAACAAATTCGCATGTCTTATTGTGTTTTCCTCAGGTGTCAAGCAATTTTCTGGAGTTTGTTGAAATATAATTTCCAACAAACGAAATCTTTGTACAGTCCTTATTCATCATTTTTATGATAATTGATTTGATGAAGCTATCATGGATCGAACTGGAGACTTTCTGCGTGTGAGGCAGACGTGATAACCGCTTCACCACAGCACCTGAGCTTTTTTAAGAAGCTTCTTTTTCTTGTTTTGCAGACCTGGAGTTTTTGTCATCCATGCAATTGTCGAAAATTGCGGAAAAATTTCCCATGTCTTTTTGTATTTTCGTCACGTTCAAAGCATTTTTTCTGGAGTTAGTTGGAATATAATTTTCAACGAACAAAATCTTTGTACAGTCCTTATTCATCAATTTTATGATAATTGACTCAATGATGCTGTCCAGTACCGATTTGGAGACCTTCTGCGTGTCAGGCAGACGCGCTAACCGCTACACCACAGCACCTGAGCTTTTTCAAGTAGTTTCTTTTTCTTGTTTTGCAGACCTGGAATTTTTGTCATCAGTTCATATGTCAAAAGTTACGTAAAAATTTCGCATGACTTATTGTAATTTCATCACGTGTCAGGCAATTTTTCTGGAATTAGTTTTACCATATTTTCCAATGAGAATTTCTTTGTGCAATCCATATTTATTAATTCTATGAAACTGGACTTTCTGATGCTGTCCAGGATCGAACTGGAGACCTTCTGCGTGTAAGGCAGACGTGATAACCGCTACACCACTGCATCTGAGCTTACTCAAGTAGCTTCTTTTTCTTGTTTTGCAGACCTGGAATTTTTGTCATCACTGCATGTTTTTGAAAATTACGGAAAATTTTCGCATGCCTTAATGAAATTTCGTCACGTGTCAGGCAATTTTTCTGGAGTTAGTTGAAATAAATTTTGAATCTAACAAATTTTTTGTACAGTCCATATTCAACATTTTTATGACAGTTGATTTCCTGATGCTATCCAGGATCGAACTGGAGACCTTCTGCGTGTAAGGCAGACGTGCGAAGCGCTACACCACAGCACCTGAGCTTTCTCAGGTAGCTTTTTGTTCTCCTTTTGCAGACCTGAAATTTTCGTCATCAGTGCATATTTCAAAAGTTACAAATAAATTTCGCTTGTCTTATAGTAATTCCGTCAAGTGTCAGGCAATTCTTCTGGAGATAGCTTTACCGTATTTTGCAATGAACAAAATCTTTGTGCAATTCCTACTTATCAAATTTCTGAAACTGGACTTTCTGATGCTGTCCAGGATCAAACTGGATTCCTTCTGCGTGTAAGGCAGACGTGATAACCGCTACACCACAGCACCTGAGCGTTCTGAAGTAGCTTCTTTTTCTTGATTTGCAGACCTGGATTTTTTGATATCAGTGCATATGTCAAAAGTTACGGAAAAATTTCGCATGTCTTATTGTAATTCCACCACATGTCAGGCAATTTTTCTGGAGTTAGTTTTACCTTATTTTGCAATGAAGAAAATCTTTGTGCAATTCCTATTTATCAATTCTGTGAAACTGGACTTTCTGATGCTGTCCAGGATTGACTTGGAGAACTTCTGCATGATAGGCAGACGCGCTAACCGCTACGCCACAGCACCTGAGCTTTTTCAAGTAGCTTATTTTTCTTCTTTTGCAGACCTGTAATTTTTTTTATCAGTGCATTTGTCGAAAATTACGAAAATTTTTTGCATGTCTTAATGAAATTTCATCACGTGTCAGGCAATTTTTCTGGAGTTTGTTGAAATAAATTTTTCAACGAACAAAATCTGGGTACAGTTCCTATTCAACCTTTTTATGACAATTGACTTCCTGATACTATCCAGGATCGAACTGGAGACCTTCTGCGTGTAACGCAGACGTGAGAAGCGCTACACCACAGCACCTGAGCTTTCTCAAGTAGCTTTTTGTTCTTGTTTTGCAGAACTGGGATTTTCGTCATCAGTGCATATTTCAAAAGTTACGAAACAATTTCACATGTCTTATAGTAATTCCGTCAAGTGTCAGGCAATTCTTTTGGAGTTAGCTTTACCGTATTTTGCAATGATCAAATTCTTTGTGCAATTCCTATTTATCAATTCTATGAGCTGGACTTTCTGATGCTGTCCAGGATCGAACTGGAGACCTTCTGCGTGTAAGGCAGACGTGATAACCGCTACACTACAGCACCTGAGCTTTCTGAATTAGCTTCTTTTTCTTGTTTTGCAGACGTGGAATTTTTGTCATCAGTGCATATGTCAAAAGTTACGTAACAGTTTCGCATGTCTTATTGTAATTTCATCACGTGTCAGGCATTTTTTCTGGAGTTAGTTTTACCGTATTTTGCCATGAGCAAAATTTTTTGCAATTCCTATATATCAACTCTGTGAAACTGGACTTTTTGTTGCTGTCCAGGATCGAACTGGAGACCTTCTGCGTGTAAGGCAGACTTGATAACCGCTACACCACAGCACCTGAGCTTTCTGAAGTAGCTTCTTTTTCTTGTTTTGCAGACCTGGAATTTTTGTCATCCGTGCATTTTTCGGAAATTACGGAAAATTTTCGCAAGTCTTAATGAAATTTCGTCACGTGTCGGGCAACTTTTCTGGAGTTAGTTGAAATAAATTTTTCAATGAACAAAATCTTTGTACAGTCCTTATTCAACATTTTTATGACATTTGACTTCCTGATGCTTTCCAGGATCGAACTGGAGACCTTATGCGTGTCAGGCAGACGTGAGACGCGCTACACTACAGCCCCTGAGCTTTCTCAAGTAGCATTTTGTTCTTGTTTTGCAAACCTGGAATTTTCGTCATCAGTGCATTTTTCAAAAGTTACGAAAAAGTTTCGCGTGTCTTATAGTAATTCCGTCAGGTGTCAGGCAATTCTTCTGGAGTTAGCTTTACCGTATTTTGCAATGAACAAAATCTTTGTGCAATTCCTATTTATCAATTCTATGAAACTGGACTTTCTGATGCTGTCCAGGATCGAACTTGAGACCTTCTGCGTGTAAGGCAGACGTGATAACCGCTACACCACAGCACCTGAGCTTTCTCAATTAGCTTCTTTTTCTTGTTTTGCAGACCTGGAATTTTTGTCATCAGTGCATATGTCAAAAGTTACGTAACAGTTTTGCATGTCTTATTGTAATTTCATCACGTGTCAGGCATTTTTTCTGGAGTTAGTTTTACCGTATTTTGCTATGAACAAAATCTTTTTGCACTTCCTATTTGTCAATTCTGTGAATCTGGACTTTTTGTTGCTGTCCAGGATCGAACTGGAGACCTTCTGCGTGTAAGGCAGACTTGATAACCGCTACACCACAGCACCTGAGCTTTCTGAAGTAGCTTCTTTTTCTTGTTTTGCAGACCTGGAATTTTTGTCATCAGTGCATTTTTCGGAAATTACGGAAAATTTTCGCATGTCTTAATGAATGTTTGTCACGTGTCAGGCAGTTTTTCTGGAGTTAGTTGAAATAACTTTTTCAATGAACAAAATCTTTGTACAGTCCTTATTCAACATTTTTATGACATTTGACTTCCTCATGCTTTTCAGGATCGAACTGGAGACCTTCTGCGTGTAAGGCAGACGTGAGAAGCGCTACACTACAGCCCCTGAGCTTTCTCAATTAGCTTCTTTTTCTTGTTTTGCAGACCTGGAATTTTTGTCATCAGTGCATATGTCAAAAGTTACGTAACAGTTTTGCATGTCTTATTGTAATTTCATCACGTGTCAGGCATTTTTTCTGGAGTTAGTTTTACCGTATTTTGCAATGAACAAAATCTTTTTGCACTTCCTATTTATCAATTCTGTGAAACTGGACTTTCTGATGCTGTCCAGGATCGAACTGGAGACCTTCTGCGTGTAAGGCAGACGTGATAACCGCTACACCACAGCACCTGAGCTTTCTCAATTAGCTTCTTTTTCTTGTTTTGCAGACCTGGAATTTTTGTCATCAGTCAAAAGTTACGTAACAGTTTTGCATGTCTTATTGTAATTTCATCACGTGTCAGGCATTTTTTCTGGAGTTAGTTTTACCGTATTTTGCAATGAACAAAATCTTTTTGCACTTCCTATTTATCAATTCTGTGAATCTGGACTTTTTGTTGCTGTCCAGGATCGAACTGGAGACCTTCTGCGTGTAAGGCAGACTTGATAACCGCTACACCACAGCACCTGAGCTTTCTGAAGTAGCTTCTTTTTCTTGTTTTGCAGACCTGGAATTTTTGTCATCAGTGCATTTTTCGGAAATTACGGAAAATTTTCGCATGTCTTAATGAATGTTTGTCACGTGTCAGGCAGTTTTTCTGGAGTTAGTTGAAATAACTTTTTCAATGAACAAAATCTTTGTACAGTCCTTATTCAACATTTTTATGACATTTGACTTCCTCATGCTTTTCAGGATCGAACTGGAGACCTTCTGCGTGTAAGGCAGACGTGAGAAGCGCTACACTACAGCCCCTGAGCTTTCTCAATTAGCTTCTTTTTCTTGTTTTGCAGACCTGGAATTTTTGTCATCAGTGCATATGTCAAAAGTTACGTAACAGTTTTGCATGTCTTATTGTAATTTCATCACATGTCAGGCATTTTTTCTGGAGTTAGTTTTACCGTATTTTGCAATGAACAAAATCTTTTTGCACTTCCTATTTATCAATTCTGTGAAACTGGACTTTCTGATGCTGTCCAGGATCGAACTTGAGACCTTCTGCGTGTAAGGCAGACGTGATAACCGCTACACCACAGCACCTGAGCTTTCTCAATTAGCTTCTTTTTCTTGTTTTGCAGACCTGGAATTTTTGTCATCAGTGCATATGTCAAAAGTTACGTAACAGTTTTGCATGTCTTATTGTAATTTCATCACGTGTCAGGCATTTTTTCTGGAGTTAGTTTTACCGTATTTTGCAATGAACAAAATCTTTTTGCACTTCCTATTTATCAATTCTGTGAAACTGGACTTTTTGTTGCTGTCCAGGATCGAACTGGAGACCTTCTGCGTGTATGGCAGACTTGATAACCGCTACACCACAGCACCTGAGATTTCTGAAGTAACTTCTTTTTCTTGTTTTGCAGACCTGGAATTTTTGTCATCAGTGCATTTTTTGGAAATAACGATAAACTTTCGCAAGTCTTGATGAATGTTTGTCACGTGTCAGGCAGTTTTTCTGGAGTTAGTTGAACTAACTTTTTCAATGAACAAAAGCTTTGTACAGTCCTTATTCAACATTTTTATGACATTTGACTTCCTCATGCTTTTCAGGATCGAACTGGAGACCTTCTGCGTGTAAGGCAGACGTGAGAAGCGCTACACTACAGCCCCTGAGCTTTCTCAAGTAGCATTTTGTTCTTGTTTTGCAGACCTGGAATTTTCGTCATCAGTGCATTTTTCAAAAGTTACGCGTGTCTTATAGTAATTCGGTCAGGTGTCAGTCAATTCTTCTGGAGTTAGCTTTACCGTATTTTGCAATGAACAAAATCTTTGTGCAATTCCTATCTATCAATTCTATGAAACTGGACTTTCTGATGCTGTCCAGGATCGAACTTGAGACCTTCTGCGTGTAAGGCAGACGTGATAACCGCTACACCACAGCACCTGAGCTTTCTCAATTAGCTTCTTTTTCTTGTTTTGCAGACCTGGAATTTTTGTCATCAGTGCATATGTCAAAAGTTACGTAACAGTTTTGCATGTCTTATTGTAATTTCATCACGTGTCAGGCATTTTTTCTGGAGTTAGTTTTACCGTATTTTGCAATGAACAAAATCTTTTTGCACTTCCTATTTATCAATTCTGTGAATCTGGACTTTTTGTTGCTGTCCAGGATCGAACTGGAGACCTTCTGCGTGTAAGGCAGACTTGATAACCGCTACACCACAGCACCTGAGCTTTCTGAAGTAGCTTCTTTTTCTTGTTTTGCAGACCTGGAATTTTTGTCATCAGTGCATTTTTCGGAAATTACGGAAAATTTTCGCATGTCTTAATGAATGTTTGTCACGTGTCAGGCAGTTTTTCTGGAGTTAGTTGAAATAACTTTTTCAATGAACAAAATCTTTGTACAGTCCTTATTCAACATTTTTATGACATTTGACTTCCTCATGCTTTTCAGGATCGAACTGGAGACCTTCTGCGTGTAAGGCAGACGTGAGAAGCGCTACACTACAGCCCCTGAGCTTTCTCAATTAGCTTCTTTTTCTTGTTTTGCAGACCTGGAATTTTTGTCATCAGTGCATATGTCAAAAGTTACGTAACAGTTTTGCATGTCTTATTGTAATTTCATCACGTGTCAGGCATTTTTTCTGGAGTTAGTTTTACCGTATTTTGCAATGAACAAAATCTTTTTGCACTTCCTATTTATCAATTCTGTGAAACTGGACTTTCTGATGCTGTCCAGGATCGAACTTGAGACCTTCTGCGTGTAAGGCAGACGTGATAACCGCTACACCACAGCACCTGAGCTTTCTCAATTAGCTTCTTTTTCTTGTTTTGCAGACCTGGAATTTTTGTCATCAGTGCATATGTCAAAAGTTACGTAACAGTTTTGCATGTCTTATTGTAATTTCATCACGTGTCAGGCATTTTTTCTGGAGTTAGTTTTACCGTATTTTGCAATGAACAAAATCTTTTTGCACTTCCTATTTATCAATTCTGTGAAACTGGACTTTTTGTTGCTGTCCAGGATCGAACTGGAGACCTTCTGCGTGTATGGCAGACTTGATAACCGCTACACCACAGCACCTGAGCTTTCTGAAGTAGCTTCTTTTTCTTGTTTTGCAGACCTGGAATTTTTGTCATCAGTGCATTTTTTGGAAATAACGATAAACTTTCGCAAGTCTTGATGAATGTTTGTCACGTGTCAGGCAGTTTTTCTGGAGTTAGTTGAAATAACTTTTTCAATGAACAAAATCTTTGTACAGTCCTTATTCAACATTTTTATGACATTTGACTTCCTCATGCTTTTCAGGATCGAACTGGAGACCTTCTGCGTGTAAGGCAGACGTGAGAAGCGCTACACTACAGCCCCTGAGCTTTCTCAAGTAGCATTTTGTTCTTGTTTTGCAGACCTGGAATTTTCGTCATCAGTGCATTTTTCAAAAGTTACGCGTGTCTTATAGTAATTCGGTCAGGTGTCAGTCAATTCTTCTGGAGTTAGCTTTACCGTATTTTGCAATGAACAAAATCTTTGTGCAATTCCTATCTATCAATTCTATGAAACTGGACTTTCTGATGCTGTCCAGGATCGAACTTGAGACCTTCTGCGTGTAAGGCAGACTTGATAACCGCTACACCACAGCACCTTAGCTTTCTGAAGTAGCTTCTTTTTCTTGTTTTGCAGACCTGGAATTTTTGTCGTCAGTGCATTTTTCGGAAATAACGAAAATTTTTTGCAAGTCTTGATGAATTTTTGTCACCTGTCAGGCAGTTTTTCTGGAGTTAGTTGAAATATATTTTTCAACGAACAAAATCTTTGTACACTCCTTATTCGTCATTTTATGACGATTGACTTTCTGATGCTGTCCAGGGTTGACTTGGAGACCTGCATGTTAGGCAGACGTGATAATCGCTACATCACAGCATCTGAGCTTACTCAAGTAGCTTCTTTTTCTTGTTTTGCATGCAGACCTGGAATTTTTGTCATCAGTGCATTTTTCGAAAATTACGGAAAATTTTCGCATGTCTTAATTTATTTTCGTCACATGTTAGGCAATTTTTGCTGGATTTAGTTGAAATATATTTTTCAACGAACAAATTCTTTGTACAGTCATTATTCATCATTTTTATGGTAGTTGACTTTCTGATGCTGTCCAGGATTGACTTGGAGAACATCTGCATGTTAGGCAGACGTGCTAACCGCTACACCACAGCACCTGAGCTTTCCCAAGTAGCTTCTTTTTCTTGTTTTGCAGACCTGGAATTTTTGTCATCAGTGCATATGTCAAAAGTTACGGAAAAATTTCGCATGTCAGGAAATTTTTCTGGAGTAAGTTTCACCGTATTTTCCATTGAACAAATTTTTTGTGCAATCCATATTTATCAATTTTATGATCCTGCACTTTCGGATGCTGACCAGGATCGAACTGGAGAACTTTTGCGTGTAAGTCAGACGTGATAACCCCTACACAGCAGCTCCTGAGCTTTCTCAAGTAGCTTCTTTTTCTTGTTTTGCAGACCTCGAATTTTATCATCAGTGCATTTGTCGAAAACTACGGAAAATTAATGTATTAATGTCTTAATGTATTGTTGTCACGTATCAGGCAATTTTTCCGGAGTTAATTGAAATATAAATTTCAACGAACAAAATCTTTGTACATTCCTTATTCAACTTTTTTTATGACAATTGACTTCCTGATGCTATCCAGGATAGAACTGGAGACCTTCTGCGTGTAAGGCAGACGTGATAACCCCTACACCACAGTTCCTCAGATTACTCAAGTAGCTTCTTTTTCTTGTTTTGCAGACCTGGAATTTTGTCATCATTGCATTTGTAGAATTTTACGGAAAATTTTTGCATGTCTTAATGTATTGTCGTCACGTGTCAGGCAATTTTTCTGGAGTTAATTGAAATATATTTTTCAACGAACAAAATCTTTGTACATTCCTTATTCAACTTTTTTATGACAATTGACTTCCTCATGCTATCCAAGATCGAACTGGAGACCTTCTGCGTGTAAGGCAGACGTGAGAAACGCTACACCACAGCACCTGAGCTTTCTCAAGTAGCTTTTTGTTCTTGTTTTGCAGACCTGGAATTTTCGTCATCAGTGCATATTTCAAAAGTTACGAAGAAATTTTGCATGTCTTATAGTAATTCCGTCAAGTGTCAGGCAATTCTTCTGGAGTTAGCTTTACCGTATTTTGCAATGAACAAAATCTTTGTGCAATTCCTATTTATCAATTCTATGAAACTTGACTTTCTGATACTGTCCAGGATCGAACTGGAGACCTTCTGCGTGTAATGCAGACGTGATAACGGCTACACCACAGCACCTGAACTTTCTGAAGTAGCTTCTTTTTCTTGTTTTGCAGACCTGGAATTTTTGTCGTCAGTGCATATGTCAAAACTTACGGAAAAATTTCGCTTGTCTTATTGTAATTTTATCACGTGTCAGGCAATTTTTCTGGAGTTAGTTTTACCGTATTTTGCAATGAACAAAATCTTTGTGCAATTCCTATTTATCAATTCTGTGAAACTGGACTTTTTGTTGCTGTCCAGGATCGAACCGGAGACCTTCTGCGTGTATGGCAGACGTGATAACCGCTACACCAGAGCATCTGAACTTTCTGAAGTAGCTTCTTTTTCTTGTTTTGCAGACCTGGAATTTTTGTCATCAGTGCATATGTCAAAAGTTACGGAAAAATTTCGCATGTCAGGAAATTTTTCTGGAGTAAGTTTCACCGTATTTTCCATTGAACAAATTTTTTGTGCAATCCATATTTATCAATTTTATGATCCTGCACTTTCGGATGCTGACCAGGATCGAACTGGAGAACTTTTGCGTGTAAGTCAGACGTGATAACCCCTACACAGCAGCTCCTGAGCTTTCTCAAGTAGCTTCTTTTTCTTGTTTTGCAGACCTCGAATTTTATCATCAGTGCATTTGTCGAAAACTACGGAAAATTAATGTATTAATGTCTTAATGTATTGTTGTCACGTATCAGGCAATTTTTCCGGAGTTAATTGAAATATAAATTTCAACGAACAAAATCTTTGTACATTCCTTATTCAACTTTTTTTATGACAATTGACTTCCTGATGCTATCCAGGATAGAACTGGAGACCTTCTGCGTGTAAGGCAGACGTGATAACCCCTACACCACAGTTCCTCAGATTACTCAAGTAGCTTCTTTTTCTTGTTTTGCAGACCTGGAATTTTGTCATCATTGCATTTGTAGAATTTTACGGAAAATTTTTGCATGTCTTAATGTATTGTCGTCACGTGTCAGGCAATTTTTCTGGAGTTAATTGAAATATATTTTTCAACGAACAAAATCTTTGTACATTCCTTATTCAACTTTTTTATGACAATTGACTTCCTGATGCTATCCAAGATCGAACTGGAGACCTTCTGCGTGTAAGGCAGACGTGAGAAACGCTACACCACAGCACCTGAGCTTTCTCAAGTAGCTTTTTGTTCTTGTTTTGCAGACCTGGAATTTTCGTCATCAGTGCATATTTCAAAAGTTACGAAGAAATTTTGCATGTCTTATAGTAATTCCGTCAAGTGTCAGGCAATTCTTCTGGAGTTAGCTTTACCGTATTTTGCAATGAACAAAATCTTTGTGCAATTCCTATTTATCAATTCTATGAAACTTGACTTTCTGATACTGTCCAGGATCGAACTGGAGACCTTCTGCGTGTAATGCAGACGTGATAACGGCTACACCACAGCACCTGAACTTTCTGAAGTAGCTTCTTTTTCTTGTTTTGCAGACCTGGAATTTTTGTCGTCAGTGCATATGTCAAAACTTACGGAAAAATTTCGCTTGTCTTATTGTAATTTTATCACGTGTCAGGCAATTTTTCTGGAGTTAGTTTTACCGTATTTTGCAATGAACAAAATCTTTGTGCAATTCCTATTTATCAATTCTGTGAAACTGGACTTTTTGTTGCTGTCCAGGATCGAACCGGAGACCTTCTGCGTGTATGGCAGACGTGATAACCGCTACACCAGAGCATCTGAACTTTCTGAAGTAGCTTCTTTTTCTTGTTTTGCAGACCTGGAATTTTTGTCATCAGTGCATATGTCAAAAGTTACGGAAAAATTTCGCATGTCAGGAAATTTTTCTGGAGTAAGTTTCACCGTATTTTCCATTGAACAAATTTTTTGTGCAATCCATATTTATCAATTTTATGATCCTGCACTTTCGGATGCTGACCAGGATCGAACTGGAGAACTTTTGCGTGTAAGTCAGACGTGATAACCCCTACACAGCAGCTCCTGAGCTTTCTCAAGTAGCTTCTTTTTCTTGTTTTGCAGACCTCGAATTTTATCATCAGTGCATTTGTCGAAAACTACGGAAAATTAATGTATTAATGTCTTAATGTATTGTTGTCACGTATCAGGCAATTTTTCCGGAGTTAATTGAAATATAAATTTCAACGAACAAAATCTTTGTACATTCCTTATTCAACTTTTTTTATGACAATTGACTTCCTGATGCTATCCAGGATAGAACTGGAGACCTTCTGCGTGTAAGGCAGACGTGATAACCCCTACACCACAGTTCCTCAGATTACTCAAGTAGCTTCTTTTTCTTGTTTTGCAGACCTGGAATTTTGTCATCATTGCATTTGTAGAATTTTACGGAAAATTTTTGCATGTCTTAATGTATTGTCGTCACGTGTCAGGCAATTTTTCTGGAGTTAATTGAAATATATTTTTCAACGAACAAATTCTTTGTACAGTCATTATTCATCATTTTTATGGTAGTTGACGTTCTGATGCTGTCCAGGATTGACTTGGAGAACATCTGCATGTTAGGCAGACGTGCTAACCGCTACACCACAGCACCTGAGCTTTCCCAAGTAGCTTCTTTTTCTTGTTTTGCAGACCTGGAATTTTTGTCATCAGTGCATATGTCAAAAGTTACGGAAAAATTTCGCATGTCAGGAAATTTTTCTGGAGTAAGTTTCACCGTATTTTCCATTGAACAAATTTTTTGTGCAATCCATATTTATCAATTTTATGATCCTGCACTTTCGGATGCTGACCAGGATCGAACTGGAGAACTTTTGCGTGTAAGTCAGACGTGATAACCCCTACACAGCAGCTCCTGAGCTTTCTCAAGTAGCTTCTTTTTCTTGTTTTGCAGACCTCGAATTTTATCATCAGTGCATTTGTCGAAAACTACGGAAAATTAATGTATTAATGTCTTAATGTATTGTTGTCACGTATCAGGCAATTTTTCCGGAGTTAATTGAAATATAAATTTCAACGAACAAAATCTTTGTACATTCCTTATTCAACTTTTTTTATGACAATTGACTTCCTGATGCTATCCAGGATAGAACTGGAGACCTTCTGCGTGTAAGGCAGACGTGATAACCCCTACACCACAGTTCCTCAGATTACTCAAGTAGCTTCTTTTTCTTGTTTTGCAGACCTGGAATTTTGTCATCATTGCATTTGTAGAATTTTACGGAAAATTTTTGCATGTCTTAATGTATTGTCGTCACGTGTCAGGCAATTTTTCTGGAGTTAATTGAAATATATTTTTCAACGAACAAAATCTTTGTACATTCCTTATTCAACTTTTTTATGACAATTGACTTCCTGATGCTATCCAAGATCGAACTGGAGACCTTCTGCGTGTAAGGCAGACGTGAGAAACGCTACACCACAGCACCTGAGCTTTCTCAAGTAGCTTTTTGTTCTTGTTTTGCAGACCTGGAATTTTCGTCATCAGTGCATATTTCAAAAGTTACGAAGAAATTTTGCATGTCTTATAGTAATTCCGTCAAGTGTCAGGCAATTCTTCTGGAGTTAGCTTTACCGTATTTTGCAATGAACAAAATCTTTGTGCAATTCCTATTTATCAATTCTATGAAACTTGACTTTCTGATACTGTCCAGGATCGAACTGGAGACCTTCTGCGTGTAATGCAGACGTGATAACGGCTACACCACAGCACCTGAACTTTCTGAAGTAGCTTCTTTTTCTTGTTTTGCAGACCTGGAATTTTTGTCGTCAGTGCATATGTCAAAACTTACGGAAAAATTTCGCTTGTCTTATTGTAATTTTATCACGTGTCAGGCAATTTTTCTGGAGTTAGTTTTACCGTATTTTGCAATGAACAAAATCTTTGTGCAATTCCTATTTATCAATTCTGTGAAACTGGACTTTTTGTTGCTGTCCAGGATCGAACCGGAGACCTTCTGCGTGTATGGCAGACGTGATAACCGCTACACCAGAGCATCTGAGCTTACTCAAGTAGCTTCTTTTTCTTGTTTTGCATGCATACCTGGAATTTTTGCCATCAGTGCGTTTTTCGAAAATTACGGAAAATTTTCGCATGTCCTAATGAAATTTCGTCACGTGTCAGGCAATTTTTCTGGAGTTAGTTGAAATAAATTTTTCAACGAACAAAACCTTTGTACAGTCCTTTTTCAACTTTTTTTATGACAAATTACTTCCTGATGCTATCCAGGATCGAACTGGAGACCTTCTGCGTGTAAGGCAGACGTGAGAAGCGCTACACCAGAGCACCTGAGCTTTCTCAAGTAGCTTTTTGTTCTTGTTTTGCAGACCTGGAATTTTCGTCATCAGTGCATAATTCAAAAGTTACGAAAACATTTCGCATGTTTTATAGTTATTCCGTCAAGTGTCAGGCAATTCTTCTGGAGTTAGCTTTACCGTATTTTGCAATGAACAAAATCTTTGTGCAATTCCTATTTATCAATTCTATGAAACTGGACTTTCTGATACTGTCCAGGATCGAACTGGAGACCTTCTGCGTGTAAGGCAGACGTGATAACCGCTACACCACAGCATCTGAGCTTTCTGAAGTAGCTTCTTTTTCTTGTTTTGCAGACCTGGAATTTTTGTCATCAGTGCATATGTCAAAAGTTACGGAAAAATTTCGCATGTCTTATTGTAATTTTATCACGTGTCAGGCAA
The DNA here is from genome assembly GCF_963678635.1 of Symsagittifera roscoffensis. Lineage (NCBI taxonomy): Eukaryota > Metazoa > Xenacoelomorpha > Acoela > Convolutidae > Symsagittifera > Symsagittifera roscoffensis. Next base: position 18,427,415 of record NC_087067.1, read on the forward strand.
TTTTTCTGGAGTTAGTTTTACCGTATTTCGCAATGAACAAAATCTTTGTGCAATTCCTGTTTATCAATTCTGTGAAACTGGACTTTTTTTTGCTGTCCAGGATCGAACTGGAGACCTTCTGCGTGTATGGCAGACGTGATAACCGCTACACCACAGCATCTGAGCTTACTCAAGTAGCTTCTTTTTCTTGTTTTGCATGCAGACCTGGAATTTTTGCCATCAGTGCGTTTTTCGAAAATTACGGAAAATTTTCGCATGTCTTAATGAAATTTCGTCACGTGTCAGGCAATTTTTCTGGAGTTAGTTGAAATAAATTTTTCAACGAACAAAAGCTTTGTACAGTCCTTTTTCAACTTTTTTATGACAATTTACTTCCTGATGCTATCCAGGATCGAACTGGAGACCTTCTGCCTGTAAGGCAGACGTGAGAAGCGCTACACCAGAGCACCTGAGCTTTCTCAAGTAGCTTTTTGTTCTTGTTTTGCAGACCTGGATATTTCGTCATCAGTGCATAATTCAAAAGTTACGAAAAAATTTCGCATGTCTTATAGTAATTCCTTCAAGTGTCAGACAATTCTTCGGGAGTTAGCTTTACCGTATTTTGCAATGAACAAAAGCTTTGTGCAATTCCTATTTATCAATTCTATGAAACTGGACTTTCTGATGCTGTCCAGGATCGAACTGGAGACTTTCTGCGTGTAAGGCAGACGTGATAACCGCTACATCACAGCACCTGAGCTTTCTGAAGTAGCTTCTTTTTTTTGTTTTGCGGACCTGGAATTTTTGTCATCAGTGGATATGTCAAAAGTTACCGAAAAATTTTGCATGTGTTATTATAATTTCATCACGTGTCAGGCAATTTTTCTGGAGTTAGTTTTACCGTATTTTGCAATGAACAAAATCTTTGTGCAATTCTATTTATCAATTCTGTGAAACTGGACTTTCTGTTTGTAACATTCGCCCGGAAGATACATATCAACGGAAAATAAAACTAAGTCCTAAGACGACTGGCTAACGTCTAAACAGAGCTTTACATGTTTTTAACGGTCTCTACCGAGCCAGTACTTTCGGTGGTCTTTCTAACATCGGATCGACAAAAAACGTTACTGCTTTCGGCTTCGGTCAAAACACTCAAATTAACTTAATTACATGCAGAAATAGTGAGCTCATGGCTGGGTCTCAGTATCCCCAGACCACGAGGTCACTCCTAAAATCAGGGCTACTACTATTTATTGAATTATTATTGTTTTTGTTCAGTAGATAAAAATCATCATCTCCATCGAAGATGGATCAACCCTTTCCTTCAACTCCTAGCTTCTCATCTTAGCAGAATGAATTCAGATGTTAATTAAATTCAACTCAGGACATTATAGGGAAGCTAAAAGTTTATATAAGTTAAAAAAGTTTCAGTCCCGAGACCCCTCCGGATTCCTGAATCCGGGGAAATAAGGTTCTTATTCTCCTCCCGGAAAGCTGGTTTTCCACCCTTCACCGTTGTTCGCAACGGCCTTGCAACTATTGTAGCGACACAATAGTTGCAACTCGGAGCGGTCTCTGCTACTTCTGCAATTCGTTGTTGTTTTTTTAACCACAATCTTCGTTGTTTTCGCTATCGTAACTAATGTTGTTGTGTTTTTCTCTGGTTTTCTATCAAAAATGGCCGTTTCTGATGTTTCTCAGAAATATGACGTCATACTTCGAGTTTTTAAAATTTCAAAATACCAGAATATCTTGACCTTCGCCGTTTTACTAATCGTTCCAATAACGTTATTAATCGCTTAAAACCGTCATTTCGGAAGGTTCGCTGCTAAAATTCCGAATCTGCTGAATTTGCATTTTGGTCCATTCTGGTCAAATGTCACATACTCCCCGGACAGTCCGGTCAATGTCCCTACTGAATCTCGCAATGTTCGTAAATTAGGTACAGTGTCATCGAACAGAATTTACAAAATGCACGAAATTACTTTTATCCGCGACATATCGACTCACTGCAGAAAATAAATGGCATCATACTACATCACTATAGCCTTCAAATTCTTTCATTAATCTGCACATTGAGGATATGACCTAAGATAAAAACATCTTTTCCGACTTCCAATGTCAATGTCCTGATTAAAAACTTTTTCTCCTAGATTTAAAAGGTGTTGGTTTGCAGGACAGTCCTGCCAACCAACAAGCTAAAATTATCCTACTATGCTTCTTCCCTTCGGAAATCTTGCTTGTTATTGTCCTGAATATCAAAACTAAGAAACTCTGTGGTTAGAAAGAACAATGAAACAATCTCCCTCTTCGAGAGATTACCCAAGCCTTTCATATCACCACAAAGTGATCAGTTCTCCTAGTTGATTAAAAACAATCATGCAGGCTCGAGTATTTAAATATACTCTTCACTCAAGCCTTTCTAAATAAATAGTAAGTAAGTGTCTCTAAAGCCACTTAACTAAAATCAAAATGCAAACTTATAAATGCAACAATTCCTTCAATGATCAAAGCTCAACTAAATGTTCCAGTTTTCAATTACAACTTGGTTGCTTGGTTTCTCACTTGAGTTTTTCACACACATAAAAACAATTCTGAGTTTCACTTTCTTTTTCTTCGTCACTCCTTTGTTGTCTTCTTTTTTTCGTCGTTTAGAAGTTCTAAAACTTCTAAATTCTTTTAAATTTCTTTCTTTTTGCCTCTTGTTCTTTCGACCGTTTGTCAATGTTCCATCTCTTCCTCCTGTGACACTGACTCTGCACTTTCAGTTTCTGTGTCTTGCAACACATCGTTTGCTATCCTGACGCTGTTGGAAGCAGTCCTCCAACACTTCTGCTCTTCTACCCTCTGTTTGCAACAAGGTAGGGGATCCACGTTAGATTCTCTGTTTCAGCAGAAGCTGTTGTGGAGACACAACGTCACGTTTCTCTCCAAATCTTCCTTCAACATCTCTTCCTTCTCCTTTCCACTACGTTCACTCGTCCTGGAAATTCTCTTTACAGCGGTGGTCACTGCATTCCGATGAGTCACGAAAGCTCGCTTGAAAGCTCCTGCTCCAATGTCCAGCTGATATTCACTATACACTCTGCCGTGATTCGACATATGCTTCTTGGCATATTCGTACAACGATTCAGTCACGTTGGCTCTAAAGCACGGCATCAGTCGTCTTCTTGCCCATATCTTCTTCACTTCCATCGGAATGTTTAGAATCTTGCACATGGTCTCGAAAAGATCTAAATCTTTTTGACAATCCAATTTCCGCAACTGTTCTCTCGTCGGTGCCTCTTGTCTATTGTTTTCTTTCACATGAGCTTCCAGCCATCGTTTCGCCATCATAACCCCCACTATCACTACTGTTATGGGCTGTGATGAGTCTGGTAAACCCATGGAGAGCAGCTCTCCAGAGTCCCAGATCAACACCAGATTACTACGCTTGGGATACCACCAAGTCTGCAACAAGCAGTGGCAGTGAAACTCATCATGCGTCAACATGATGCTCCTCCAATTGCGTTTTCCCGAAGCTTCCAGTAATAGTTCCACTTCCATCATCACTCGGTGGACTTCATCATTCTCGTCTACTGTATTGTAATCTGTAACAGTTGATCCTCTCTGTTTCTGCCTTTCAAAGTCACTGAATTCCCACTCACGTATCCCATGAACTTCCTTCCCAGTATCGATTCCAACTCCTCCTTTGTTCTCTCTGGAACCGCTGAGAACATTTTACATAGCAACTCGTAAGATTTTTCGGACATTCTCGTTAGTCTCGCACACTTTGGTACTGAGAAGGCTTGATCCACGATCGTTCTCGTACTCTTTACATCCACAGCTACAAAATGCACCGGGTATCTGCTCTTGCACATTGGAGCCAATGCCGAGCCCACCAAATATCGTGCTCCTGATGGTCTACAATAACTCTCACTGTGTCTGATGTTCATTTCCGCCTCGATCGCTTCCCTCCATTTTCCTATGTGTTTCTGCTCGGTTTGTAGAACTCCTGGGAATACTTCTACACTGATGGCAGTGACCATCTCATGTCTCTGTTCTAGATTCAATAGTGACTCTAAAGAACTAAACATGCTGTAGAACCCTAGTGCAGTCACTAGATTCACCTCAGTTCCTCCATGACAATCCGCTATCAGTTCCGTTTCCGTTCTTGCTTTCATCACGACGTTCCCAAACAATACCGTCAATTGCTTGTGTTGTTTCTCTAGGGTCTTCACACAGTCCAGACTTCCACAAACGTGACCCTCCAGTCCACAGACTTCCACCAGACAGCTACCAGGTTTGACCCAGTCTTCTGGTCCCCAGCCAGGCAACTCCACTTTATCTTCACCGTTGCTCCTTTTTGGATTATCAGATCCCTCAGGTTCGTCATAAGGAAAACCTTCTCTTCTTTTGACCTCTTCCTTTCTTCTGAATCATATTCTTCGCGAGTCAGTCCCATCATCCACATGTTTTTAACCGTCTCTACCAAGCCAGTACTTTCGGTGGTCTTTCTAACATCGGGTCGACAAAAAACGTTACTGCTTTCGGCTTCGGTCAAAACACTCAAATTAACTTAATTACATGCAGAAATAGTGAGCTCATGGCTGGGTCTTAGTATCCCCAGACCACGAGGTCACTCCTAAAATCAGGGCTACTACTATTTATTGAATTATTATTGTTTTTGTTCAGTAGATAAAAATCATCATCTCTATCGAAGATGGATCAACCCTTTCCCTCAACTCCTAGCTTCTCATCTTAGCAGAATGAATTCAGATGTTAATTAAATTCAACTCAGGACATAATAGGGAAGCTAAAAGTTTATATAAGTTAATAAAAGTTTCAGTCTCGAGACCCCTCCGGATTCCTGAATCCGGGGAAATAAGGCCGTTATTCTCCTCCCGGAAAGCTGGTTTTCCACCCTTCACCGTTGTTCGCAACGGCCTTGCAACTATTGTATCGACACAATAGTTGCAACTCGGAGCGGTCTCTGCTACTTCTGCAATTCGTTGTTGTTTTTTTAACCACAATCTTCGTTGTTTTCGCCATCGCAACTAATGTTGTTGTGTTTTTCTCTGGTTTTCTATCAAAAATGGCCGTTTCTGACGTTTCTCAGAAATATGACGTCATACTTCGAATTTTTAAAATTTCAAAATACCAGAATATTTTGACCTTCACCGTTTTACTAATCGTTCCAATAACGTTATTAATCGTTTAAAACCGTCAATTCGGAAGGTTCGCTGCTAAAATTCCGAATCTGCTGAATTTGCATTTTGGTCCATTTTGGTCGAATGTCACAGTTGCTGTCCAGGATCGAACTGGAGACCTTCTGCGTGTATGGCAGACGTGATAACCGCTACACCACCGCATCTGAGCTTACTCAAGTAGCTTCTTTTTCTTGTTTTGTATGCAGACCTGGAATTTTTGCCATCAGTGCGTTTTTCGAAAATTACGGAAAATTTTCGAATGTCATATGAAAATTCGTCACGTGTCAGGCAATTTTTCTGGAGTTAGTTGAAATAAATTTTTCAACGAACAAAATCTTTGTACAGTCCTTATTCAACATTTTTATGATAATTGATTAGATGAAGCTATCATGGATCGAACTGGAGACTTTCTGCGTGTGAGGCAGACGTGATAACCGCTTCACTACAGCACCTGAGCTTTTTTAAGTAGCTTCTTTTTCTTGTTTTGCAGACCTGGAATTTTTGTCATCCATGCAATTGTCGAAAATTACGGAAAAAATTTCCCATGTCTTTTTGTATTTTCGTCACGTGTCAGGTAATTTTTCTGGAGTAGCTTCTTTTTCTTGATTTGCAGGCCTAGAATTTTTGTCATCAGTGCATTTGTCGTAAATTACGGAAAAATTTCCCATGTCTTATTGTATTTTCGTCACGTTCAAAGCATTTTTTCTGGAGTTAGTTGGAATATAATTTTCAACGAACAAAATCTTTGTACAGTCCTTATTCATCAATTTTATGATAATTGACTCAATGATGCTGTCCAGTACCGATTTGAAGACCTTCTGCGTGTCAGGCAGACGCGCTAACCGCTACACCACAGCACCTGAGCTTTTTCAAGTAGCTTCTTTTTCTTGTTTTGCAGACCTGGAATTTTTGTCATCAGTTCATATGTCAAAAGTTACGTAAAAATTTCGCATGACTTATTGTAATTTCATCACGTGTCAGGCAATTGTCTGGAGTTAGTTTTACCATATTTTCCAATGAGAAAATCTTTGTGCAATCCATATTTATCAATTCTATGAAACTGGACTTTCTGATGCTGTCCAGGATCGAACTGGAGACCTTCTGCGTGTAAGGCAGACGTGATAACCGCTACACCACTGCATCTGAGATTACTCAAGTAGCTTCTTTTTCTTGTTTTGCAGACCTGGAATTTTTGTCATCACTGCATTTTTTGAAAATTACGGAAAATTTTCGCATGCCTTAATGAAATTTCGTCACGTGTCAGGCAATTTTTCTGGAGTTAGTTGAAATAAATTTTGCAACGAACAAATTTTTTGTACAGTCCATATTCAACATTTTTATGACAGTTGATTTCCTGATGCTATCCAGGATCGAACTGGAGACCTTCTGCGTGTAAGGCAGACGTGCGAAGCGCTACACCACCGCATCTGAGCTTACTCAAGTAGCTTCTTTTTCTTGTTTTGTATGCAGACCTGGAATTTTTGCCATCAGTGCGTTTTTCGAAAATTACGGAAAATTTTCGCATGTCATATGAAAATTCGTCACGTGTCAGGCAATTTTTCTGGAGTTAGTTGAAATAAATTTTTCAACGAACAAAATCTTTGTACAGTCCTTATTCAACATTTTTATGACAATTGACTTCCTGATGCTATCCAGGATCGAACTGGAGACCTTCTGCGTATTAGGCAAACGTGAGAAGCGCTACACCACAGCACCTGAGCTTCTCAAGTAGCATTTTGTTCTTGTTTTGTATGCAGACCTGGAATTTTCGTCATCAGTGCATATTTCAAAAGTTACGAAAAAATTTCGCTTGTCTTATAGAAATTCCGTCAGGTGTCAGGCAATTCTTCTGGAGTTAGCTTTACCGTATTTTGCAATTAACAAACTCTTTGCGCATTTCCTATTTATCAATTCTATGAAACTGGACTTTCTGATGCTGTCCAGGATCGCACTGGAGACCTTCCGCGTGTATGGCAGACGTGATAACCGCTACACCACCGCATCTGAGCTTACTCAAGTAGCTTCTTTTTCTTGTTTTGTATGCAGACCTGGAATTTTTGCCATCAGTGCGTTTTTCGAAAATTACGGAAAATTTTCGCATGTCATATGAAAATTCGTCACGTGTCAGGCAATTTTTCTGGAGTTAGTTGAAATAAATTTTTCAACGAACAAAATCTTTGTACAGTCCTTATTCAACATTTTTATGACAATTGACTTCCTGAATCTATCCAGGATCGAACTGGAGACCTTCTGTGTGTAAGGCAAACGTGAGAAGCGCTACACCACAGCACCTGAGCTTCTCAAGTAGCATTTTGTTCTTGTTTTGCAGACCTGGAATTTTCGTCATCAGTGCATATTTCAAAAGTTACGAAAAAATTTCGCTTGTCTTATAGAAATTCCGTCAGGTGTCAGGCAATTCTTCTGGAGTTAGCTTTACCGTATTTTGCAATTAACAAACTCTTTGCGCATTTCCTATTTATCAATTCTATGAAACTGGAATTTCTGATGCTGTCCAGGATCGAACTGGAGACCTTCTGCGTGTATGGCAGACTTGATAACCGCTACACCACAGCACCTGAGCTTTCTGAAGTAGCTTCTTTTTCTTGTTTTGCAGACCTGGAATTTTTGTCATCAGTGCATTTTTCGGAAATAACGAAAAATTTTCGCAAGTCTTGATGAATGTTTGTCACCTGTCAGGCAGTTTTTCTGGAGTTAGTTGAAATATATTTTTCAACGAACAAAATCTTTGTACAGTCCTTATTCGTAATTTTTATGACGATTGACTTTCTGATGCTGTACCGGGTTGACTTGGAGACCTGCTGCATGTTAGGTAGACGTGATAACCGCTACATCACAGCATCTCAGCTTACTCAAGTAGCTTCTTTTTCTTGTTTTGCATGCAGACCTGGAATTTTTGTCATCAGTGTATTTTTCTAAAATTACGGAAAATTTTCGCATGTCTTAATTTATTTTTGTCACATGTTAGGCAATTTTTCCTGGAGTTAATTGAAATATATATTTTTCAACGAACAAATTCTTTGTACAGTCAGTATTCATCATTTTTATGGTAGTTGACTTTCTGATGCTGTCCAGGATCGAACTGGAGACCTTCTGCGTGTAAGTCAGACGTGATAACCGCTACAACACTGCAAGTAGCTTTCTCAAGTAGCTTCTTTTTCTTGTTTTGCAGACCTGGAATTTTTGTCATCAGTGCATAAGTCAAAAGTCACTGAAAAATTTCGCATGTCAGGCATTTTTTCTGGAGTCAGTTTCACCGTATTTTCCAATGAACAAAATTTTTTTGCAATCCATTTTTATCAATTCTATGAAACTGCACTTTCTGATGCTATCGAGGATCGAACTGGAGACCTTCTGCGTGTAAGTCAGACGTTATAACCGCTACACCACAGCACCTGAGCTTTCCCAAGTAGCTTCTTTTTCTTGTTTTGCAGACCTGGAATTTTTGTCATCAGTGCATATTTCAAAAGTTACGAAAAAATTTCGCTTGTCTTAGAGAAATTCCGTCAGGTGTCAGGCAATTCTTCTGGAGTTAGCTTTACCGTATTTTGCAATTAACAAACTCTTTGCGCATTTCCTATTTATCAATTCTATGCAACTGGAATTTCTGATGCTGTCCAGGATCGAACTGGAGACCTTCTGCGTGTATGGCAGACTTGATAACCGCTACACCACAGCACCTGAGCTTTCTGAAGTAGCTTCTTTTTCTTGTTTTGCAGACCTGGAATTTTTGTCATCAGTGCATTTTTCGGAAATAACGAAAAATTTTCGCAAGTCTTGATGAATGTTTGTCACCTGTCAGGCAGTTTTTCTGGAGTTAGTTGAAATATATTTTTCAACGAACAAAATCTTTGTACAGTCCTTATTCGTAATTTTTATGACGATTGACTTTCTGATGCTGTACCGGGTTGACTTGGAGACCTGCTGCATGTTAGGCAGACGTGATAACCGCTACATCACAGCATCTCAGCTTACTCAAGTAGCTTCTTTTTCTTGTTTTGCATGCAGACCTGGAATTTTTGTCATCAGTGTATTTTTCTAAAATTACGGAAAATTTTCGCATGTCTTAATTTATTTTTGTCACATGTTAGGCAATTTTTCCTGGAGTTAATTGAAATATATATTTTTCAACGAACAAATTCTTTGTACAGTCAGTATTCATCATTTTTATGGTAGTTGACTTTCTGATGCTGTCCAGGATCGAACTGGAGACCTTCTGCGTGTAAGTCAGACGTGATAACCGCTACACCACTGCAAGTAGCTTTCTCAAGTAGCTTCTTTTTCTTGTTTTGCAGACCTGGAATTTTTGTCATCAGTGCATAAGTCAAAAGTCACTGAAAAATTTCGCATGTCAGGCATTTTTTCTGGAGTCAGTTTCACCGTATTTTCCAATGAACAAAATTTTTGTGCAATCCATTTTTATCAATTCTATGAAACTGCACTTTCTGATGCTATCGAGGATCGAACTGGAGACCTTCTGCGTGTAAGTCAGACGTTATAACCGCTACACCACAGCACCTGAGCTTTCCCAAAGAGCTTCTTTTTCTTGTTTTGCAGACCTGGAATTTTTGTCATCAGTGCATATGTCAAAAATTACGGAAAAATTTTGCATGTCAGGCATTTTTTCTGGAGTCAGTTTCACCGTATTTTCCAATGAACAAAATTTTTGTGCAGTCCATATTTATAAATTCTATGAAACTGGACTTTCTGATGCTTTCCAGGATTGAACTGGAGTCCTTATGCGTGAAAGGCAGACGTGCCAGCCGCTACACCACAGCACCTGAGCTTTCAGAAATAGCTTCTTTTTCTTGTTTTGTAGACCTGGAATTTTTGTCATCAGCGGGTTAGTTGAAAACTGCGGTAAAACTTCGCATGTCTTAATGTATTTTCGTCACGTGTCAGGCAACTTTTTCGGAGTTAACTGAAAAATATTTTTCAACGAATAAAATCTTTGAACAGTCCTTATTCATCATTACTATGATAATTGACTTTCTGATGCTGTCCAGGATCGAACTGGAGACCTTCTGCGTGTAAGTCAGACGTGATAACCGCTACACCACTGCAACTAGATTTCTCAAAAAGCTTCTTTTTCTTGTTTTGCAGACCTGGAATTTTTGTCATCAGTGCATAAATCAAAAGTTACTGAAAAATTTCGCATGTCAGGCATTTTTTCTGGAGTCAGTTTCACCGTATTTTCCAATGAACAAAATTTTTGTGCAATCCATTTTTATCAATTCTATGAAACTGCACTTTCTGATGCTATCGAGGATCGAACTGGAGACCTTCTGCGTGTAAGTCAGACGTGATAACCGCTACACCACTGCAAGTAGCTTTCTCAAGTAGCTTCTTTTTCTTGTTTTGCAGACCTGGAATTTTTGTCATCAGTGCATAAGTCAAAAGTCACTGAAAAATTTCGCATGTCAGGCATTTTTTCTGGAGTCAGTTTCACCGTATTTTCCAATGAACAAAATTTTTGTGCAATCCATTTTTATCAATTCTATGAAACTGCACTTTCTGATGCTATCGAGGATCGAACTGGAGACCTTCTGCGTGTAAGTCAGACGTTATAACCGCTACACCACAGCACCTGAGCTTTCCCAAAGAGCTTCTCTTTCTTGTTTTGCAGACCTGGAATTTTTGTCATCAGTGCATATGTCAAAAATTACGGAAAAATTTTGCATGTCAGGCATTTTTTCTGGAGTCAGTTTCACCGTATTTTCCAATGAACAAAATTTTTGTGCAGTCCATATTTATAAATTCTATGAAACTGGACTTTCTGATGCTTTCCAGGATTGAACTGGAGTCCTTATGCGTGAAAGGCAGACGTGCCAGCCGCTACACCACAGCACCTGAGCTTTCAGAAATAGCTTCTTTTTCTTGTTTTGTAGACCTGGAATTTTTGTCATCAGCGGGTTAGTTGAAAACTGCGGTAAAACTTCGCATGTCTTAATGTATTTTCGTCACGTGTCAGGCAACTTTTTCGGAGTTAACTGAAAAATATTTTTCAACGAATAAAATCTTTGAACAGTCCTTATTCATCATTACTATGATAATTGACTTTCTGATGCTGTCCAGGATCGAACTGGAGACCTTCTGCGTGTAAGTCAGACGTGATAACCGCTACACCACTGCAACTAGATTTCTCAAAAAGCTTCTTTTTCTTGTTTTGCAGACCTGGAATTTTTGTCATCAGTGCATAAATCAAAAGTTACTGAAAAATTTCGCATGTCAGGCATTTTTTCTGGAGTCAGTTTCACCGTATTTTCCAATGAACAAAATTTTTGTGCAATCCATTTTTATCGATTCTATGAAACTGCACTTTCTGATGCTATCCAGGTTCGAACTGGAGACCTTCTGCGTGTAAGTCAGACGTTATAACCGCTACACCACAGCACCTGAGCTTTCCCAAGTAGCTTTTTTTTCTTGTTTTGCAGACCTGGAATTTTTGTCATCAGTGCATATGTCAAAAATTACGGAAAAATTTCGCATGTCAGGCTTTTTTCTGGAGTCAGTTTTACCGTATTTTCCAATGAACAAAATTTTTGTGCAGTCCATATTTATAAATTCTATGAAACTGGACTTTCTGATGCTTTCCAGGATTGAACTGGAGTCCTTATTCGTGAAAGGCAGACGTGCCAGCCGCTACACCACAGCATCTTAGCTTACTCAAGTAGCTTCTTTTTCTTGTTTTGTATGCAGACCTGGAATTTTTGCCATCAGTGCGTTTTTCGAAAATTACGGAAAATTTTCGCATGTCATATGAAAATTCGTCACGTGTCAGGCAATTTTTCTGGAGTTAGTTGAAGTATATTTTTCAACGAACAAAATCTTTGTACAGTCCTTATTCGTCATTTTTATGACGATTGACTTTCTGATGCTGTACCGGGTTGACTTGGAGACCTGCTGCATGTTAGGCAGACGTGATAACCGCAACATCACAGCATCTGAGCTTACTCAAGTAGCTTCTTTTTTTGTTTTGCATGCACTGGAATTTTTGTCATCAGTGTATTTTTCGAAAATTACCGAAAATTTTCGCATGTCTTAATTTATTTTCGTCACATGTTAAGGCAATTTTTCTGGAGTTAGTTGAAATAAATTTTTCAACGAACAAAATCTTTGTACAGTCCTTATTCAACATTTTTATGACAATTGACTTCCTGAATCTATCCAGGATCGAACTGGAGACCTTCTGTGTGTAAGGCAAACGTGAGAAGCGCTACACCACAGCACCTGAGCTTCTCAAGTAGCATTTTGTTCTTGTTTTGCAGACCTGGAATTTTCGTCATCAGTGCATATTTCAAAAGTTACGAAAAAATTTCGCTTGTCTTATAGAAATTCCGTCAGGTGTCAGGCAATTCTTCTGGAGTTAGCTTTACCGTATTTTGCAATTAACAAACTCTTTGCGCATTTCCTATTTATCAATTCTATGAAACTGGAATTTCTGATGCTGTCCAGGATCGAACTGGAGACCTTCTGCGTGTATGGCAGACTTGATAACCGCTACACCACAGCACCTGAGCTTTCTGAAGTAGCTTCTTTTTCTTGTTTTGCAGACCTGGAATTTTTGTCATCAGTGCATTTTTCGGAAATAACGAAAAATTTTCGCAAGTCTTGATGAATGTTTGTCACCTGTCAGGCAGTTTTTCTGGAGTTAGTTGAAATATATTTTTCAACGAACAAAATCTTTGTACAGTCCTTATTCGTAATTTTTATGACGATTGACTTTCTGATGCTGTACCGGGTTGACTTGGAGACCTGCTGCATGTTAGGTAGACGTGATAACCGCTACATCACAGCATCTCAGCTTACTCAAGTAGCTTCTTTTTCTTGTTTTGCATGCAGACCTGGAATTTTTGTCATCAGTGTATTTTTCTAAAATTACGGAAAATTTTCGCATGTCTTAATTTATTTTTGTCACATGTTAGGCAATTTTTCCTGGAGTTAATTGAAATATATATTTTTCAACGAACAAATTCTTTGTACAGTCAGTATTCATCATTTTTATGGTAGTTGACTTTCTGATGCTGTCCAGGATCGAACTGGAGACCTTCTGCGTGTAAGTCAGACGTGATAACCGCTACAACACTGCAAGTAGCTTTCTCAAGTAGCTTCTTTTTCTTGTTTTGCAGACCTGGAATTTTTGTCATCAGTGCATAAGTCAAAAGTCACTGAAAAATTTCGCATGTCAGGCATTTTTTCTGGAGTCAGTTTCACCGTATTTTCCAATGAACAAAATTTTTGTGCAATCCATTTTTATCAATTCTATGAAACTGCACTTTCTGATGCTATCGAGGATCGAACTGGAGACCTTCTGCGTGTAAGTCAGACGTTATAACCGCTACACCACAGCACCTGAGCTTTCCCAAGTAGCTTCTTTTTCTTGTTTTGCAGACCTGGAATTTTTGTCATCAGTGCATATTTCAAAAGTTACGAAAAAATTTCGCTTGTCTTAGAGAAATTCCGTCAGGTGTCAGGCAATTCTTCTGGAGTTAGCTTTACCGTATTTTGCAATTAACAAACTCTTTGCGCATTTCCTATTTATCAATTCTATGCAACTGGAATTTCTGATGCTGTCCAGGATCGAACTGGAGACCTTCTGCGTGTATGGCAGACTTGATAACCGCTACACCACAGCACCTGAGCTTTCTGAAGTAGCTTCTTTTTCTTGTTTTGCAGACCTGGAATTTTTGTCATCAGTGCATTTTTCGGAAATAACGAAAAATTTTCGCAAGTCTTGATGAATGTTTGTCACCTGTCAGGCAGTTTTTCTGGAGTTAGTTGAAATATATTTTTCAACGAACAAAATCTTTGTACAGTCCTTATTCGTAATTTTTATGACGATTGACTTTCTGATGCTGTACCGGGTTGACTTGGAGACCTGCTGCATGTTAGGCAGACGTGATAACCGCTACATCACAGCATCTCAGCTTACTCAAGTAGCTTCTTTTTCTTGTTTTGCATGCAGACCTGGAATTTTTGTCATCAGTGTATTTTTCTAAAATTACGGAAAATTTTCGCATGTCTTAATTTATTTTTGTCACATGTTAGGCAATTTTTCCTGGAGTTAATTGAAATATATATTTTTCAACGAACAAATTCTTTGTACAGTCAGTATTCATCATTTTTATGGTAGTTGACTTTCTGATGCTGTCCAGGATCGAACTGGAGACCTTCTGCGTGTAAGTCAGACGTGATAACCGCTACACCACTGCAAGTAGCTTTCTCAAGTAGCTTCTTTTTCTTGTTTTGCAGACCTGGAATTTTTGTCATCAGTGCATAAGTCAAAAGTCACTGAAAAATTTCGCATGTCAGGCATTTTTTCTGGAGTCAGTTTCACCGTATTTTCCAATGAACAAAATTTTTGTGCAATCCATTTTTATCAATTCTATGAAACTGCACTTTCTGATGCTATCGAGGATCGAACTGGAGACCTTCTGCGTGTAAGTCAGACGTTATAACCGCTACACCACAGCACCTGAGCTTTCCCAAAGAGCTTCTTTTTCTTGTTTTGCAGACCTGGAATTTTTGTCATCAGTGCATATGTCAAAAATTACGGAAAAATTTTGCATGTCAGGCATTTTTTCTGGAGTCAGTTTCACCGTATTTTCCAATGAACAAAATTTTTGTGCAGTCCATATTTATAAATTCTATGAAACTGGACTTTCTGATGCTTTCCAGGATTGAACTGGAGTCCTTATGCGTGAAAGGCAGACGTGCCAGCCGCTACACCACAGCACCTGAGCTTTCAGAAATAGCTTCTTTTTCTTGTTTTGTAGACCTGGAATTTTTGTCATCAGCGGGTTAGTTGAAAACTGCGGTAAAACTTCGCATGTCTTAATGTATTTTCGTCACGTGTCAGGCAACTTTTTCGGAGTTAACTGAAAAATATTTTTCAACGAATAAAATCTTTGAACAGTCCTTATTCATCATTACTATGATAATTGACTTTCTGATGCTGTCCAGGATCGAACTGGAGACCTTCTGCGTGTAAGTCAGACGTGATAACCGCTACACCACTGCAACTAGATTTCTCAAAAAGCTTCTTTTTCTTGTTTTGCAGACCTGGAATTTTTGTCATCAGTGCATAAATCAAAAGTTACTGAAAAATTTCGCATGTCAGGCATTTTTTCTGGAGTCAGTTTCACCGTATTTTCCAATGAACAAAATTTTTGTGCAATCCATTTTTATCAATTCTATGAAACTGCACTTTCTGATGCTATCGAGGATCGAACTGGAGACCTTCTGCGTGTAAGTCAGACGTGATAACCGCTACACCACTGCAAGTAGCTTTCTCAAGTAGCTTCTTTTTCTTGTTTTGCAGACCTGGAATTTTTGTCATCAGTGCATAAGTCAAAAGTCACTGAAAAATTTCGCATGTCAGGCATTTTTTCTGGAGTCAGTTTCACCGTATTTTCCAATGAACAAAATTTTTGTGCAATCCATTTTTATCAATTCTATGAAACTGCACTTTCTGATGCTATCGAGGATCGAACTGGAGACCTTCTGCGTGTAAGTCAGACGTTATAACCGCTACACCACAGCACCTGAGCTTTCCCAAAGAGCTTCTCTTTCTTGTTTTGCAGACCTGGAATTTTTGTCATCAGTGCATATGTCAAAAATTACGGAAAAATTTTGCATGTCAGGCATTTTTTCTGGAGTCAGTTTCACCGTATTTTCCAATGAACAAAATTTTTGTGCAGTCCATATTTATAAATTCTATGAAACTGGACTTTCTGATGCTTTCCAGGATTGAACTGGAGTCCTTATGCGTGAAAGGCAGACGTGCCAGCCGCTACACCACAGCACCTGAGCTTTCAGAAATAGCTTCTTTTTCTTGTTTTGTAGACCTGGAATTTTTGTCATCAGCGGGTTAGTTGAAAACTGCGGTAAAACTTCGCATGTCTTAATGTATTTTCGTCACGTGTCAGGCAACTTTTTCGGAGTTAACTGAAAAATATTTTTCAACGAATAAAATCTTTGAACAGTCCTTATTCATCATTACTATGATAATTGACTTTCTGATGCTGTCCAGGATCGAACTGGAGACCTTCTGCGTGTAAGTCAGACGTGATAACCGCTACACCACTGCAACTAGATTTCTCAAAAAGCTTCTTTTTCTTGTTTTGCAGACCTGGAATTTTTGTCATCAGTGCATAAATCAAAAGTTACTGAAAAATTTCGCATGTCAGGCATTTTTTCTGGAGTCAGTTTCACCGTATTTTCCAATGAACAAAATTTTTGTGCAATCCATTTTTATCGATTCTATGAAACTGCACTTTATGATGCTATCCAGGTTCGAACTGGAGACCTTCTGCGTGTAAGTCAGACGTTATAACCGCTACACCACAGCACCTGAGCTTTCCCAAGTAGCTTTTTTTTCTTGTTTTGCAGACCTGGAATTTTTGTCATCAGTGCATATGTCAAAAATTACGGAAAAATTTCGCATGTCAGGCTTTTTTCTGGAGTCAGTTTTACCGTATTTTCCAATGAACAAAATTTTTGTGCAGTCCATATTTATAAATTCTATGAAACTGGACTTTCTGATGCTTTCCAGGATTGAACTGGAGTCCTTATTCGTGAAAGGCAGACGTGCCAGCCGCTACACCACAGCATCTTAGCTTACTCAAGTAGCTTCTTTTTCTTGTTTTGTATGCAGACCTGGAATTTTTGCCATCAGTGCGTTTTTCGAAAATTACGGAAAATTTTCGCATGTCATATGAAAATTCGTCACGTGTCAGGCAATTTTTCTGGAGTTAGTTGAAGTATATTTTTCAACGAACAAAATCTTTGTACAGTCCTTATTCGTCATTTTTATGACGATTGACTTTCTGATGCTGTACCGGGTTGACTTGGAGACCTGCTGCATGTTAGGCAGACGTGATAACCGCAACATCACAGCATCTGAGCTTACTCAAGTAGCTTCTTTTTTTGTTTTGCATGCACTGGAATTTTTGTCATCAGTGTATTTTTCGAAAATTACCGAAAATTTTCGCATGTCTTAATTTATTTTCGTCACATGTTAAGGCAATTTTTCCTGGAGTTAATTGAAATATATTTTTCAACGAACAAACTCTTTGTACCGTCATTATTCATCATTTTTATGGTAGTTGACTGTCTGATGCTGTCCAGGATCGAACTGGAGACCTTCTGCGTGTAAGGCAAACGTGAGAAGCGCTACACCACAGCACCTGAGCTTCTCAAGTAGCATTTTGTTCTTGTTTTGCAGACCTGGAATTTTCGTCATCAGTGCATATTTCAAAAGTTACGAAAAAATTTCGCTTGTCTTATAGAAATTCCGTCAGGTGTCAGGCAATTCTTCTGGAGTTAGCTTTACCGTATTGTGCACTTAACAAACTTTTTGTGCAATTCCTATTTATCAATTCTATGGAACTGGACTTTCTGATGCTGTCCAGGATCGAACTGGAGACCTTCTGCGTGTATGGCAGACTTGATAACCGCTACACCACAGCACCTGAGCTTTCTGAAGTAGCTTCTTTTTCTTGTTTTGCAGACCTGGAATTTTTGTCATCAGTGCATTTTTCGGAAATAACGAAAAACTTTCGCAAGTCTTGATGAATGTTTGTCACGTGTCAGGCAGTGTTTCTGGAGTTAGTTGAAATATATTTTTCAACGAACAAAATCTTTGTACAGTCCTTATTCGTCATTTTTATGACGATTGACTTTCTGATGCTGTACCGGGTTGACTTGGAGACCTGCTGCATGTTAGGCAGACGTGATAACCGCAACATCACAGCATCTGAGCTTACTCAAGTAGCTTCTTTTTTTGTTTTGCATGCACTGGAATTTTTGTCATCAGTGTATTTTTCGAAAATTACCGAAAATTTTCGCATGTCTTAATTTATTTTCGTCACATGTTAAGGCAATTTTTCCTGGATTTAATTGAAATATATTTTTCAACGAACAAACTCTTTGTACCGTCATTATTCATCATTTTTATGGTAGTTGACTGTCTGATGCTGTCCAGGATCGAACTGGAGACCTTCTGCGTGTAAGTCAGACGTGATAACCGCTACACCACTGCAAGTAGCTCTCTCCAGTAGCTTCTTTTTCTTGTTTTGTATGCAGACCTGGAATTTTTGCCATCAGTGCGTTTTTCGAAAATTACGGAAAATTTTCGCATGTCATAATGAAATTTCGTCACATGTCAGGCAATTTTTCTGGAGTTAGTTGAAATAAATTTTTCAACGAACAAAATCTTTGTACAGTCCTTATTCAACGTTTTTTATGACAGTTGACTTTCTGATGCTATCGAGGATCGAACTGGAGACCTTCTGCGTGTAAGGCAAACGTGAGAAGCGCTACACCACAGCACCTGAGCTTCTCAAGTAGCATTTTGTTCTTGTTTTGCAGACCTGGAATTTTCGTCATCAGTGCATATTTCGAAAGTTACGAAAAAATTTCGCTTGTCTTATAGAAATTCCGTCAGGTGTCAGGCAATTCTTCTGGAGTTAGCTTTATCGTTTTGTGCACTTAACAAACTTTTTGTGCAATTCCTATTTATCAATTCTATGAAACTGGACTTTCTGACGCTGTCCAGGATCGAACTGGAGACCTTCTGCGTGTATGGCAGACTTGATAACCGCTACACCACAGCACCTGAGCTTTCTGAAGTAGCTTCTTTTTCTTGTTTTGCAGACCTGGAATTTTTGTCATCAGTGCATTTTTCGGAAATAACGAAAAACTTTCGCAAGTCTTGATGAATGTTTGTCACGTGTCAGGCAGTTTTTCTGGAGTTAGTTGAAATATATTTTTCAACGAACAAAATCTTTGTACAGTCCTTATTCGTCATTTTTATGACGATTGACTTTCTGATGCTGTACCGGGTTGACTTGGAGACCTGCTGCATGTTAGGCAGACGTGATAACCGCTACATCACAGCATCTGAGCTTACTCAGGTAGCTTCTTTTTTTTGTTTTGCATGCACTGGAATTTTTGTCATCAGTGTATTTTTCGAAAATTACCGAAAGTTTTCGCATGTCTTAATTTATTTTCGTCACATGTTAAGGCAATTTTTCCTGGAGTTAATTGAAATATATTTTTCAACGAACAAACTCTTTGTACAGTCATTATTCATCATTTTTATGGTAGTTGACTGTCTGATGCTGTCCAGGATCGAACTGGAGACCTTCTGCGTGTAAGTCAGACGTGATAACCGCTACACCACTGCAAGTAGCTTTCTCCAGTAGCTTCTTTTTCTTGTTTTGCAGACCTGGAATTTTTGTCATCAGTGCATAAGTCAAAAGTCACTGAAAAATTTCGCATGTCAGGCATTTTTTCTGGAGTCAGTTTCACCGTATTTTCCAATGAACAAAATTTTTGTGCAATCCATTGTTCTCAATTCTATGAAACTGCACTTTCTGATGCTATCCAGGATCGAACTGGAGACCTTCTGCATGTAAGTCAGACGTTATAACCGCTACACCACATCACCTGAGCTTTCCCAAGAAGCTTCTTTTCCTTGTTTTGCAGACCTGGAATTTTTGTCATCAGTGCATATGTCAAAAATTACGGAAAAATTTCGCATGTCAGGCATTTTTTCTGGAGTCAGTTTCACCGTATTTTCCAATGAACAAAATTTTCGTGCAGTCCATATTTATAAATTCTATGAAACTGGACTTTCTGATGATTTCCAGGATTGAACTGGAGTCCTTATGCGTGAAAGGCACACGTGGTAGCCGCTACACCACAGCACCTGAGCTTTCAGAAATAGCTTCTTTTTCTTGTTTTGTAGACCTGGAATTTTTGGCATCAGTGCGGTTGTCGAAAACTGCGGTAAAACTGCGCATGTCTTAATGTATTTTCGTCACGTGTCAGGCAATTTTTCGGAGTTAATTGAAAAATATTTTTCAACGAACAAAATCTTTGAACAGTCCTTATTCATCATTATTATGATAATTGACTTAATGATGCTGTCCAGGATCGATTTGGAGACCTTCTGCGTGTAAGGCAGACGTGATAACCGCTACACCACAGCACCTGAGCTTTTTCAAGTAGCTTCTTTTTCTTGTTTCGCAGACCTGGAATTAGTCTCATCAGTGCATTTGTCGAAAGTTACGGAAAAATTTCGCATGTCTTGTATTTTCGTCACGTGTCAGGCTAATTTGCTGGAGTTAGTGTAAACGTATTTTCCAATGAACAAAATCTTTGTGCAATCTATATTTATCAATTCTATGAAACTGAACTTTCTGATGCTGTCCAGGATCGAACTGAAGGCATTTTGCGTGTTAGGCAGACGTGATAACCGCTACACCCCAGCACCTGAGCTTTTTCAAGTAGCTTCTTTTTCTTGTTTCGCAGACCTGGAATTTTTGTCATCAGTGCATTTTTCGAAAATAACGGAAACTTTTAGCATGTCTTAATGAAATTTAGTCACATGTCAGGCAATTTTTCTGGAGTTAGTTGAAATAAATTTTTCAACAAACAAAATTTTTGTACAATCCTTAATCAACATTTTAATGACAATTGACTTCCTGATGCTATCCAGGATCGAACTGGAGACCTTCTGCGTGTAAGGCAGACGTGAGAAGCGCTACACTACAGCACCTGAGCTTTCTCAAGTAGCTTTTTTTTATTGTTTTGCAGACCTGAAATTTTCGTCATCAGTGCCTATTTCAAAAGTTACGAAAATTTTTTGTATGTCTTATAGTAATTCCGTCAAGTGTCAGGCAATTTTTCTGGAGTTAGCTTTACCGTATTTGGCATCGAACAAAATCTTTGTGCAGTTCCTATTTATCAATTCTATGAAATCGGATTTTCTGATGCTGTCCAGTATCGCACTGGAGACATTCTGCGTGTAAGGCAGACGTGATATTTTTCAACAAACAAAATCGTTGTATAGTCCTTATTCGTCATTTTTATGAGGATTGACTTTCTGATGCTGCCCAGGATTGACTTGGAGAACTTCTGCATGTTAGGCAGACGTGATAACCGCTACATCACAGCACCTGAGCATTCTGAAGTAGCTTCTTTTTCTTGATTTGCAGACCTGGAATTTTTGTCATCAATTCATATGTCAAAAGTTACGGAAAAATTTCGCATGTCTTATTGTAATTTCGTCACGTATCAGGCAATTTTTCTGGAGTCAGTTGAAATAAATTTTTCAGCGAGCAAAATTTTGTACAGTCCTTTTTCAACGTTTTTATGACAT
Organism: Symsagittifera roscoffensis; assembly: GCF_963678635.1. Classification (NCBI taxonomy): domain Eukaryota; kingdom Metazoa; phylum Xenacoelomorpha; order Acoela; family Convolutidae; genus Symsagittifera; species Symsagittifera roscoffensis. The sequence continues at coordinate 18,448,769 of NC_087067.1, forward strand.
TTGACTTTCTGATGCTATCCAGGATCGAACTGGAGACCTTCTGCGTGTAAGGCAGACGTGAGAAGCGCTACACTACAGCACCTGAGCTTTCTCAAGTAGCTTTTTTTTATTGTTTTGCAGACCTGAAATTTTCGTCATCAGTGCCTATTTCAAAAGTTACGAAAATTTTTTGTATGTCTTATAGTAATTCCGTCAAGTGTCAGGCAATTTTTCTGGAGTTAGCTTTACCGTATTTGGCATCGAACAAAATCTTTGTGCAGTTCCTATTTATCAATTCTATGAAATCGGATTTTCTGATGCTGTCCAGTATCGCACTGGAGACATTCTGCGTGTAAGGCAGACGTGATATTTTTCAACAAACAAAATCGTTGTATAGTCCTTATTCGTCATTTTTATGAGGATTGACTTTCTGATGCTGCCCAGGATTGACTTGGAGAACTTCTGCATGTTAGGCAGACGTGATAACCGCTACATCACAGCACCTGAGCATTCTGAAGTAGCTTCTTTTTCTTGATTTGCAGACCTGGAATTTTTGTCATCAATTCATATGTCAAAAGTTACGGAAAAATTTCGCATGTCTTATTGTAATTTCGTCACGTATCAGGCAATTTTTCTGGAGTCAGTTGAAATAAATTTTTCAGCGAGCAAAATTTTGTACAGTCCTTTTTCAACGTTTTTATGACATTTGACTTTCTGATGCTATCCAGGATCGAACTGGAGACCTTCTGCGTGTAAGGCAGACGTGATAACCGCTACACCACAGCTCCTGAGATTTCTGAAGTAGCTTCTTTTTCTTGTTTTGCAGACCTGGAATTTTGTCATCAGTGCATTTGTCGAAAATTACGGAAAACCTTCGCATGTCTTAATTTATATTCGTCACATGTTAGCCAATTTTTCCATGGCTATATATATACTTTTCAACGAACAAACTCTTTGTACAGTCATTATTCATCATTTTAATGGTAGTTGACTTTCTGATGCTGTCCAGGATTGACTTGGAGACCTTCTGCATGTTAGGCAGATGTGCTAACCGCTACACCACAGCACCTGAGCATTCTCAAGTAGCTTCTTTTTCTTGTTTTGCAGACCTGGAATTTTTGTCATCAGTGCATATGTCAAAAGTTACGGAAAAATTTCGCATGTCTTATTGTAATTTCGTCAAGTGTCAGGCAATTTTTCTGGAGTCAGTTGAAATAAATTTTTCAACGAACAAAATTTTGTACAGTCCTTATTCAACGTTTTTATGACAGTTGACTTTCTGATGCTATCCAGGATCGAACTGCAGACCTTCTGCGTGTAAGGCAGACGTGATAACCGCTACACCACAGCTCCTGAGCTTTCTGAAGTAGCTTCTTTTTCTTACTTTGCAGACCTGGAATTTTGACAATCAGTGCATTTGTCGAAAATTACGGCAAATTTTTTGCATGTCTTAATGTATTGTCGTCACGTATCAGGCAATTTTTCCGGAGTTAGTGGAAATATAATTTTCAACGAACAAAATCTTTGTACAGTCCTTGTTCATCATTATTATGATAATTGTCTTTATGATGCTGTCCAGGATCGAACTGGAGACCTTCTGCGTGTTAGGCAGACGTGATAACCGCTACACCACAGCACCTGAGCTTCTTAAGTAGCTTCTTTTTCTTGTTTTGCACACCTGGAATTTTCGTCATCAGTGCATTTATCGAAAATTTTGGAAAAACTTCGCATGTCTTAATTTACTTTTGTCACAAGTTAGGCAATTTTTACTGGAGTTCATGAAGTATATTTTTCAACGAACAAATTCTTTGCACAGTTATTATTCATCATTTTTATGGTAGTTGACTTTCTGATGCTGTCCAGGATCGCACTGGAGACCTTCTGCGTGTAAGGCAGATGTGATAACCGCTACACCACAGCACCTGAGATTTCTGAAGTAGCTTCTTTTTTCTTCTTTTGCAGACCTGGAATTTTTGTCATCAGTGCATTTGTCGAAAATTTCGGAAAAACTTCGCATGTCTCAAACTATTTTTGTCACATGTTAGGCAATTTTTCCTGGAACTAGTTGAAATATATTTTTCAACGAACAAAATCGTTGTATAGTTTTTATTCGTCGTTTTTATGACGATTGACTATCTGATGCTGTCCAGGATTGACTTGGAGACCTTCTGCATGTTAGGCAGACGTGATAACCGCTACATCACAGCACGTGAGCTTGCTCAAGTAGCTTTTCTTTCTTGTTTTGCACACCTGGAATTTTTGTCATCAGTGCATTTGTCGAAAATTTCGGAAAAACTTCGCATGTCTTAATTTTTTTTCGTCACATGTTAGCAAATTTTTCCTGGAGTAAGTTGAAATACATTTTTCAACGAACAAAATTTTGTTTAGTCCTTATTCAACGTTTTTTATGACAGTTGACTTTCTGATGCTATCCAGGATCGAACTGGAGACAGTCTGCGTGTAAGGCAGACGTGATAAACGCTACACCACAGTTCCTCAGCTTTCTCAAGTAGCTTCTTTTTCTTGTTTTGCAGACCTGGAATTTTGTCATCAGTGCATTTGTAGAAAGTTACGGAAAATTTTTTGCATGTCTTAATGTATTGTCGTCACGTATTAGGCAATTTTTCCGGAGTTAGTGGAAATATAATTTTCGACGAACAAATCTTTGTACACTCCTTATTCATCATTATTATGATAATTGTCTTTCTGATGCTGTCCAGGATCAAACTGGAGACCTTCTGCGTGTTAGGCAGACGTGATAACCGCTACACCACAGCACCTGAGCTTCTTAAGTAGCTTCTTTTTCTTGTTTTGCACACCTGGAATTTTCGTCATCAGTGCATTTATCGAAAACTTCGGATGTCTTATTGTTATATCGTCACTTGTCAGGCAAAGTTCTGGAGTTAGTTTTACCGTATTTTGCAATGAACGAAATCTTTGTGCAGTTCCTATTTATCATTTCTATGAAACTGGACTCTCTGATGCTGTCTAGGATCGAAATGGAGACCCTCTGCGTGTAAGGCAGACGCGATAACCGCTACACCACAGTTCCTCAGCATTCTCAAGTAGCTTCTTTTTCTTGTTTTGCAGGCCTGGAATTTTGTCATCAGTGCATTTGTAGAAAATTACGGAAAATTTTTGCATGTCTTAATGTATTGTCGTCACGTATCAGGCAATTTTTCCTGAGTTAGTGGAAATATAATTTTCAACGAACAAAATCTTTGTACAGTCCTTATTCATCATTATTATGATAATTGTCTTTTCTGATGCTGTCCAGGATCGAACTGGAGACCTTCTGCGTGTTAGGCAGACGTGAAAACCGCTACAACACAGCACCTGAGCTTGTTAAGTAGCTTCTTTTTCTTGTTTTGCACACCTGCAATTTTCGTCATCAGTGCATTTATCGAAAATTTCTGAAAAACTTCGCATGTCTTATTGTAATTTCGTCACTTGTCAGGCAACGTTCTGGAGTTAGTTTTACCGTATTTTGCAATGAACGAAATCTTTGTGCAATTCCTATTTATCATTTCTATGAAACTGTACTTTCTGATGCTGTCTAGGATCGAACTGGAGACCTTCTGTGTGTAAGGCAGACGTGATAACCGCTACACCACAGCACCTGAGCTTTCTGAAGTAGCTTCTTTTTCTTGATTTGCAGACCTGGAAATTTTGTCATCAGTGCATTTTTCGGAAGTAACGAAAAATTTTCGCAAGTCTTGATGAATTTTTGTCACGTGTCAGGCAGTTTTTCTGGAGTTAGTTGAAATATATTTTTCAACGAACAAAATCATTGTACAGTCCTTATTCGTCATTTTTATGACGATTGACTTTCTGATGCTGTCCAGGGTTGACTTGGAGACCTTCTGCATGTTCGGCAGACGTTATAACCGCTACATCACAGCATCTGAGCTTACTCAAGTAGCTTCTTTTTCTTGTTTTGCATGAAGACCTGGAATTTTTGTCATCAGTGCATTTGTCGAAAATTTCGGAAAAACTTCGCATGTCTTAATTTTTTTTCGTCACATGTTAGCAAATTTTTCCTGGAGTAAGTTGAAATACATTTTTCAACGAACAAAATTTTGTTTAGTCCTTATTCAACGTTTTTTATGACAGTTGACTTTCTGATGCTGTCCAGGATTGACTTGGAGAACATCTGCATGTTAGGCAGACGTGCTAACCGCTACACCACATCACCTGAGCTTTCCCAAGTAGCTTCTTTTCCTTGTTTTGCAGACCTGGAGTTTTTGTCATCAGTGCAAATGTCAAAAGTTACGGAAAAGTTACGCAGGTCAGGCAATTTTTCTGGAGTCAGTTTCACCGTATTTTCCAATGAACAAAATGTTTGTGCATTCCATGTTTTTCAATTCTATGATACTGCACTTTCTGATGCTGTCCAGAATCGAACTGGAGACCTTCTGCGTGTAAGTCAGACGTGATAACCGCTACACCACAGCTCCTGAGCTTTCACAAGTAGCTTCTTTTTCTTGTTTTGCAGGCCTGGAATTTTGTCATCAGTGCATTTGTAGAAAATTACGGAAAATTTTTGCATGTCTTAATGTATTGTCGTCACGTATCAGGCAATTTTTCCTGAGTTAGTGGAAATATAATTTTCAACGAACAAAATCTTTGTACAGTCCTTATTCATCATTATTATGATAATTGTCTTTTCTGATGCTGTCCAGGATCGAACTGGAGACCTTCTGCGTGTTAGGCAGACGTGAAAACCGCTACAACACAGCACCTGAGCTTGTTAAGTAGCTTCTTTTTCTTGTTTTGCACACCTGCAATTTTCGTCATCAGTGCATTTATCGAAAATTTCTGAAAAACTTCGCATGTCTTATTGTAATTTCGTCACTTGTCAGGCAACGTTCTGGAGTTAGTTTTACCGTATTTTGCAATGAACGAAATCTTTGTGCAATTCCTATTTATCATTTCTATGAAACTGTACTTTCTGATGCTGTCTAGGATCGAACTGGAGACCTTCTGTGTGTAAGGCAGACGTGATAACCGCTACACCACAGCACCTGAGCTTTCTGAAGTAGCTTCTTTTTCTTGATTTGCAGACCTGGAAATTTTGTCATCAGTGCATTTTTCGGAAGTAACGAAAAATTTTCGCAAGTCTTGATGAATTTTTGTCACGTGTCAGGCAGTTTTTCTGGAGTTAGTTGAAATATATTTTTCAACGAACAAAATCATTGTACAGTCCTTATTCGTCATTTTTATGACGATTGACTTTCTGATGCTGTCCAGGGTTGACTTGGAGACCTTCTGCATGTTCGGCAGACGTTATAACCGCTACATCACAGCATCTGAGCTTACTCAAGTAGCTTCTTTTTCTTGTTTTGCATGAAGACCTGGAATTTTTGTCATCAGTGCATTTGTCGAAAATTTCGGAAAAACTTCGCATGTCTTAATTTTTTTTCGTCACATGTTAGCAAATTTTTCCTGGAGTAAGTTGAAATACATTTTTCAACGAACAAAATTTTGTTTAGTCCTTATTCAACGTTTTTTATGACAGTTGACTTTCTGATGCTGTCCAGGATTGACTTGGAGAACATCTGCATGTTAGGCAGACGTGCTAACCGCTACACCACATCACCTGAGCTTTCCCAAGTAGCTTCTTTTCCTTGTTTTGCAGACCTGGAGTTTTTGTCATCAGTGCAAATGTCAAAAGTTACGGAAAAGTTACGCAGGTCAGGCAATTTTTCTGGAGTCAGTTTCACCGTATTTTCCAATGAACAAAATGTTTGTGCATTCCATGTTTTTCAATTCTATGATACTGCACTTTCTGATGCTGTCCAGAATCGAACTGGAGACCTTCTGCGTGTAAGTCAGACGTGATAACCGCTACACCACAGCTCCTGAGCTTTCACAAGTAGCTTCTTTTTCTTGTTTTGCAGACTTGGAATTTTATCAACAGTGAATTTGTCGACAATTACGGAAAATTTTAGCATGTCTTAATGTATTGTCGTCACGTATCAGGCAATTTTTCCTGGAACTAATTGAAATATATTTTTCAACGAACAAAATCGTTGTATAGTCTTTATTCGTCATTTTTATGACGATTGATTTTTTGATGCTATCCAGGATCGAACTGGAGACCTTCTGCGTGTTAGGCAGACGTGATAACCGCTACACCACAGCACCTGAGATTCTTAAGTAGCTTTTTAAAATTGTTTTGCAGACCTGGAATTTTCGTCATCAGTGCATATTTCAAAAGTTACGAAAAAATTTGGCATGTCTTATAGTAATTCCGTCAAGTGTCAGGCAATTTTTCTGGAGTTCGCTTTACCGTATTTTGCATTGAACAAAATCTTTGTGCAATTCCTATTTATCAATTCCATGAAACTGGACTTTTTGATGCTGTCCAGGATCGCACTGGAGACCTTCTCCGTGTAAGGCAGACGTGATAACCGCTACACCACAGCACCTGAGATTTCTGAAGTAGCTTCTTTTTCTTCTTTTGCAGACTGGAATTTTTGTCATCAGTGCATTTGTCGAAAATTTCGGAAAAACTTCGCATGTCTTAAACTAATTTCGTCACATGTTCGGCAATTTTTACTGGAACTAGTTGAAATATATTTTTTAACGAACAAAATCGTTGTATAGTCTTTATTCGTCATTTTTATGACGATTGACTTTCTGATGCTATCCAGGATCGAACTGGAGACCTTCTGCGTGTTAGGCAGACGTGATAACAGCTACACCACAGCACCTGAGATTCTTAAGTAGCTTTTTAAAATTGTTTTGCAGACCTGGAATTTTTGTCATCAGTGCATATTTCAAAAGTTACGAAAAAATTTTGCATGTCTTATTGTAATTCCGTCAAGTGTCAGGTAATTTTTCTGGAGTTAGCTTTACTGTATTTTGCATTGAACAAAATTTTTGTGCAATCCATATTTATCATTTCTATGGTACTGCACTTTCTGATGCTGTACAGGATCGAACTGGAGACCTTCTGCGTGTAAGTCAGACGTGATAACTGCTACACCACAGCTCCTGAGCTTTCGGAAGTAGCTTCTTTTTCTTATTTTGCAGACCTGGAATTTTATCAACAGTGCATTTGTCGAAAAATACGGAAAATTTTAGCATGTCTTAATGTATTGTCGTCACGTATCAGGCAATTTTTCCGGAGTTAGTGGAAATATAATTTTCAACGAACAAATTGTTTGCACAGTCCTTATTCATCATTGTTCTGATATTTGTCTTTCTGATGCTGTCCAGGATCGAACTGGAGACCTTCTGCGTGTTAGGCAGAAGTGATAACCGCTACACCACAGCACCTGAGCTTCTTAAGTAGCTTTTTTTTTAAATTGTTTTGCAGACCTGGAATTTTCGTCATCAGTGCATATTTCAAAAGTTACGAAAAAATTTGGCATGTCTTATAGTAATTCCGTCTAGTGTCAGGCAATTTTTCTGGAGTTCGCTTTACCGTATTTTGCATTGAACAAAATCTTTGTGCAATTCCTATTTATCAATTCCATGAAACTGGACTTTTTGATGCTGTCCAGGATCGCACTGGAGACCTTCTGCGTGTAAGGCAGACGTGATAACCGCTACACCACAGCACCTGAGATTTCTGAAGTAGCTTCTTTTTCTTGTTTTGCAGACTGGAATTTTTGTCATCAGTGCAATTGTCGAAAATTTCGGAAAAACTTCGCATGTCTTAAACTAATTTCGTCACATGTTCGGCAATTTTTCCTGGAACTTGTTGAAATATATTTTTCAACGAACAAAATCGTTGTATAGTCTTTATTCGTCATTTTTATGACGATTGACTTTCTGATGCTATCCAGGATCGAACTGGAGACCTTCTGCGTGTTAGGCAGACGTGATAACAGCTACACCACAGCACCTGAGATTCTTAAGTAGCTTTTTAAAATTGTTTTGCAGACCTGGAATTTTTGTCATCAGTGCATATTTCAAAAGTTACGAAAAAATTTTGCATGTCTTATTGTAATTCCGTCAAGTGTCAGGCAATTTTTCTGGAGTTAGCTTTACCGTATTTTGCATTGAACAAAATCTTTGTGCAATTCCTATTTATCAATTCCATGAAACTGGACTTTTTGATGCTGTCCAGGATCGCACTGGAGACCTTCTGCGTGTAAGGCAGACGTGATAACCGCTACACCACAGCACCTGAGATTCTTAAGTAGCTTTTTAAAATTGTTTTGCAGACCTGGAATTTTTGTCATCAGTGCATATTTCAAAAGTTACGAAAAAATTTTGCATGTCTTATTGTAATTCCGTCAAGTGTCAGGCAATTTTTCTGGAGTTAGCTTTACCGTATTTTGCATTGAACAAAATCTTTGTGCAATTCCTATTTATCAATTCCATGAAACTGGACTTTTTGATGCTGTCCAGGATCGCACTGGAGACCTTCTGCGTGTAAGGCAGACGTGATAACCGCTACACCACAGCACCTGAGATTTCTGAAGTAGCTTTTTTTTTTATTGTTTTGCAGACCTGGAATTTTTGTCATCAGTGCATTTGTCGAAAATTTCGGAAAAACTTCGCATGTCTTAAACTATTTTCGTCACATGTTAGCTTTACCGTATTTTGCATTGAACAAAATCTTTGTGCAATTCCTATTTATCAATTCCATGAAACTGGACTTTTTGATGCTGTCCAGGATCGCACTGTAGACCTTCTGCGTGTAAGGCAGACGTGATAACCGCTACACCACAGCACCTGAGATTTCTGAAGTAGCTTCTTTTTCTTCTTTTGCAGACCTGGAATTTTTGTCATCAGTGCTTTTGTCGAAAATTTCGGAAAAACTTCGCATGTCTTAAACTATTTTCGTCACATGTTAGGCAATTTTTCCTGGAACTTGTTGAAATATTTTTTTCAACGAACAAAATCGTTTTATAGTCTTTATTCGTCATTTTTATGACGATTGACTTTCTGATGTTGTCCAGGATTGACTTGGAGACCTTCTGCATATTAGGCAGACGTGATAACCGCTACATCACAGCACCTGAGCTTGCTCAAGTAGCTTTTCTTTCTTGTTTTGCACACCTGGACTTTTTTTCATCAGTGCATTTGTCGAAAATTTCGGAAAAACTTCGCATGTCTTAATTTATTTTCATCACATGTTAGCCAATTTTTCCTGGAGTTAGTTGAAATAAATTTTTCAACGAACAAAAATTTGTACAGTCCTTATTCAACGTTTTTATGACAGTTGACTTTCCGATGCTATCCAGGATCGAACTGGAGACCTTCTGCGTGTTAGGCAGACGTAATAACCGCTACACCACAGCACCTGAGATTCTTAAGTAGCTTTTTTTATTTGTTTTGCAGACCTGGAATTTTCGTCATCAGTGCATATTTCAAAAGTTACGAAAAATTTCGCATGTCTTATAGTAATTCCGTCAAGCGTCAGGCAATTTTTCTGGAGTTAGCTTTACCGTATTTTGCATTGAACAAACTCTTTGTGCAATTCCTATTTATCAATTCCATGAAACTGGACTTTTTGATGCTGTCCAGGATCGCACTGGAGACCTTCTGCGTGTAAGGCAGACGTGATAACCGCTGCACCACAGCACCTGAGATTTCTGAAGTAGCTTCTTTTTCTTCTTTTGCAGACTGGAATTTTGTCATCAGTGCATTTGTCGAAAATTTCGGAAAAACTTCGCATGTCTTAAACTATTTTCGTCACATGTTAGGCAATTTTTCCTGGAACTAGTTGAAATATTTTTTTCAACGAACAAAATCGTTGTAAAGTCTTTATTCGTCATTTTTATGACGATTGACTTTTTGATGCTATCCAGGATCGAACTGGAGACCTTCTGCGTGTTAGGCAGACGTGATAACAGTTACACCACAGCACCTGAGCTTCTTAAGTAGCTTTTTTAAATTGTTTTGCAGACCTGGAATTTTTGTCATCAGTGCATATTTCAAAAGTTACGAAAAAATTTCGCATGTCTTATAGTAATTCCGTCAAGTGTCAGGCAATTTTTCTGGAGTTAGCTTTACCGTATTTTGCATTGAACAAACTCTTTGTGCACTTCCTATTTATCAATTCCATGAAACTGGAATTTTTGATGCTGTCCAGGATCGCACTGGAGACCTTCTGCGTGTAAGGCAGACGTGATAACCGCTACACCACAGCACCTGAGATTTCTGAAGTAGCTTCTTTTTCTTCTTTTGCAGACTGGAGTTTTTGTCATCAGTGCATTTGTCGAAAATTTCGGAAAAACTTCGCATGTCTTAAACTATTTTCGTCACATGTTAGGCAATTTTTCCTGGAACTTGTTGAAATATTTTTTTCAACGAACAAAATCGTTTTATAGTCTTTATTCGTCATTTTTATGACGATTGACTTTCTGATGTTGTCCAGGATTGACTTGGAGACCTTCTGCATGTTAGGCAGACGTGATAACCGCTACATCACATCACCTGAGCTTGCTCAAGTAGCTTTTCTTTCTTGTTTTGCACACCTGGAGTTTTTTTCATCAGTGCATTTGTCGAAAATTTCGGAAAAACTTCGCATGTCTTAATTTATTTTCGTCACATGTTAGCCAATTTTTCCTGGAGTTAGTTGAAATAAATTTTTCAACGAACAAAATTTTGTACAGTCCTTATTCAACGTTTTTATGACAGTTGACTTTCTGATGCTATCAGGATCGAACTGGAGACCTTCTGCGTGTTAGGCAGACGTGATAACCGCTACACCACAGCACCTGAGATTTCTGAAGTAGCTTCTTTTTCTTCTTTTGCAGACTGGAATTTTTGTCATCAGTGCAATTGTCGAAAATTTCGGAAAAACTTCGCATGTGTTAAACTAATTTCGTCACATGTTCGGCAATTTTTCCTGGAACTTGTTGAAATATATTTTTCAATGAACAAAATCGTTGTATAGTCTTTATTCGTCATTTTTATGACGATTGACTTTCTGATGCTATCCAGGATCGAACTGGAGACCTTCTGCGTGTTAGGCAGACGTGATAACAGCTACACCACAGCACCTGAGATTCTTAAGTAGCTTTTTAAAATTGTTTTGCAGACCTGGAATTTTTGTCATCAGTGCATATTTCAAAAGTTACGAAAAAATTTTGCATGTCTTATTGTAATTCCGTCAAGTGTCAGGCAATTTTTCTGGAGTTAGCTTTACCGTATTTTGCATTGAACAAAATCTTTGTGCAATTCCTATTTATCAATTCCATGAAACTGGACTTTTTGATGCTGTCCAGGATCGCACTGGAGACCTTCTGCGTGTAAGGCAGACGTGATAACCGCTACACCACAGCACCTGAGATTTCTGAAGTAGCTTTTTTTTATTGTTTTGCAGACCTGGAATTTTTGTCATCAGTGCATTTGTCGAAAATTTCGGAAAAACTTCGCATGTCTTAAACTATTTTCGTCACATGTTAGCTTTACCGTATTTTGCATTGAACAAAATCTTTGTGCAATTCCTATTTATCAATTCCATGAAACTGGACTTTTTGATGCTGTCCAGGATCGCACTGTAGACCTTCTGCGTGTAAGGCAGACGTGATAACCGCTACACCACAGCACCTGAGATTTCTGAAGTAGCTTCTTTTTCTTCTTTTGCAGACCTGGAATTTTTGTCATCAGTGCTTTTGTCGAAAATTTCGGAAAAACTTCGCATGTCTTAAACTATTTTCGTCACATGTTAGGCAATTTTTCCTGGAACTTGTTGAAATATTTTTTTCAACGAACAAAATCGTTTTATAGTCTTTATTCGTCATTTTTATGACGATTGACTTTCTGATGTTGTCCAGGATTGACTTGGAGACCTTCTGCATATTAGGCAGACGTGATAACCGCTACATCACAGCACCTGAGCTTGCTCAAGTAGCTTTTCTTTCTTGTTTTGCACACCTGGACTTTTTTTCATCAGTGCATTTGTCGAAAATTTCGGAAAAACTTCGCATGTCTTAATTTATTTTCATCACATGTTAGCCAATTTTTCCTGGAGTTAGTTGAAATAAATTTTTCAACGAACAAAAATTTGTACAGTCCTTATTCAACGTTTTTATGACAGTTGACTTTCCGATGCTATCCAGGATCGAACTGGAGACCTTCTGCGTGTTAGGCAGACGTAATAACCGCTACACCACAGCACCTGAGATTCTTAAGTAGCTTTTTTTATTTGTTTTGCAGACCTGGAATTTTCGTCATCAGTGCATATTTCAAAAGTTACGAAATTTTTTTGTATGTCTTATAGTAATTCCGTCAAGTGTCAGGCAATTTTTCTGGAGTTAGCTTTACCGTATTTGGCATCGAACAAAATCTTTGTGCAGTTCCTATTTATCAATTCTATGAAATCGGATTTTCTGATGCTGTCCAGTATCGCACTGGAGACATTCTGCGTGTAAGGCAGACGTGATAACCGCTGCACCACAGCACCTGAGATTTCTGAAGTAGCTTCTTTTTCTTCTTTTGCAGACTGGAATTTTTGTCATCAGTGCATTTGTCGAAAATTTCGGAAAAACTTCGCATGTCTTAAACTATTTTCGTCACATGTTAGGCAATTTTTCCTGGAACTAGTTGAAATATTTTTTTCAACGAACAAAATCGTTGTAAAGTCTTTATTCGTCATTTTTATGACGATTGACTTTTTGATGCTATCCAGGATCGAACTGGAGACCTTCTGCGTGTTAGGAAGACGTGATAACAGTTACACCACAGCACCTGAGCTTCTTAAGTAGCTTTTTTTAATTGTTTTGCAGACCTGGAATTTTTGTCATCAGTGCATATTTCAAAAGTTACGAAAAAATTTCGCATGTCTTATAGTAATTCCGTCAAGTGTCAGGCAATTTTTCTGGAGTTAGCTTTACCGTATTTTGCATTGAACAAACTCTTTGTGCACTTCCTATTTATCAATTCCATGAAACTGGACTTTTTGATGCTGTCCAGGATCGCACTGGAGACCTTCTGCGTGTAAGGCAGACGTGATAACCGCTACACCACAGCACCTGAGATTTCTGAAGTAGCTTCTTTTTCTTCTTTTGCAGACTGGAGTTTTTGTCATCAGTGCATTTGTCGAAAATTTCGGAAAAACTTCGCATGTCTTAAACTATTTTCGTCACATGTTAGGCAATTTTTCCTGGAACTTGTTGAAATATTTTTTTCAACGAACAAAATCGTTTTATAGTCTTTATTCGTCATTTTTATGACGATTGACTTTCTGATGTTGTCCAGGATTGACTTGGAGACCTTCTGCATGTTAGGCAGACGTGATAACCGCTACATCACATCACCTGAGCTTGCTCAAGTAGCTTTTCTTTCTTGTTTTGCACACCTGGAGCTTTTTTCATCAGTGCATTTGTCGAAAATTTCGGAAAAACTTCGCATGTCTTAATTTATTTTCGTCACATGTTAGCCAATTTTTCCTGGAGTTAGTTGAAATAAATTTTTCAACGAACAAAATTTTGTACAGTCCTTATTCAACGTTTTTATGACAGTTGACTTTCTGATGCTATCAGGATCGAACTGGAGACCTTCTGCGTGTTAGGCAGACGTGATAACCGCTACACCACAGCACCTGATATTCTTAAGTAGCTTTTTTAAATTGTTTTGCAGACCTGGAATTTTCGTCATCAGTGCATATTTCAAAAGTTACGAAAAAATTTCGCATGTCTTATAGTAATTCCGTCAAGTGTCAGGCAATTTTTCTGGAGTTAGCTTTAGCGTATTTTGCATTGAACAAAATCTTTGTGCAATTCCTTTTTATCAATTCCATGAAACTGGACTTTTTGATGCTGTCCAGGATCGCACTGGAGACCTTCTGCGTGTAAGGCAGACGTGATAACCGCTACACCACAGCACCTGAGATTTCTGAAGTAGCTTCTTTTTCTTCTTTTGCAGACCTGGAATTTTTGTCATCAGTAAATTTGTCGAAAATTTCGGAAAAACTTCGCATGTCTTAAACTATTTTCGTCACATGTTAGGCAATTTTTCCTGGAACTAGTTGAAATATTTTTTTCAACGAACAAAATCGTTGTAAAGTCTTTATTCGTCATTTTTATGACGATTGACTTTTTGATGCTATCCAGGATCGAACTGGAGACCTTCTGCGTGTTAGGCAGACGTGATAACCGCTACACCACAGCACCTGAGATTCTTAAGTAGCTTTTTAAAATTGTTTTGCAGACCTGGAATTTTCGTCATCAGTGCATATTTCAAAAGTCACCCAAAAATTTCGCATGTCTTATAGTAATTCCGTCAAGTGTCAGGCAATTTTTCTGGAGTTAGCTTTACCGTATTTTGCATTGAACAAACTCTTTGTGCAATTCCTATTTATCAATTCCATGAAACTGGACTTTTTGATGCTGTCCAGGATCGCACTGGAGACCTTCTGCGTGTAAGGCAGACGTGATAACCGCTACACCACAGCACCTGAGATTTCTGAAGTAGCTTCTTTTTCTTCTTTTGCAGACTGGAGTTTTTGTCATCAGTGCATTTGTCGAAAATTTCGGAAAAACTTCGCATGTCTTAAACTATTTTCGTCACATGTTAGGCAATTTTTCCTGGAACTTGTTGAAATATTTTTTTCAACGAACAAAATCGTTTTATAGTCTTTATTCGTCATTTTTATGACGATTGACTTTCTGATGTTGTCCAGGATTGACTTGGAGACCTTCTGCATGTTAGGCAGACGTGATAACCGCTACATCACATCACCTGAGCTTGCTCAAGTAGCTTTTCTTTCTTGTTTTGCACACCTGGAGTTTTTTTCATCAGTGCATTTGTCGAAAATTTCGGAAAAACTTCGCATGTCTTAATTTATTTTCGTCACATGTTAGTCAATTTTTCCTGGAGTTAGTTGAAATAAATTTTTCAACGAACAAAATTTTGTACAGTCCTTATTCAACGTTTTTATGACAGTTGACTTTCTGATGCTATCAGGATCGAACTGGAGACCTTCTGCGTGTTAGGCAGACGTGATAACCGCTACACCACAGCACCTGATATTCTTAAGTAGCTTTTTTAAATTGTTTTGCAGACCTGGAATTTTCGTCATCAGTGCATATTTCAAAAGTTACGAAAAAATTTCGCATGTCTTATAGTAATTCCGTCAAGTGTCAGGCAATTTTTCTGGAGTTAGCTTTAGCGTATTTTGCATTGAACAAAATCTTTGTGCAATTCCTTTTTATCAATTCCATGAAACTGGACTTTTTGATGCTGTCCAGGATCGCACTGGAGACCTTCTGCGTGTAAGGCAGACGTGATAACCGCTACACCACAGCACCTGAGATTTCTGAAGTAGCTTCTTTTTCTTCTTTTGCAGACCTGGAATTTTTGTCATCAGTAAATTTGTCGAAAATTTCGGAAAAACTTCGCATGTCTTAAACTATTTTCGTCACATGTTAGGCAATTTTTCCTGGAACTAGTTGAAATATTTTTTTCAACGAACAAAATCGTTGTAAAGTCTTTATTCGTCATTTTTATGACGATTGACTTTTTGATGCTATCCAGGATCGAACTGGAGACCTTCTGCGTGTTAGGCAGACGTGATAACCGCTACACCACAGCACCTGAGATTCTTAAGTAGCTTTTTAAAATTGTTTTGCAGACCTGGAATTTTCGTCATCAGTGCATATTTCAAAAGTCACCCAAAAATTTCGCATGTCTTATAGTAATTCCGTCAAGTGTCAGGCAATTTTTCTGTAGTTAGCTTTACCGTATTTTGCATTGAACAAACTCTTTGTGCAATTCCTATTTATCAATTCCATGAAACTGGACTTTTTGATGCTGTCCAGGATCGCACTGGAGACCTTCTGCGTGTAAGGCAGACGTGATAACCGCTACACCACAGCACCTGAGATTTCTGAAGTAGCTTCTTTTTCTTCTTTTGCAGACTGGAATTTTTGTCATCAGTGCATTTGTCGAAAATTTCGGAAAAACTTCGCATGTCTTAAACTACTTTCGTCACATGTTAGGCAATTTTTCCTGGAACTAGTTGAAATATTTTTTTCAACGAACAAAATCGTTGTAAAGTCTTTATTCGTCATTTTTATGACGATTGACTTTTTGATGCTATCCAGGAGCGAACTGGAGACCTTCTGCGTGTTAGGCAGACGTGATAACCGCTACACCACAGCACCTGAGATTCTTAAGTAGCTTTTTAAAATTGTTTCGCAGACTGGAATTTTTGTCATCAGTGCATTTGTCGAAAATTTCGGAAAAACTTCGCATGTCTTAAACTATTTTCGTCACATGTTAGGCAATTTTTCCTGGAACTAGTTGAAATATATTTTTCAACGAACAAAATCGTTGTATAGTCTTTATTCGTCATTTTTATGACGATTGACTTTCTGATCCTATCCAGGATCGAACTGGAGACCTTCTGCGTGTTAGGCAGACGTGATAACAGTTACACCACAGCACCTGAGATTCTTAAGTAGCTTTTTTAAATTGTTTTGCAGACCTAGAATTTTTGTCATCAGTGCATATTTCAAAAGTTACGAAAAAATTTCGCATGTCTTATAGTAATTCCGTCAAGTGTCAGGCAATTTTTCTGGAGTTAGCTTTACCGTATTTTGCATTGAACAAAATCTTTGTGCAATTCCTATTTATCAAATCCATGAAACTGGACTTTTTGATGCTGTCCAGGATCGCACTGGAGACCTTCTGCGTGTAAGGCAGACGTGATAACCGCTACACCACAGCACCTGAGATTTCTGAAGTAGCTTCTTTTTCTTCTTTTGCAGACTGGAGTTTTTGTCATCAGTGCATTTGTCGAAAATTTCGGAAAAACTTCGCATGTCTTAAACTATTTTCGTCACATGTTAGGCAATTTTTCCTGGAACTAGTTGAAATTTATTTTTCAACGAACAAAATCGCTGTATAGTCTTTATTCGTCATTTTTATGACGATTGACCTTCTGATGCTGTCCAGGATTGACTTGGAGACCTTCTGCATGTTAGGCAGACGTGATAACCGCTACATCACAGCACCTGAGCTTGCTCAAGTAGCTTTTCTTTCTTGTTTTGCAGACCTGGAATTTTTGTCATCAGTGCATTTGTCGAAAATTTCGGAAAAACTTCGCATGTCTTAAACTATTTTCGTCACATGTTAGGCAATTTTTCCTGGAACTAGTTGAAATATATTTTTCAACGAACAAAATCGTTGTATAGTCTTTATTCGTCATTTTTATGACGATTGACCGTCTGATGCTGTCCAGGATTGACTTGGAGACCTTCTGCATGTTAGGCAGACGTGATAACCGCTACACCACAGCACCTGAGATTTCTGAAGTAGCTTCTTTTTCTTCTTTTGCAGACTGGAATTTTTGTCATCAGTGCATTTGTCGAAAATTTGGGAAAAACTTCGCATGTCTTAAACTATTTTCGTCACATGTTAGGCAATTTTTCCTGGAACTAGTTGAAATATATTTTTCAACAAACAAAATCGTTATATAGTCTTTATTCGTCATTTTAATGACGATTGACTTTCTGATGCTGTCCAGGATTGACTTGGAGACCTTCTGCGTGTTAGGCAGACGTGATAACCGCTACACCACAGCACCTGAGATTCTTAAGTAGCTTTTTAAAATTGTTTTGCATAACTGGAATTTTCGTAATCAGTGCATATTTCAAAAGTTACGAAAGAATTTCGCATGTCTTATAGTAATTCCGTCAAGTGTCAGGCAATTTTTCTGGAGTTAGCTTTACCGTATTTTGCATTGAACAAAATCTTTGTGCAATTCCTTTTTATCAATTCCATGAAACTGGACTTTTTGATGCTGTCCAGGATCGCACTGGAGACCTTCTGCATGTAAGGCAGACGTGATAACCGCTACATCACAGCACCTGAGCTTGCTCAAGTAGCTTTTCTTTCTTGTTTTGCACACCTGGAATTTTTTTCATCAGTGCATTTGTCGAAAATTTCGGAAAAACTTCGCATGTGTTAATTTATTTTCGTCACATGTTAGCCAATTTTTCCTGGGGTTAGTTGAAATAAATTTTTCAACGAACAAAATTATGTACAGTCCTTATTCAACGTTTCTATGACAGTTGACTCTCTGATGCTATCCAGGATCGAACTGCAGACCTTCTGCGTTTAAGGCAGACGTGATAAACGCTACACCATAGTTCCTCAGCTTTCTCAAATAGCTTCTTTTTCTTGTTTTGCAGACCTGGAATTTTGTCACCAGTGCATTTTTCGAAAATTACGGAAAATTTTCGCATGTCTTAATTTATTTTCGTCACATGTTAGGCAATTTTTCCTGGAGTTAGTTGAAATATATTTTTCAACGAACAAATTCTTTGTACAGTCATTATTCATCATTTTAATGGTAGTTGACTTTCTGATGCTGTCCAGGATTGAATTGGAGAACATCTGCGTGTTAGGCAGACGTGCTAACAGCTACACCACAGCACCTGAGCTTTCTCAAGTAGCTTCTTTTTCTTGTTTTGCAGACCTGGAGTTTTTGTCATCAGTGCAAATGTCAAAAGTTACGGAAAAATTTCGCATGTCAGGCAATTTTTCTGGAGTCAGTTTCACCGTATTTTCCAATGAACAAATTTTTTGTGCAATCCATATTTATCAGTTCTATGATACTTCACTTTCTGCTGCTGTCCAGGATTGAACTGGAGACCTTCTGGGAGTAAGTCAGACGTGATAACCGCTACACCACAGCCCCTGAGCATTCACAAGTAGCTTCTTTTTCTTGTTTTGCAGACGTGGAATTTCATCAACAGTGCATTTGTCGAAAATTACGGAAAATTTTAGCATGTTTTAATGTATTGTCGTCACGTATCAGGCAATTTTTCCGGAGTTAGTGGAAATATAATTTTCAACGAACAAAATCTTTGTACAGTCCTTATTCATCATTGTTATGATTATTGTCTTTCTGATGCTGTCCAGGATCGAACTGGAGACCTTCTGCGTGTTAGGCAGACGTGATAACCGCTACACCACAGCACCTGAGCTTCTTAAGTAGCTTTTTTTTATTGTTTTGCAGACTGGAATTTTCGTCATCAGTGCATATTTCAAAAGTTACGAAAAAATTTCGCATGTCTTATAGTAATACCGTCAAGTGTCAGGCAATTTTTCTGGAGTTAGCTTTACCGTATTTTGCATTGAACAAAATTTTTGTGCAATTCCATTTATCAATTCCATGAAACTGGACTTTTTGATGCTGTCCAGGATCGCACTGGAGACCTTCTGCGTGAAAGGCAGACGTGATAACCGCTACACCACAGCACCTGAGATTTCTCAATGAGCTTCTTTTTCTTCTTTTGCAGACCTGGAATTTTTGTCATCAGTGCTGTTGTCGAAAATTTCGGAAAAACGTCGCATGTCTTAAACTATTTTCGTCACATGTTAGGCAATTTTTCCTGGAACTAGTTGAAATATATTTTTCAACGAACAAAATAAAATCGTTGTATAGCCTTTATTCGTCATTTTTATGACGGTTGACTTTCTGATGCTGTCCAGGATTGACTTGGAGACCTTCTGCATATTAGGCAGACGTGATAACCGCTACATCACAGCACCTGAGCTTGCTCAAGTAGTTTTTCTTTCTTTTTTTGCACACCTGGAATTTTTGTCATCAGTGCATTTGTCGAAAATTACGGAAAATTTTCGCATGTCTTAATTTATTTTCGTCACATGTTAGGCAATTTTTCCTGGAACTAGTTGAAATATATTTTTCAACGAACAAAATCGTTGTATAGTCTTTATTCGTCATTTTTATGACGATTGACCGTCTGATGCTGTCCAGGATTGACTTGGAGACCTTCTGCATGTTAGGCAGACGTGATAACCGCTACACCACAGCACCTGAGATTTCTGAAGTAGCTTCTTTTTCTTCTTTTGCAGACTGGAATTTTTGTCATCAGTGCATTTGTCGAAAATTTCGGAAAAACTTCGCATGTCTTAAACTATTTTCGTCACATGTTAGGCAATTTTTCCTGGAACTAGTTGAAATATATTTTTCAACAAACAAAATCGTTATATAGTCTTTATTCGTCATTTTAATGACGATTGACTTTCTGATGCTGTCCAGGATTGACTTGGAGACCTTCTGCGTGTTAGGCAGACGTGATAACCGCTACACCACAGCACCTGAGATTCTTAAGTAGCTTTTTAAAATTGTTTTGCATAACTGGAATTTTCGTAATCAGTGCATATTTCAAAAGTTACGAAAGAATTTCGCATGTCTTATAGTAATTCCGTCAAGTGTCAGGCAATTTTTCTGGAGTTAGCTTTACCGTATTTTGCATTGAACAAAATCTTTGTGCAATTCCTTTTTATCAATTCCATGAAACTGGACTTTTTGATGCTGTCCAGGATCGCACTGGAGACCTTCTGCATGTAAGGCAGACGTGATAACCGCTACATCACAGCACCTGAGCTTGCTCAAGTAGCTTTTCTTTCTTGTTTTGCACACCTGGAATTTTTTTCATCAGTGCATTTGTCGAAAATTTCGGAAAAACTTCGCATGTCTTAATTTATTTTCGTCACATGTTAGCCAATTTTTCCTGGGGTTAGTTGAAATAAATTTTTCAACGAACAAAATTATGTACAGTCCTTATTCAACATTTCTATGACAGTTGACTCTCTGATGCTATCCAGGAACGAACTGCAGACCTTCTGCGTTTAAGGCAGACGTGATAAACGCTACACCATAGTTCCTCAGCTTTCTCAAATAGCTTCTTTTTCTTGTTTTGCAGACCTGGAATTTTGTCATCAGTGCATTTTTCGAAAATTACGGAAAATTTTCGCATGTCTTAATTTATTTTCGTCACATGTTAGGCAATTTTTCCTGGAGTTAGTTGAAATATATTTTTCAACGAACAAATTCTTTGTACAGTCATTATTCATCATTTTAATGGTAGTTGACTTTCTGATGCTGTCCAGGATTGAATTGGAGAACATCTGCGTGTTAGGCAGACGTGCTAACAGCTACACCACAGCACCTGAGCTTTCTCAAGTAGCTTCTTTTTCTTGTTTTGCAGACCTGGAGTTTTTGTCATCAGTGCAAATGTCAAAAGTTACGGAAAAATTTCGCATGTCAGGCAATTTTTCTGGAGTCAGTTTCACCGTATTTTCCAATGAACAAATTTTTTGTGCAATCCATATTTATCAGTTCTATGATACTGCACTTTCTGCTGCTGTCCAGGATTGAACTGGAGACCTTCTGGGAGTAAGTCAGACGTGATAACCGCTACACCACAGCCCCTGAGCATTCACAAGTAGCTTCTTTTTCTTCTTTTGCAGACGTGGAATTTCATCAACAGTGCATTTGTCGAAAATTACGGAAAATTTTAGCATGTTTTAATGTATTGTCGTCACGTATCAGGCAATTTTTCCGGAGTTAGTGGAAATATAATTTTCAACGAACAAAATCTTTGTACAGTCCTTATTCATCATTGTTATGATTATTGTCTTTCTGATGCTGTCCAGGATCGAACTGGAGACCTTCTGCGTGTTAGGCAGACGTGATAACCGCTACACCACAGCACCTGAGCTTCTTAAGTAGCTTTTTTTTATTGTTTTGCAGACTGGAATTTTCGTCATCAGTGCATATTTCAAAAGTTACGAAAAAATTTCGCATGTCTTATAGTAATACCGTCAAGTGTCAGGCAATTTTTCTGGAGTTAGCTTTACCGTATTTTGCATTGAACAAAATTTTTGTGCAATTCCATTTATCAATTCCATGAAACTGGACTTTTTGATGCTGTCCAGGATCGCACTGGAGACCTTCTGCGTGAAAGGCAGACGTGATAACCGCTACACCACAGCACCTGAGATTTCTCAATGAGCTTCTTTTTCTTCTTTTGCAGGCCTGGAATTTTTGTCATCAGTGCTGTTGTCGAAAATTTCGGAAAAACGTCGCATGTCTTAAACTATTTTCGTCACATGTTAGGCAATTTTTCCTGGAACTAGTTGAAATATATTTTTCAACGAACAAAATAAAATCGTTGTATAGCCTTTATTCGTCATTTTTATGACGGTTGACTTTCTGATGCTGTCCAGGATTGACTTGGAGACCTTCTGCATATTAGGCAGACGTGATAACCGCTACATCACAGCACCTGAGCTTGCTCAAGTAGTTTTTCTTTCTTTTTTTGCACACCTGGAATTTTTTGTCATCAGTGCATTTGTCGAAAATTACGGAAAATTTTCGCATGTCTTAATTTATTTTCGTCAAATGTTAGGCAATTTTTCCTGGAGTTAGTTGAAATATATTTTTCAACGAACAAATTCTTTGTACAGTCATTATTCATCATTTTAATGGTAGTTGACTTTCTGATGCTGTCCAGGATTGAATTGGAGAACATCTGCGTGTTAGGCAGACGTGCTAACAGCTACACCACAGCACCTGAGCTTTCTCAAGTAGCTTCTTTTTCTTGTTTTGCAGACCTGGAGTTTTTGTCATCAGTGTAAATGTCAAAAGTTACGGAAAAATTTCACATGTCAGGCAATTTTTCTGGAGTCAGTTTCGCCGTATTTTCCAATGAACAAATTTTTTGTGCAATCCATATTTATCAATTCTATGATACTGCACTTTCTGCTGCTGTCCAGGATCGAACTGGAGACCTTCTGGGAGTAAGTCAGACATGATAACCGCTACACCACAGCCCCTGAGCTTTCACAAGTAGCTTCTTTTTCTTCTTTTGCAGACGTGGAATTTCATCAACAGTGCATTTGTCGAAAATTACGGAAAATTTTAGCATGTTTTAATGTATTGTCGTCACGTATCAGGCAATTTTTCCGGAGTTAGTGGAAATATAATTTTCAACGAACAAAATCTTTGTACAGTCCTTATTCATCATTGTTATGATTATTTTCTTTCTGATGCTGTCCAGGATCGAACTGGAGACCTTCTGCGTGTTAGGCAGACGTGATAACCGCTACACCACAGCACCTGAGCTTCTTAAGTAGCTTTTTTTTATTGTTTTGCAGACTGGAATTTTCGTCATCAGTGCATATTTCAAAAGTTACGAAAAAATTTCGCATGTCTTATATTAATCCCGTCAAGTGTCAGGCAATTTTTCTGGAGTTAGCTTTACCGTATTTTGCATTGAACAAAGTTTTTGTGCAATTCCATTTATCAATTCCATGAAACTGGACTTTTTGATGCTGTCCAGGATCGCACTGGCGACCTTCTGCGTGTAAGGCAGACGTGATAACCGCTACACCACAGCACCTGAGATTTCTCAATGAGCTTCTTTTTCTTCTTTTGCAGACCTGGAATTTTTGTCATCAGTGCTGTTGTCGAAAATTTCGGAAAAACGTCGCATGTCTTAAACTATTTTCGTCACATGTTAGGCAATTTTTCCTGGAAATAGTTGAAATATATTTTTCAACGAACAAAATAAAATCGTTTCTATAGCCTTTATTCGTCATTTTTATGACGGTTGACTTTCTAATGCTGTCCAGGATTGACTTGGAGACCTTCTGCATATTAGGCAGACGTGATAACCGCTACATCACAGCACCTGAGCTTGCTCAAGTAACTTTTCTTTCTTGTTTTGCACACCTGGAATTTTTGTCATCAGTGCATTTGTCGAAAATTTCGGAAAAACTTCGCATGTCCTAATTTATTTTCGTCACATGTTAGCCAATTTTTCCTGGAGTTAGTTGAAATAAATTTTTCAACGAACAAAATTTTGTATAGTCCTTAATCAACGTTTTTATGACAGTTGACTTTCTGATGCTATCCAGGATCGAACTAGAGACCTTCTGCGTGTAAGGCAGACGTGATAACCGCTACACCACAGTTCCTCAGCTTTCTCAAGTAGCTTCTTTTTCTTGTTTTTCAGACCTGGAATTTTGTCATCATTGTATTTATAGAAAATTACGGAAAATTTTTGCATGTCTTAATGTATTGTCGTCACGTATCAGGCAATTTTTCCTGAGTTAGTGGAAACATATTTTTCACCGAACAAAATCTTTGTACAGTCCTTATTCATCATTATTATGATAATTGTCTTTCTGATGCTGTCCAGGATCGAACTGGAGACCTTCTGCGTGTAAGGCAGACGTGATAACCGCTACACAACAGCACCTGAGCTTTCTGAAGTAGCTTCTTTTTCTTGTTTTGCAGACCTGGAATTTTTGTCATCAGTGCATTTGTCGAAAATTTCGGAAAAACTTCGCATGTCTTAATTTATTTTCGTCACATGTCAGGCAGTTTTTCTGGAGTTAGTTGAAATTTATTTTTCAACGAACAAAATCATTGTACAGTCCTTATTCGTCATTTTTATGACGATTGACTTTCTGATGCTGTCCAGGGTTGACTTGGAGACCTTCTGCATGTTCGGCAGACGTGATAACCGCTACATCACCGCATCTGAGCTTACTCAAGTAGCTTCTTTTTCTTGTTTTGCATGAAGACCTGGAATTTTTGTCATCAGTGCAAATGTCAAAAATTACGGAAAAATTTTGCATGTCAGGCAATTTTTCTGGAGTCAGTTTCACCGTATTTTCCAATGAACAAAATCTTTGTGCAATCCATATTTATCAATTCTATGATACTGCACTTTCTGCTGCTGTCCAGGATCGAACTGGAGACCTTCTGCGTGTAAGTCAGACGTGATAACTGCTACACCACAGCTCCTGAGCTTTCAGAAGTAGCTTCTTTTTCTTGTTTTGCAGACCTGGAATTTTGTCATCATTGTATTTATAGAAAATTACGGAAAATTTTTGCATGTCTTAATGTATTGTCGTCACGTATAAGGCAATTTTTCCTGAGTTAGTGGAAATATATTTGTCACCGAACAAAATCTTTGTACAGTCCTTATTCGTCATTATTATGATAATTGTCTTTCTGATGCTGTCCAGGATCGAACTGAAGACCTTTTGCGTGCAAGGCAAACGTGATAACCGCTACACAACAGCACCTGAGCTTTCTGAAGTAGCTTCTTTTTCTTGTTTTGCAAACCTGGAATTTTTGTCATCAGTGCATTTGTCGAAAATTTCGGAAAAACTTCGCATGTCTTAATTTATTTTCGTCACATGTCAGGCAGTTTTTCTGGAGTTAGTTGAAATATATTTTTCAACGAACAAAATCATTGTACAGTCCTTATTCGTCATTTTTATGACGATTGACTTTCTGATGCTGTCCAGGGTTGACTTGGAGACCTTCTGCATGTTCGGCAGACGTGATAACCGCTACATCACAGCATCTGAGCTTACTCAAGTAGCTTCTTTTTCTTGTTTTGCATGAAGACCTGGAATTTTTGTCATCAGTGCAAATGTCAAAAATTACGGAAAAATTTTGCATGTCAGGCAGTTTTTCTGGAGTCAGTTTCACCGTATTTTCCAATGAACAAAATCTTTGTGCAATCCATATTTATTAATTCTATGATACTGCACTTTCTGATGCTGTCCAGGATCGAACTGGAGACCTTCTGCGTGTAAGTGAGACGTGATAACTGCTACACCACAGCTCCTGAGCTTTCAGAAGTAGCTTCTTTTTCTTGTTTTGCAGACCTGGAATTTTATCAACAGTGCATTTGTCGAAAATTACGGAAAATTTTAGCATGTCTTAATGTATTGTCGTCACGTATCAGGAAATTTTTCCGGAGTTAGTGGAAATATAATTTTCAACGAACAAAATGTTTGTACAGTCCTTATTCATCATTGTTCTGATATTTGTCTTTCTGATGCTGTCCAGGATCGAACTGGAGACCTTCTGCCTGTTAGGCAGACGTGATTACCGCTACACCACAGCACCTGAGCTTTCTGAAGTAGCTTCTTTTTCTTGTTTTGCAAACCTGGAATTTTTGTCATCAGTGCATTTGTCGAAAATTTCGGAAAAACTTCGCATGTCTTAATTTATTTTCGTCAAATGTTAGGCAATTTTTCCTGGAGTTAGTTGAAATATATTTTTCAACGAACAAATTTCTTGTACAGTCATTATTCGTCATTTTAATGGTAGTTGACTTTCTAATGCTGTCCAGGATCGAACTGGAGACCTTCTGCGTGTTAGGCAGACGTGATTACCGCTACACCACAGCACCTGAGCTTCTTAAGTTGCTTTTTTTTTAATTGTTTTGCAGACCTGGAATTTTCGTCATCAGTGCATATTTCAAAAGTTACGAAAAAATTTCGCATGTCTTATAGTAATTCCGTAAAGTGTCAGGCAATTTTACTGGAGTTAGTTTTATCGTATTTTGCAATGAACGAAATCTTTGTGCAATTCATATTTATCATTTCTATGATACTGGACTTTCTGATGCTGTCTAGGATCGAATTGGAGACCTTCTGCGTGTAAGGCAAACGTGATAACCGCTACACCACAGCACCTGAGCTTTCTGAAGTAGCTTCTTTTTCTTGATTTGCAGACCTGGAAATTTTGTCATCAGTGCATTTTTCGAAAATTACGGAAAATTTTCGCATGTCTTAATTTATTTTCGTCAAATGTTAGGCAATTTTTCCTGGAGTTAGTTGAAATATATTTTTCAACGAACAAATTTCTTGTACAGTCATTATTCGTCATTTTAATGGTAGTTGACTTTCTAATGCTGTCCAGGATTGACTTGGAGAACATCTGCATGTTAGGCAGACGTGCTAACTGCTACACCACAGCACCTGAGCTTTCCCAAGTAGCTTCTTTTTCTTGTTTTGCAGACCTGGAGTTTTTGTCATCAGTGCAAATGTCAAAAATTACGGAAAAATTTTGCATGTCAGGCAATTTTTCTGGAGTCAGTTCACCGTATTTTCCAATGAACAAAATTTTTGTGCAATCCATATTTATCAATTCTATGATACTGCACTTTCTGATGCTGTCCAGGATCGAACTGGAGACCTTCTGCGTGTACGTCAGACGTGATAACTGCTACACCACAGCTCCTGAGCTTTCAGAAGTAGCTTCTTTTTCTTGTTTTGCAGACCTGGAATTTTATCAACAGTGCATTTGTCGAAAATTACGGAAAATTTTAGCATGTCTTAATGTATTGTCGTCACGTATCAGGCATTTTTTCCGTAGTTAGTGGAAATATAATTTTCAACGAACAAATTGTTTGTACAGTCCTTATTCATCCTTGTTCTGATATTTGTCTTTCTGATGCTGTCCAGGATCGAACTGGAGACCTTCTGCGTGTTAGGCAGACGTGATTACCGCTACACCACAGCACCTGAGCTTCTTAAGTTGTTTTTTTTTATTGTTTTGCAGACCTGGAATTTTCGTCATCAGTGCATATTTCAAAAGTTACGAAAAAATTTCGCATGTCTTATAGTAATTCCGTAAAGTGTCAGGCAATTTTACTGGAGTTAGTTTTACCGTATTTTGCAATGAACGAAATCTTTGTGCAATTCTTATTTATCATTTCTATGAAACTGGACTTTCTGATGCTGTCTAGGAGCGAACTGGAGACCTTCTGCGTGTAAGGCAGACGTGATAACCGCTACACCACAGCACCTGAGCTTTCTGAAGTAGCTTCTTTTTCTTGATTTGCAGACCTGGAAATTTTGTCATCAGTGCGTTTTTCGAAAATTACGGAAATTTTTCGCATGTCTTAATTTATTTTCGTCACATTGTAGGCAATTTTTCCTGGAGTTAGTTGAAATATATTTTTCAACGAACAAATTCTTTGTACAGTCATTATTCGTCATTTTAATGGTAGTTGACTTTCTAATGCTGTCCAGGATTGACTTGGAGAACATCTGCATGTTAGGCAGACGTGCTAACCGCTACACCACAGCACCTGAGTTTTCCCAAGTAGCTTCTTTTTCTTGTTTTGCAGACCTGGAGTTTTTGTCATCAGTGCAAATGTCAAAAATTACGGAAAAATTTTGCATGTCAGGCAATTTTTCTGGAGTCAGTTTCACCGTATTTTCCAATGAACAAAATTTTTGTGCAATCTATATTTATCAATTCTATGATACTGCACTTTCTGATGCTGTCCAGGATCGAACTGGAGACCTTCTGCGTGTAAGTCAGACGTGATAACTGCTACACCACAGCTCCTGAGCTTTCAGAAGTAGCTTCTTTTTCTTGTTTTGCAGACCTGGAATTTTATCAACAGTGCATTTGTCGAAAATTACGGAAAATTTTAGCATGTCTTAATGTATTGTCGTCACGTATCAGGCAATTTTTCCGGAGTACGTGGAAATATAATTTTCAACGAACAAAATGTTTGTACAGTCCTTATTCATCATTGTTCTGATATTTGTCTTTCTGATGCTGTCCAGGATCGAACTGGAGACCTTCTGCCTGTTAGGCAGACGTGATTACCGCTACACCACAGCACCTGAGCTTCTTAAGTTGCTTTTTTTTTTATTGTTTTGCAGACCTGGAATTTTCGTCATCAGTGCATACTTCAAAATTTACGAAAAAATTTCGCATGTCTTATAGTAATTCCGTAAAGTGTCAGGCAATTTTACTGGAGTTAGCTTTACCGTATTTTGCATTGAACAAAATTTTTGTGCAATTCCTATTTATCAATTCCATGAAACTGGACTTTTTGATGCTGTCCAGGATCGCTCTGAAGACCTTCTGCGTGTAAGGCAGACGTGATAACCGCTACATCACAGCACCTGAGCTTGCTCAAGTAGCTTTTCTTTCTTGTTTTGCACACCTGGAATTTTTGTCATCAGTGCATTTGTCGAAAATTTCGGAAAAACTTCGCATGTCTTAATTTATTTTCGTCACATGTTAGCCAATTTTTCCTGGAGTTAATTGAAATAAATTTTTCAACGAACAAAATTTTGTACAGTCCTTATTCAAAGTTCTTATGACAGTTGACTTTCTGATGCTATCTAGGATCGAACTGGAGACCTTCTGCGTGTAAGGCAGACGTGATAACCGCTACACCACAGCACCTGAGCTTCTTAAGTTGCTTTTTTTTTATTGTTTTGCAGACCTGGAAATTTTGTCATCAGTGCATTTTTCGAAAATTACGGAAAATTTTCGCATGTCTTAATTTATTTTCGTCAAATGTTAGGCAATTTTCCCTGGAGTTAGTTGAAATATATTTTTCAACGAACAAATTTCTTGTACAGTCATTATTCGTCATTATTATGATAATTGTCTTTCTGATGCTGTCCAGGATCGAACTGGAGACCTTCTGCGTGTAAGGCAGACGTGATAACCGCTACACCACAGTTCCTCAGCTTTCTAAAGTAGCTTCTTTTTCTTGTTTTGCAGACCTGGAATTTTTGTCATCAGAAGATTTGTCGAAAATTTCGGAAAAACTTCGCATGTCTTAATTTATTTTCGTCACATGTTAGGCAATTTTTTCTGGAGTTAAGGAAAAATATTTTTCAACGAACAAAATCTTTGTACATTCCTTATTCATCATTATTATGATAATTGTCTTTCTGATGCTATCCAAGATCGAACGTGAGACCTTCTGCGTGTTAGGCAGACGTGATAACCGCTACACCACAGCACCTGAGCTTCTTAAGTAGCTTCTTTTTCTTGTTTTGCACACCGGGAATTTTCGTCATCAGTGCATTTATCGAATGTCTTATTGTAATTTCGTCTCTTGTCAGGCAAAGTTCTGGAGTTAGTTTTACCGTATTTTGCAATGAACGAAATCTTTGTGCAATTCCTATTTATCATTTCTATGAAACTGGACTTTCAGATGCTGTCTAGGATCGAACTGGAGACCTTCTGCGTGTAAGGCAGACGTGATAACCGCTACATCACAGCACCTGAGCTTTCTGAAGTAGCTTCTTTTTCTTGTTTTGCAGACCTGGAGTTTTTGTCATCAGTGCATTTGTCGAAAATTTCGGAAAAACTTCGCATGTCTTAATTTGTTTTCGTCACATGTTAAGCAATTTTTTCCTGGAGTTAATGAAAAATATTTTTCAACGAACAAAATCTTTGTACAGTCCTTATTCATCATTATTATGATAATTATCTTTCTGATGCTGTCCAGGATCGAACTGGAGACCTTCTGCGTGTTAAGCAGACGTGATAACCGCTACACCACAGCACCTGAGCTTTTTAAGTAGCTTCTTTTTCTTGTTTTGCACACCTGGAATTTTCGTCATCAGTGCATTTATCAAAAATTTCGGAAAAACTTCGCATGTCTTATTGTAATTTCGTCACTTGTCAGGCAAAGTTCTGGAGTTAGTTTTACCGTATTTTGCAATGAACGAAATCTTTGTGCAATTCCTATTTATCATTTCTATGAAACTGGACTTTCAGATGCTGTCTAGGATCGAACTGGAGACCTTCTGCGTGTAAGGCAGACGTGATAACCGCTACATCACAGCACCTGAGCTTTCTGAAGTAGCTTCTTTTTCTTGTTTTGCAGACCTGGAGTTTTTGTCATCAGTGCATTTGTCGAAAATTTCGGAAAAACTTCGCATGTCTTAATTTGTTTTCGTCACATGTTAAGCAATTTTTTCCTGGAGTTAATGAAAAATATTTTTCAACGAACAAAATCTTTGTACAGTCCTTATTCATCATTATTATGATAATTATCTTTCTGATGCTGTCCAGGATCGAACTGGAGACCTTCTGCGTGTTAAGCAGACGTGATAACCGCTACACCACAGCACCTGAGCTTTTTAAGTAGCTTCTTTTTCTTGTTTTGCACACCTGGAATTTTCGTCATCAGTGCATTTATCAAAAATTTCGGAAAAACTTCGCATGTCTTATTGTAATTTCGTCACTTGTCAGGCAAAGTTCTGGAGTTAGTTTTACCGCATTTTGCAATGAACGAAATCTTTGTGCAATTCCTATTTATCATTTCTATAAAACTGGACTTTTTGATGCTGTCTAGGATCGAACTGGAGACCTTCTGCGTGTAAGGCAGACGTAATAACCGCTACACCACATCACCTGAGCTTTCTGAAGTAGCTTCTTTTTCTTGTTTTGCAGACCTGGAATTTTTGTCATCAGTGAATTTATCGGAAATAACGAAAAATTTTCGCAAGTCTTGATGAATTTTTGTCACGTGTCAGGCAGTTTTTCTGGAGTTAGTTGAAATATATTTTTCAACGAACAAAATCATTGTACAGTCCTTATTAGTCATTTTTATGACGATTGACTTCCTGATGCTGTCCAGGGTTGACTTGGAGACCTTCTGCATGTTAGGCAGACGTGATAACCGCTACATCACAGCATCTGAGCTTACTCAAGTAGCTTCTTTTTCTTGTTTTGCATGAAGACCTGGAATTTTTGTCATCAGTGCATTTTTCGAAAATTACGGAAAATTTTCGCATGTCTTAATTTATTTTCGTCACATGTTAGGCAATTTTTCCTGGAGTTAATTGAAATATAATTTTCAACGAACAAAATTTTTGAACAGTCGTTATTCATCAATAGGATCGATTTGGAGACCTTCTGCGTGTGAGGCAGACTTGAGAACAGCTACACCACAGCACCTCAGCTTTCTCAAGTAGCTTCTTTTTCTTGTTTTGCAGACCTGGATTTTTTGTCATCAGTGCATTTGACAAAAGTTACGGAAAAATTTCGCATGTCTTATTGTTATTTCGTCACGTGTCAGGCAATTTTTCTGGAGTTAGTTTTACCCTATTTTGCAATGAACAAAATCTTTGTGCAATTCCTGTTTATCAATTCTATGAATTTGGACTTTCTGATGCTGTCCAGGATCGAACTGAAGACCTTCTACATGTAAGGCAGACGTGATAACCGCTACACCACAGCACCTGAGTTTGCGCAAGTAGCTTCTTTTTCTTGTTTTGCTCACCTGGAATTTTCTTCATCAATGCATTTGTCGAAAATTTCGGAAAAACTTCGCATGTCTTAATTTATTTTCGTCACATGTTAGGCAATTTTTCCTGGAGTTAATGAAAAATATTTTTCAACGAACAAATTCTTTGTACAAATATTATTCATCATTTTTATGTTAGTTGACTTTCTGATGCTGTCCAGGACTGAATTGGAAACCTTCTGCGTGTTAGGCAGACGTGATAACCGCTACACCACAGCTCCTGAGCTTTCACAAGTAGCTTCTTTTTCTTGTTTTGCAGACCTGGATTTTTATCAACAGTGCATTTGTCGAAAATTACGGAAAATTTTCGCATGTCTTAATTTATTTTCGTCACATGTTAGGCAATTTTTCCTGGAGTTAGTTGAAATATATTTTTCAACGAACAAATTTCTTGTACAGTCATTATTCGTCATTTTAATGGTAGTTGACTTTCTAATGCTGTCCAGGATTGACTTGGAGAACATCTGCATGTTAGGCAGACTTGAGAACAGCTACACCACAGCACCTCAGCTTTCTCAAGTAGCTTCTTTTTCTTGTTTTGCAGACCTGGATTTTTTGTCATCAGTGCATTTGTCAAAAGTTCCGGAAAAATTTCGCATGTCTTGTTGTTATTTCGTCACGTGTCAGGCAATTTTTCTGGAGTTAGTTTTACCCTATTTTGCAATGGACAAAATCTTTGTGCAATTCCTGTTTATCAATTCTATGAATTTGGACTTTCTGATGCTGTCCAGGATCGAACTGAAGACCTTCTACGTGTATGGCAGACGTGATAACCGCTACTCCACAGCACCTGAGCTTGCGCAAGTAGCTTCTTTTTCTTGCTTTGCAGACCTGGAAATTTTTTCATCAGTGCATTTGTCGAAAATTACGGAAAAACTTCGCATGTCTTAATTTATTTTCGTCACGTGTCAGGCAATTTTTCTGGAGTAAGTTTAAACGTTATTTCCAATGAACAAAATCTTTGTGCAATCCATATTTATCAATTTTTTGGAACTGGACTTTCTGATGCTGTCCAGGATCGAACTGAAGGCATTTTGTGTGTAAGGCAGACGTGACAACCGCTACACCACAGCACCTGAGCTTTCGCAAGTAGCTTCTTTTTCTTGTTTTGCAGACCTGGAATTTTTGTTATCAGTGCATTTGTCGAAGATTACGGAAAAACTTGCATTTCTTAATGAATTTTCGTCACGTGTCAGGCAATTTTTCTGGAGTTATTTGAAATGTAGTTTCCAGCTAACAAAATTTTTGTACAATCCTCATTTTCCATTTTCATAAGAATTGATTTCCTGATATTGTTCAGGATCGAACTGGAGGCCTTCTGCTTGTTAGGCAGACGTGATAACCGCTACACCACAGCACCTGAGCTTTGTCAAGGAGCTTCTTTTTCTTGTTTTGCGCACCAGGAATTTTTGTCCTTAGTGCATTTGTCAAAAGTTTCGGGAAAATTTCGCATGCCTTAATCTATTTTCGTCACATGTCAGACAATTTTTCTGGAGTTAGTTTAAACGTTATTTCCAATGAACAGAATCTTTGTGCAATCCATCTTTATGAATTCTTTGGAACTGGATTTTCTGATGCTGTCCAGGATCGAACTGAAGTCATTTTGTGTGTAAGGCAGACGTGATAACCGCTACACCACAGCAGCACCTGAGCTTTCTCAAGTAATAATTTTTTTCTTGTTTTGCAGACCTGGATTTTTTGTCATCAGTGCATTTGTCAAAAGTTTTGGGAAAATTTCGCATGCCTTAATCTATTTTCGTCACATGTCAGACAATTTTTCTGGAGTTAGTTTAAACGTTATTTCCAAAGAACAGAATCTTTGTGCAATCCATATTTATCAATTCTTTGGAACTGGACTTTCTGATGCTGTCCAGGATCGAACTGAAGTCATTTTGTGTGTAAGGCAGACGTGACAACCGCTACACCACAGCACCTGAGCTTTCGCAAGTAGCTTCTTTTTCTTGTTTTGCAGACCTGGAATTTTTGTTATCAGTGCATTTGTCGAAGATTACGGAAAAACTTGCATTTCTTAAAGAATTTTCGTCACGTGTCAGGCAATTTTTCTGGAGTTATATGAAATGTAGTTTCCAGCTAACAAAAATTTTGTACAATCCTCATTTTCCATTTTCATAAGAATTGATTTCCTGATATTGTTCAGGATCGAACTGGAGGCCTTCTGCTTGTTAGGCAGACGTGATAACCGCTACACCACAGCACCTAAGCTTTGACAAGGAGCTTCTTTTTCTTGTTTTGCGCACCAGGAATTTTTGTCCTTAGTGCATTTGTCAAAATTTCGGGAAAATTTTGCATGCCTTAATCTATTTTCGTCACATGTCAGACAATTTTTCTGGAGTTAGTTTAAACGTTATTTCCAATGAACAGAGTCTTTGTGCACTCCATATTTATCAATTCTTTGGAACTGGACTTTCTGATGCTGTCCAGGATCGAACTGAAGTCATTTTGTGTGTAAGGCAGACGTGATAACCGCTACACCACAGCAGCACCTGAGCTTTCTCTAATAATAATTTTTTTCTTGTTTTGCAGACCTGGATTTTTTGTCATCAGTGCATTTGTCAAAAGTTTTGGGAAAATTTCGCATGCCTTAAACTATTTTCGTCACATGTCAGACAATTTTTCTGGAGTTAGTTTAAACGTTATTTCCAAAGAACAGAATCTTTGTGCAATCCATATTTATCAATTCTTTGGAACTTGACTTTCTGATGCTGTCCAGGATCGAACTGAAGTCATTTTGTGTGTAAGGCAGACGTGACAACCGCTACACCACAGCACCTGAGCTTTCGCAAGTAGCTTCTTTTTCTTGTTTTGCAGACCTGGAATTTTTGTTATCAGTGAATTTGTCGAAGATTACGGAAAAACTTGCATTTCTTATTGAATTTTCGTCACGTGTCAGGCAATTTTTCGAGTTATTTGAAATTTAGTTTCCAGCTCACAAAATTTTTGTACAATCCTCATTTTCCATTTTCATAAGAATTGATTTCCTGATATTGTTCCGGATCGAACTGGAGGCCTTCTGCTTGTTAGGCAGACGTGATAACCGCTACACCACAGCACCTGAGCTTTGTCAAGTAGCTTCTTTTTCTTGTTTTGCGCACCAGGAATTTTTGTCCTTAGTGCATTTGTCAAAAGTTTTGGAAATATTTCGCATGCCTTAATCTATTTTCGTCACATGTCAGACAATTTTTCTGGAGTTAGTTTTACCCTATTTTGCAATGAACAAAATCTTTGTGCAATTCCTGTTTATCAATTCTATGAATTTGGACTTTCTGATGCTGTCCAGGATCGAACTGAAGACCTTCTACATGTAAGGCAGACGTGATAACCGCTACACCACAGCACCTGAGTTTGCGCAAGTAGCTTCTTTTTCTTGTTTTGCTCACCTGGAATTTTCTTCATCAATGCATTTGTCGAAAATTTCGGAAAAACTTCGCATGTCTTAATTTATTTTCGTCACATGTTAGGCAATTTTTCCTGGAGTTAATAAAAAATATTTTTCAACGAACAAATTCTTTGTACAAATATTATTCATCATTTTTATGTTAGTTGACTTTCTGATGCTGTCCAGGACTGAATTGGAAACCTTCTGCGTGTTAGGCAGACGTGATAACCGCTACACCACAGCTCCTGAGCTTTCACAAGTAGCTTCTTTTTCTTGTTTTGCAGACCTGGATTTTTATCAACAGTGCATTTGTCGAAAATTACGGAAAATTTTCGCATGTCTTAATTTATTTTCGTCACATGTTAGGCAATTTTTCCTGGAGTTAGTTGAAATATATTTTTCAACGAACAAATTTCTTGTACAGTCATTATTCGTCATTTTAATGGTAGTTGACTTTCTAATGCTGTCCAGGATTGACTTGGAGAACATCTGCATGTTAGGCAGACTTGAGAACAGCTACACCACAGCACCTCAGCTTTCTCAAGTAGCTTCTTTTTCTTGTTTTGCAGACCTGGATTTTTTGTCATCAGTGCATTTGTGAAAAGTTCCGGAAAAATTTCGCATGTCTTGTTGTTATTTCGTCACGTGTCAGGCAATTTTTCTGGAGTTAGTTTTACCCTATTTTGCAATGGACAAAATCTTTGTGCAATTCCTGTTTATCAATTCTATGAATTTGGACTTTCTGATGCTGTCCAGGATCGAACTGAAGACCTTCTACATGTAAGGCAGACGTGATAACCGCTACACCACAGCACCTGAGTTTGCGCAAGTAGCTTCTTTTTCTTGTTTTGCTCACCTGGAATTTTCTTCATCAATGCATTTTGTCGAAAATTTCGGAAAAACTTCGCATGTCTTAATTTATTTTCGTCACGTGTCAGGCAATTTTTCTGGAGTAAGTTTAAACGTTATTTCCAATGAACAAAATCTTTGTGCAATCCATATTTATCAATTTTTTGGAACTGGACTTTCTGATGCTGTCCAGGATCGAACTGAAGGCATTTTGTGTGTAAGGCAGACGTGACAACCGCTACACCACAGCACCTGAGCTTTCGCAAGTAGCTTCTTTTTCTTGTTTTGCAGACCTGGAATTTTTGTTATCAGTGCATTTGTCGAAGATTACGGAAAAACTTGCATTTCTTAATGAATTTTCGTCACGTGTCAGGCAATTTTTCTGGAGTTATTTGAAATGTAGTTTCCAGCTAACAAAATTTTTGTACAATCCTCATTTTCCATTTTCATAAGAATTGATTTCCTGATATTGTTCAGGATCGAACTGGAGGCCTTCTGCTTGTTAGGCAGACGTGATAACCGCTACACCACAGCACCTGAGCTTTGTCAAGGAGCTTCTTTTTCTTGTTTTGCGCACCAGGAATTTTTGTCCTTAGTGCATTTGTCAAAAGTTTCGGGAAAATTTCGCATGCCTTAATCTATTTTCGTCACATGTCAGACAATTTTTCTGGAGTTAGTTTAAACGTTATTTCCAAAGAACAGAATCTTTGTGCAATCCATATTTATCAATTCTTTGGAACTGGACTTTCTGATGCTGTCCAGGATCGAACTGAAGTCATTTTGTGTGTAAGGCAGACGTGACAACCGCTACACCACAGCACCTGAGCTTTCGCAAGTAGCTTCTTTTTCTTGTTTTGCAGACCTGGAATTTTTGTTATCAGTGCATTTGTCGAAGATTACGGAAAAACTTGCATTTCTTAAAGAATTTTCGTCACGTGTCAGGCAATTTTTCTGGAGTTATATGAAATGTAGTTTCCAGCTAACAAAATTTTTGTACAATCCTCATTTTCCATTTTCATAAGAATTGATTTCCTGATATTGTTCAGGATCGAACTGGAGGCCTTCTGCTTGTTAGGCAGACGTGATAACCGCTACACCACAGCACCTAAGCTTTGTCAAGGAGCTTCTTTTTCTTGTTTTGCGCACCAGGAATTTTTGTCCTTAGTGCATTTGTCAAAATTTCGGGAAAATTTTGCATGCCTTAATCTATTTTCGTCACATGTCAGACAATTTTTCTGGAGTTAGTTTAAACGTTATTTCCAATGAACAGAGTCTTTGTGCACTCCATATTTATCAATTCTTTGGAACTGGACTTTCTGATGCTGTCCAGGATCGAACTGAAGTCATTTTGTGTGTAAGGCAGACGTGATAACCGCTACACCACAGCAGCACCTGAGCTTTCTCAAATAATAATTTTTTTCTTGTTTTGCAGACCTGGATTTTTTGTCATCAGTGCATTTGTCAAAAATTTTGGGAAAATTTCGCATGCCTTAAACTATTTTCGTCACATGTCAGACAATTTTTCTGGAGTTAGTTTAAACGTTATTTCCAAAGAACAGAATCTTTGTGCAATCCATATTTATCAATTCTTTGGAACTTGACTTTCTGATGCTGTCCAGGATCGAACTGAAGTCATTTTGTGTGTAAGGCAGACGTGACAACCGCTACACCACAGCACCTGAGCTTTCGCAAGTAGCTTCTTTTTCTTGTTTTGCAGACCTGGAATTTTTGTTATCAGTGCATTTGTCGAAGATTACGGAAAAACTTGCATTTCTTATTGAATTTTCGTCAGGTGTCAGGCAATTTTTCGAGTTATTTGAAATTTAGTTTCCAGCTCACAAAATTTTTGTACAATCCTCATTTTCCATTTTCATAAGAATTGATTTCCTGATATTGTTCCGGATCGAACTGGAGGCCTTCTGCTTGTTAGGCAGACGTGATAACCGCTACACCACAGCACCTGAGCTTTGTCAAGTAGCTTCTTTTTCTTGTTTTGCGCACCAGGAATTTTTGTCCTTAGTGCATTTGTCAAAAGTTTTGGAAATATTTCGCATGCCTTAATCTATTTTCGTCACATGTCAGACAATTTTTCTGGAGTTCGTTTAAACGTTATTTCCAATTAACAGAATCTTTGTGCAATCCATATTTATCCATTCTTTGAAACTGGACTTTCTGATGCTGTCCAGGATCGAACTGAAGTCATTTTGTGTGTAAGGCAGACGTGACAACCGCTACACCACAGCACCTGAGCTTTCGCAAGTAGCTTCTTTTTCTTGTTTTGCAGACCTGGAATTTTTGTTATCAGTGCATTTGTCGAAAATTATGGAAAATTTTGCATGTCTTAATGAATTTTCGTCACGTGTTAGGCAATTTTTCTGGAGTTATTTGAAATATAATTTCCAGCGAACAAAATTTTTGTACAATCCTTATTTTTCGTTTTCATAAGAATTGATTTCCTGATATTGTTCAGGATCGAACTGGAGGCCTTCTGCGTGATAGGCAGACGTGATAACCGCTACACCACAGCACCTGAGCTTTGGCAAGTAGCTTCTTTTTCTTGTTTTGCGCACCAGGAATTTTTGTCCTCATTGCATTTGTCGAAAGTTTCGGGAAAGTTTCGCATGTCTATATCTATTTTCGTCACATGTCAGGCAATTTTTCTGGAGTTAGTGAAATATTATTTTCAACGAACAAAATGTGTGTACAGTCATCTGATTCATCATTTTATGATAATTGACTCTGTGATGCTATCCAGGACCGAACTGGAGACCTGCTGCGTGTTAGGCAGACGTGATAACCGCTACACCACAGCACCTGAGCTTTCTTAAGTAGCTTCTTTTTCTTGGTTTGCAGACCTGGATTTTTTGTCATCATTACCTTTGTCGGAAGTTACTGAAAATTTTTGCATGTCTTATTGTATTTTAATCACGTGTTAGTTTAAACGTTATTTTCAATGAACAAAATCTTTGTGCAATCCATATTTATCATTTCTATGTACTGGACTTTCTGATGCTCTCCAGGATTGAACTGAAGACATTCTGCGTGTCAGGCAGACATCATAACCGCTACACCACAGCACTTGAGCGTTCTCAAGTAGCTTCTTTTTCTTGTTTTGCAGACCTGGAATTTTGGTGATGAGTGCATTTGTCAAAAGTTTCGGGAAAATTTCGCATGCCTTAATCTATTTTCGTCACATGTCAGGCAATTTTTCTGGAGTTAGTTGAAATATTATTTTTGACGAACAAAATCTCTTGACAGTCCTGTTTCATCATTTTTAAGATAATTGACTCTCTGATGCTGTCCAGGATCGAACTGGAGCCCTTCTGCGTGTTAGGCAGACGTGATAACCGCTACACCACAGCACCTGAGCTTTCTTAAGTAGCTTCTTTTTCTTGTTTTGCAGACCTGGATATTTCGTCATCAGTGCCTTTGCCGAAAGTTATGGAAAATTTTCGCATGTCTTATTGTATTTTGATCACGTGTCAGGCAATTTTTCTGGAGTAAGTTTAAACTTTATTTCCAATGAACAAAATCTTTGTGCAATCCATATTTATCAATGCTATGATACTGGAAGTTCTGATGCTCTCAAGGATTGAAATGAAGACATTCTGCGTGTTAGGCAGACATAATAACCGCTACACCACAGCACCTGAGCTTTCTCAAGTAGCTTCCTTTTCTTGTTTTGCAGACCTGGAATTTTGGTCATTAGTGCATATGTCGAAAATTACGGAAAAACTTGCATTTTTTAATCTATTTTCGTCACATGTCAGGCAATTTTTCTGGATTTAGTTGAAATATTAATTTCAACGAACAAAATGTTTGTACAGTCCTGATTCATAATTTTTACGACAATAGACTTTCTGATGCTGTCCAGGATCGAACTGGAGACCTTCTGCGTGTTAGCCAGACGTGATAACCGCTACACCACAGCACCTGAGCTTTCTTAAGTAGCTTCTTTTTCTTGTTTTGCAGACCTGGATAATTCGTCATCAGTGCCTTTGCCGAAAATTACGGAAAAACTTGCATGTCTTAATGAATTTTCGTCACGTGTTAGGCAATTTTTCTGGAGTTATTTGAAATGTAGTTTCCAGCTAACAAAGTTTTTGTACAATCCTCATTTTCCATTTTCATAAGAATTGATTTCCTGATATTGTTCAGGATCGAACTGGAGGCCTTCTGCTTTTTAGGCAGACGTGATAACCGCTACACCACAGCACCTGAGCTTTCTCAAGTAGCTTCTTTTTCTTGTTTTACAGACCAGGAATTTTGTTGATCAGTGCATTTGTCAAAAGTTTCGGGAAAATTTTGCATGCCTTAATCTATTTTCGTCACATGTCAGGCAATTTTTCTGGAGTTAGTTGAAATATTACTTTCGACGAACAAAATCTCTTTACAGTCCTGTTCATCATTTTTAAGATAATTGACTCTCTGATGCTGTCCAGGATCGAACTGGAGCCCTTCTGCGTGTTAGGCAGACGTGATAACCGCTACACCACAGCACCTGAGCTTTCTTAAGTAGCTTCTTTTTCTTGTTTTGCAGACCTGGATATTTCGTCATCAGTGCCTTTGCCGAAAGTTATGGAAAATTTTCGCATGTCTTATTGTATTTTGATCACGTGTCAGGCAATTTTTCTGGAGTAAGTTTAAACCTTATTTCCAATGAACAAAATCTTTGTGCAATCCATATTTATCAATTCTATGATACTGGAATTTCTGATGCTCTCAAGGATTGAACTGAAGACATTCTGCGTGTTAGGCAGACATCATAACCGCTACACCACAGCACCTGAGCTTTCTCAAGTAGCTTCTTTTTCTTGTTTTGCAGACCTGGAATTTTGGTCATTAGTGCATATGTCGAAAGTTACGGAAAAACTTGCATTTCTTAATGAATTTTCGTCACGTGTCAGGCAATTTTTCTGGAGTTATTTGAAATGTAGTTTCCAGCTAACAAAATTTTTGTACAATCCTCATTTTCCATTTTCATAAGAATTGATTTCCTGATATTATTCAGGATCGCTTTGTAGACCTTCTGCGTGTGAGGCAGACGTGATAACAGCTACACCACAGCACCTGAGATTTCTCAAGTAGCTTCATTTTGTTGTTTCGCAGACCTGGAATTGTTGTCATCAGTGCATTTGTCAAAAGTTTCGGGAAAATTTCGCTTGCCTTAATCTATTTTCGTCACATGTCAGACAATTTTTCTGGAGTTAGTTTAAACGTTTTTTCCGATGAACAGAATCTCTGTGCAATCCATATTTATCAATTCTTTGAAACTGGACTTTCTGATGCTGTCCAGGATCGAACTGAAGTCATTTTGTGTGTAAGGCAGACGTGACAACCGCTACACCACAGCACCTGAGCTTACGCAAGTAGCTTCTTTTTCTTGTTTTGCAGACCTGGAATTTTTTTCATCAGTGCATTTGTCGAAAATTACGGAAAAACTTGCATTTCTTAATGAATTTGCGTCACGTGTCAGGCAATTTTTCTGGAGTAAGTTTAAACGTTATTTCCAATGAACAAAATCTTTGTGCAATCCATATTTATCAATTCTATGATACTGGACTTTCTGATGCTCTCCAGGATTGAACTGAAGACATTCTGCGTGTTAGGCAGACATCATAACCGCTACACCACAGCACTTGAGCTTTCTCAAGTAGCTTCTTTTTCTTGTTTTGCAGACCTGGAATTTTGGTCATCAGTGCATTTGTCGAAAATTACGGAAAAACTTGCATTTCTCAATGAATTTGCGTCACGTGTCAGGCAAAATTTTTCTGGAGTTATTTGAAATATAGTTTCCAGCTAACAAAATTTTTGTACAATCCTTATTTTCCATTTTCATAAGAATTGATTTCCTGATATTGTGCAGGATTGAACTGGAGGCCTTCTGCGTGATAGGCAGACGTGATAACCGCTACTCCACAGCACCTGAGCTTTCACAAGTAGCTTCTTTTTCTTGTTTTGCGCACCAGGAATTTTTGTCCTCAGTGCATTTGTCAAAAGTTTCGGGAAAATTTCGCATGCCTTAATCTATTTTCGTCACATGTCAGGCAGTTTTTCTGGAGTTAGTTGAAATATTATTTTCGACGAACAAAATGTCTGTACAGTCCTGATTCATCATTTTTACGATAATTGACTTTCTGATGCTGTCCAGGATCGAACTGGAGACCTTCTGCGTGTGAGTCAGACGTGATAACCGCTACACCACAGCACCTGAGCTTTCTTAAGTAGCTTCTTTTTCTTGGTTTGCAGACCTGGATATTTCGTCATCAGTGCCTTTGCCGAAAGCTCCTGAAAATTTTTGCATGTCTTATTGTATTTTAATCACGTGTCAGGCAATTTTTCTAGGGTAAGTTAAAACGTTATTTCCAATGAACAAAATCTTTGTGCGATCCATATTTATCAATTCTATGATACTGCACTTTCTGATGCTCTCCAGGATTGAATTGAAGACATTCTGCGTGTTAGGCAGACATCATAACCGCTACACCACAGCACCTGCTGAGCTTTCTCAAGTAGCTTCTTTTTCTTGTTTTGCAGACCTGGAATTTTGGTCATCAGTGCATTTGTCGAAAATTACGGAAAAACTTGCATTTCTTAATGTATTTTCGTCACGTGTCAGGCAATTTTTCTGGAGTTTTTTGAAATATAGTTTCCAGCTAACAAAATTTTTGTACAATCCTTATTTTCCATTTTCATAAGAATTTATTTCCTGATATTGTTCAGGATCGAACTGGAGGCCTTCTGCGTGTTAGGCAGACGTGATAACCGCTACACCACATCACCTGAGCTTTCTCAAGTAGCTTCTTTTTCTTGTTTTGCGCACCACGAATTTTTCTCCTCAGTGCATTTGTCAAAAGTTTCGGACATCATATTTCTTTTCGCTTGCCTTAATCTATTTTCGTCACATGTCAGGCAATTTTTCTGGAGTTAGTTGAAAAATTATTTTCGACGAACAAAATGTCTGTACAGTCCTGATTCCTCATTTTTACGATAATTGACTTTCTGATGCTGTCCAGGATCGAACTGGAGACCTTCTGCGTGTTAGGCAGACGTGATAACCGCTACACCACAGCACCTGAGCTTTCTGAAGTAGCTTCTTTTTCTTGTTTTGCAGACCTGGATATTTCGTCATCAGTGCCTTTGCCGAAAGTTACTGAAAATGTTCGCATGTCTTATTGTATTTTAATCACGTGTCAGGCAATTTTTCTGGAGTAAGTTTAAACGTTATTTCCAATGAACAAAATCTTTGTGCAATCCATATTTATCATTGCTATGATACTGGAATTTCTGAAGCTCTCAAGGATTGAATTGAAGACATTCTGCGTGTTAGGCAGACATCATAACCGCTAAACCACAGCACCTGAGCTTTCTCAAGTAGCTTCTTTTTCTTGTTTTGCAGACCTGGAATTTTGGTCATCAGTGCATTTGTCGAAAATTACGGAAAAACTTGCATTTCTTAATGTATTTTCGTCACGTGTCAGGCAATTTTTCTGGAGTTTTTTGAAATATAGTTTCCAGCTAACAAAATTTTTGTACAATCCTTATTTTCCTTTTTCATAAGAATTGATTTCCTGAGATTATTCAGGATCGAACTGGAGGCCTTCTGCGTGTTAGGCAGACGTGATAACCGCTACACCACAGCACCTGAGCTTTCTAAAGTAGCTTCTTTTTCTTGTTTTGCGCTCCAGGAATTTTTGTCCTCAGTGCATTTGTCAAAAGTTTCGGACATCATATTTCTTTTAGCATGCCTTAATCTTTTTTCGTCACATGTCAGGCAATTTTTCCGGAGTTAGTTGAAAAATTATTTTCGACGAACAAAATGTCTGTACAGTCCCTATTCATCATTTTTACGATAATTGACTTTCTGATGCTGTCAAGGATCGAACTGGAGACCTTCTGCGTGTTAGGCAGACGTGATAACCGCTACACCACAGCACCTGAGCTTTCTCAAGTAGCTCCTTTTTCTTGTTTCGCAGACCTGGATATTTCGTCATCAGTGCCTTCGCCGAAAGTTACTGAAAATGTTCGCATGTCTTATTGTATTTTAATCACGTGTCAGGCAATTTTTCTGGAGTAAGTTTAAACGTTATTTCCAATGAACAAAATCTTTGTGCAATCCATATTTATCAATTCTATGATACTGGACTTTGTGATACTCCAGGATTGCACTGAAGACATTCTGCGTGTTAGGCAGACATCATAACCGCTACACAACAGCACCTGAGTTTTCTCAAGTAGCTTCTTTTTCTTGTTTTGCAGACTGGAATTTTTATCATCAGTGCGTTTGTCGAAAATTTCGGAAAAATTTCGCATGTCTCAATGAATTTTCGTCACGTGTTAGGCAATTTTTCTGGAGTTAGTTGAAATATAATTTCCAACGAGCAAAATCTTTGTACATTCCTTATTAATCGTTTTAATGATAATTGATTTTCTGATGCTGTCCAGGATCCAACTGGAGACCTTCTGCGTGTGAGTCAGACGTGATAACCGCTACACCACAGCACCTGATATTTCTCAAGTAGCTTCTTTTTGTTGTTTCGCAGACCTGGAATTTTTGTCCTCAGTGCATTTGTCAAAAGTTTCGGGAAAATTTCGCATGTCTTAATCTATTTTCGTCTTCGTCACATGTCAGGCAATTTTTTTGGAGTTAGTTTAAACGTTATTTCCAATGAACAAAATTTTTGTGCAATCCATATTTATCAATTATATGCTACTGGACTTTCCGATGCTGTCCAGGATCAAACTTTAACGTAGGCTGTAGAGTTGGGTAGGCCTCGCAGATCTGCTGTGCTATTCCTGCGCTCATTTGGAAATCACTCGAGACGCAATGGGATATAGGGCCAGGGAAATGCAACAGAT
Source organism: Symsagittifera roscoffensis (assembly GCF_963678635.1). Classification (NCBI taxonomy): domain Eukaryota; kingdom Metazoa; phylum Xenacoelomorpha; order Acoela; family Convolutidae; genus Symsagittifera; species Symsagittifera roscoffensis. The sequence goes on from NC_087067.1 coordinate 18,493,469, forward strand.
CTCCTGTGCCAAATATGATAACCGCTACACCACCGCACCTGATATTTCCCAAGTAGCTTCTTTTTGTTGTTTCGCAGACCTGGAATTGTTGTCATCAGTGCATTTGTCAAAAGTTTCGGGAAAATTTCGCATTTTTTAATCGATTTTCGTCACATGTCAGGCAATTTTTCTGGATTTAGTTGAAATATTAATTTCAACGAACAAAATGTTTGTACAGTCCTGATTCATAATTTTTACGACAATAGACTTTCTGATGCTGTCCAGGATCGAACTGGAGACCTTCTGCGAGTTAGCCAGACGTGATAACCGCTACTCCACAGCACCTGAGCTTTCTTAAGAAGCTTCTTTTTCTTGTTTTGCAGACCTGGAATTTTTGTCATCAGTGCCTTTGTCGAAAGTTACGGAAAATTTTCGCATGTCTTATTGTTTTTCAATCACGTATCAAGCAATTTTTCTGGATTTAGTTCAAACGTTACTTCCAATGAACAAAATCTTTAAGCAATCCTTATTTATCAATTCTATGAAACTGGACTTTCTGATGCTGTCCAGGATCGAACTGAAGACATTTTGCGTGTAAGGTAGACGTGATAACCGCTACACCACAGCACCTGAGCTTTCTCACGTAGCTTCTTTTTCTTTTTTTGCAGACCTGGAATTTTGGTCATCAGTGCATTTGTCGAAACTTACGGAAAAATTTGCATGTCTTAATGAATTTTCGTCACGTGTCAGGCAATTTTTCTGCAGTTATTTGAAATATAGTTTCCAGCTAAGAACATTTTTGTACAATCCTTATTTTCCTTTTTCATGAGAATTGATTTTCTGATATTGTCCAGGATTGAATTGAAGACCTTCCGCGTGTTAGGCAGACGTGATAACCGGTACACCACAGCACCTGAGCTTCATTAAGTAGCTTCTTTTTCTTGTTTTGCAGACCTGGAATTTTTGTCATCAGTGCATTTGTCGAAAATTACGGAAAATTTTGCATGTCTTGATGAATTTTCGTCACGTGTCAGGCAATTTTTCTGCAGTTATTTGAAATATAGTTTCCAGCTAAGAACATTTTTGTACAATCCTTATTTTCCTTTTTCATGAGAATTGATTTTCTGATATTGTCCAGGATTGAATTGAAGACCTTCCGCGTGTTAGGCAGACGTGATAACCGGTACACCACAGCACCTGAGCTTCATTAAGTAGCTTCTTTTTCTTGTTTTGCAGACCTGGAATTTTTGTCATCAGTGCATTTGTCGAAAATTACGGAAAATTTTGCATGTCTTGATGAATTTTCGTCACGTGTCAGGCAATTTTTCTGCAGTTGTTTGAAATATAGTTTCCAGCTAAGAACATTTTTGTACAATCCTTATTTTCCTTTTTCATGAGAATTGATTTTCTGATATTGTCCAGAATTGAACTGAAGACCTTCCGCGTGTTAGGCAGACGTGATAACCGGTACACCACAGCACCTAAGCTTCATTAAGTAGCTTCTTTTTCTTGTTTTGCAGACCTGGAATTTTGTCATCAGTGCATTTGTCGAAAATTACGGAAAATTTTGCATGTCTCAATGAATTTTTGCCACGTGTCAGGCATTTTTTCTGGAGTTATTTGAAATATAGTTTCCAGCGAACAAAATTGTTGTACAATCCTTACTTTCCATCTTCATAAGGGTTGATTTTCCGATATTGGCCGGGATCGATCTGGTGACCTTCTGCGTGTTAGGCAGACGTGATAACCGCTACACCACAGCACGTAAGCTATCCTAAGTAGATTCTTTTTCTTGTTTTGCAGACCTGGAATTTTTGGTCATTAGTGCATTTGTCAAAAAGTACGGAAAATTTTGCATGTCTTACTGAATTTTCGTCACGTGTCAGGCAATTTTTCTGGAGTTATTTGAAATATAGTTTCCAGCGAACAAAAGTTTTGTACAATCATTTTTTTTCGTTTTCATGAGAATTGATTTCCTGATATTGTCCAGGATCGAACTGGAGACTTTCTGCGTGTTAGGCAGACGTGATAACCGCTACACCACTGCACCTGAGCTTGATCAAATAGCTTCTTTTTCTTGTTTTGCACACATGGAATTTTTGTCATCAGTGCGTTTGTCAAAAAGTTTGGAAAAACTTCGCATGTCCTAATCTATTTTCGTCACATGTCAGGCAATTTTTCTGGAGTTAGGTGAAATATAATTTTTAATGAACAAAATGTTTCTACAGTCCTGATTCACCATTTTATGATAATTGACTCTCTGATGCTATCTAGGACCGAACTGGTGACCTGCTGCGTGTTGGGCAGACGTGATAACCGCTACACCACAGCACTTCAATAACTCTGCAAACTATATTTCAAATAACTCCAGAAAAATTGCCTGACACGTGACGAAAATTCATTAAGAAATGCAAGATTTTCCGTAACTTTCGACAAAGGCACTAATGAAAAAAATTCCAGGTCTGCAAAACAAGAAAAAGACCTGGAATTTGCAAAACAAGAACAACAGGTCTGCAAAACAAGAAAAAGAAGCTACTGATAGCTACTGAAAAACAGGTCTGCAAAACAAGAAAAAGAAGCTACGTGATAACCGCTACACCAGGTGCTGTGGTGTAGCGGTTATCACGTCTGCCAAACACGCAGCAGGTCTCCAGTTCGGTCCTCGATAGCATCAGAGAGTCAATCCGTAACTTTCGACAAAAATTTTGTTAGCTGGAAACTATATTTCAAATAACTCCAGAAAAATTGCCTGACACGTGACGAAAATTCATTAAGAAATGCAAGTTTTTCCGTAACTTTCGACAAAGGCACTAATGAAAAAAATTCCAGGTCTGCAAAACAAGAAAAAGACCTGGAATTTGCAAAACAAGAAAAACAGGTCTGCAAAACAAGAAAAAGAAGCTACTGATAACCGCTACACCAGGTGCTGTGGTGTAGCGGTTATCACGTCTGCCCACAAAGGCACTAATGAAAAAAATTCCAGGTCTGCAAAACAAGAAAAAGAAGCTACGTGATAACCGCTACACCAGGTGCTGTGGTGTAGCGTTTATCACGTCTGCCCAACACGCAGCAGGTCTCCAGTTCGGTCCTAGATAGCATCAGAGAGTCAATCCGTCACTTTCGACAAAGGCACTAATGAAAAAAATTCCAGGTCTGCAAAACAAGAAAAAGAAGCTACTGGTGATGTGGTGCCTTTGTCAATCCGTAACTTTCGATGCTATCTAGGACCGAACTGGAGA